>NW_015546056.1:840665-859131 GCF_001515605.1 Sinocyclocheilus anshuiensis | reverse complement strand
GCCTATATTTAAATTTTTATTTAGCAGATGCTTTTATCTAAAGCGACTTACAAATGAGGACAATTAATCAAAACCAACAAAAGAGCAATATGCAAGTGCTATATTATTATAGTATTTCAATTTCACAAAGAAACGTGCAGCATTTTGTCCAAGCACTAATAAAAGGACACATTTAATTTATAATTTGTCTTAAATCTCATTTTGTAAAAAAAAAAATCGTGATTCGAATCGTGAGTTGAGTGAATCGTTACATCCCTATAAATCATGGTCATGTTGTTGTAATTTGTTTCCTGATTTTGACTGAACTAACATGAGGGAAAAAAATTCTTAATTTGTGGCCGCTTTAAAAGCAAAATGAATAGAGTTGGATAAAGCATCTATTCTTTCATTAATTTTGATTTGAATGAAAGGCCTCATTATCAGCATATGTTTTATGAATTTCATCTTCAGAATCCTCAGGCGGATTTGCAGGCACAGGATCGGTGTCATCGTATTGGTCAAACGAAGCCTGTGATGGTTTACCGCCTCATTACGGCCAACACCATTGATGAGAAGATCCTGGAGAGAGCCTCTGCCAAGAGAAAGCTAGAGAAGATGGTCATTCACAAAAGTACGGAGCTGTTGCAGAAAATGCCACATTACCAACCTTTGGATTTAATGAATTGAATTAATTTTTTTTAAAGATCAGCGTTTTTGCTGCGACTCTCCATTGACTTTTTCTCCTTACATTTGTCTTTTTAGATAAGTTTAAAGGTTCTAAAGCAGAGCTCAACCAGACCAAGAGCTGTGTGGATGTAAGTGAGCTTGTGGAACTGCTGAAGTCCAGAGACTATGACGGGTATATTCATTCTGTATATCTGACTGTCACAAGACTTTTAATCCATCACAAAGTATTGCTATGTTCTGTAGTAAGTTGCATCGCAATGACTGTTCTGATGTGATTCATGCTGTTGCAGGGCAGTGAAAGGCACTAAAGGAAAGGTCATCAGTGACAAAGATCTGGAGATCCTGCTGGACCGTAGTGATTTAATGAGTAAGTGTCCTTTTTGTCTCAGATCTCAATGTCTTTTGTAATGTGTAGATTCCACTGCATATTGATTTTCATAGTAATGCTTTGACATTTGAATGCCCGTCTCATGTGAATCAAATCTCCCTTTTCAGATCAAGCCAGGAAGCGTGTTAAACGGGAGAAGGACGGGGTGTTTAAAGTTATTGAGACCAAAGATGATAGTGGTGACATCAGTCTGTCTTGAAAGCACTGACACTTGAAATCTGCCATTAGGCCAAAGTTGAGTTATCATTGCCACACTGATCAAGCAACATTAACTGGTCCAAAAGCTGCCTGCTGGTTCTACTCAAAGATTGAGATCTTTTCTATTTTAGACTTTTAAGTTGACCACTGCTGCTTTTAATAAGTCCATCCTTGGTTATGATTTTTAGCAGATTTAACATGTCTCTTTCTTTTCAATGCCATGTCAACTTTTGTTTTGGGATTAGCATTAAAAAACAGGAATCCCACATTTTGGCTACTTTGTAAATACTGCTGTACATTTCATATGTAGTTGACTGAATAGGAATCGCACATGTAAACCGCTTCAAAGCACTTTGACATTCTAGAATACTGTAGAACAAACTTTGTTTTATATTTCATGCTTTCAAAATTATAATAAATATTTTCTATACAGCATGTGATGTTTTTATTTAAATATGGGCTATAATTTTGCATTTCAAATAACTTGGTGCAGAAATGTTACATTGTTACAGGAGAAAGCGTGCATGTGCACACAATAGCTGGTGGTAGAAAACCAACAATTCATTTCATTTTTGCTGGTTCTCCTCTTCTAGTTTTCTTCTTATGTCCTGAATCACTGCAGGGAAGAAAACCATTATATTTTCATTCCAAAGACAGGATGCATGCAGTTATAATGAATGCCTTCGTGTGACTTAATGGATATGTACACTTCCATTCAAAAATTTGGGGTTGGTAAAAAAATTTCTCATGCGCAGCAATACTGCAGTTACTTGATCAAATTACAATTTATTGCATATTGCAATAATATAGAAATATTGAATGTACAAAAATGCAATTCATAATCCTCACCCTCATGTCGTTCCAAACCCGCAAGACCTTCGTTCATCATTGCAACACAAAAAGATATTTTTGATGAAGTGATGAGAGCATTCTGATCCTCCATACACAGCAATGCAACTACCGCATTCAAGGCCCAGAAAGGTAGTTAGGACATTGTAAAAATAGTCCATGTGACATCAGCGGTTCAACGGTAATTTTATGAAACTACGAGCATACTCTGTGCAAAGAATAAAAATAACGACTTTATTCAAGTCTTCTCTTCTGCGTCAGTTTTTGCTGCGCATTCAGGAGAGTATCACGACACAAGCATGTGGTATGCGTGTCACATGGACTATTTTAACGATGTACGTACTACATTTCTGGGCCTTGAACTTGTCAGTTGTGTTGCTGTCTACGCAGGGTCAGAAAGCTCTCGCATTTCATCAGAAATATCTTAATTTGTGTTCTGAAGATGAACAAAGGACTTGCAGGTTTAGAACGACATGAGGGTGAGTAATTAATAGCATTTTCATTTTTGGGTGAACTATCCCTTTAAAGCTGAATTTCCAGCAGCCATTACTCCAGTGCTTAAATGTGGAAACATGATACATTTTTTAATGGAAAGTAAAAAAAAAAACATTTATTTAAAATCTAAATCTTTTGTAATATCAAGGTCTTTGTCACTTTTGATCCATTTAATGCATTCTTGTTAAAGTCTTACTGTCCTCAAACTTTTGAATGGTGGTGCTTATTTTTTCTCCATTTAAACCTGGCAATTAAAAAATATTCTTCAAAAACATTCTGCACTATTTTTCTAGTTTACTAATCAAATAAGTTTGTGACACTGAGAAAGTGTTAGATTTCAGGTCAGAGTTCATGCAGCATGAGTGCTGCTTTAATTAAAAGGCCAAACCAAATACTAAAATTGTAAAAAAAAAATACATTCATTTTTCTTCTCAACTTTACTCCTTTATAACACAATTTGAATAAATTGGGCTTTAAAACATAAAAATGCAAAACATGAATTTCATTAGTAAGTCATATTTTAGGAATCGGGTCTCATACCATCATCGGCGTGTGAGAACTTCTGAGCATTTCTCTGATGGTTTGTAGTGACGTCAGTGATGGTCATGGGAGGATCGGCTGCATCCATGTGGCCCATTTTCTGTGTGATCTTGTCGCTGAGGCCGAGGTAATCCTTTCGCAAGTCCTCCATCTCCGCTAACAGCACCTCTCTCTCTCGCTCCAGCAGTCGAATGGCCTCTTTGAGCCGTGCTCCCTCCTTCGTGCTTGCCATCTTTTCTTTATGAACGCTCTCCAACTTCTCTGTCAAGACTTGCTTGTCTCTCTTGAGTTTACTGAGCATCTGCATCAAAGTCTCACACTCTCTTCTCAGACCATCGGACTGCTGCAGACAGGCTTTCTGCTGCTCCTGCAGCTGAAGTATCTCCACGCTCTGCTTGTTGTGAATCCGTTTCGATTCATATTTCACAGCCTCCACCTGTTGAAGTGCTTGGTCTCTTTCTGTTTTGCAGTTTTCCAACTCCGCGTTCAGTTTTTCAATCCCCTCCTGAAATTCCTTAACGCTCTTCTGATGGTCAGACTCTTTGGAGCGAGTCGACTGAATGAGCTCCTTGTTCTTCTCCTGAGCTTGACGTAAATGTTCTCTGAGGTTTGCAGATTCACTTCTCGTGGCTGATATCTCCTCCTCAAGTCTCTGACGAATGCTGATGTTCTTCTTATGTTCGGCGTCCATCATCTGCAGCGTCTCTCTACATAAAGCCAGATCTCGGTCTGCTACATCTCTTTGCTCCTCCAGAAGTTTCTGCTTGGTTAGCAGCTCTTGAGACATCTGCTGGAGCTTCCTCAATGCTTTTTGACAGCTCTTTTTCTCATTGAGCTCCACGTTGAGTTGGTCCTTCATGGTGTTGGCGCGTGTTTTCAGGCGCTCGTATTTCTCCATCAGTGCTTTAAGCTGCTTCATAGACGTTTTGTTGTTACTTTTGGCTTCAGCGAGTTCCTCCTTCAAATCTTCAGAGGTTTGCTCAAACCTGGTGGTGATTTCGGTGTTTTTCTGTTCCTCACACTTCAGCTTTCCAGTAACGAGTTGGGTTTCCTTCTCTTTTTGCTTCGACGTCTCTTTCATATCTTTCAGTTCTTGTCGCTTGACCAACAACAAATGGACAAGATGTTGATTCTCCAAGTCCTTCTGTTGCAGTTGTTCCTTCACGACTTCAAAGAAGTCCAGATGTTTACTCTTCGAAGATGAACTTTTGTCAGCTCTGCTTCCTTCTCGGCCCTTTGATATTTCCTTCAAAACTGCTTTGGATGGGTTTGAGGAACATTCAACAGACCGTGTTGAATTAGACTTAATAAAGTATCCAAAGGGCAGGTGTAAGGCTTTATGATCCATGTGGAAATCATATTTTGACACCATCATAGCCTCTTCTTTTTTCAGCAGATCTGCTCCTGCTAGAATACTTTGCAGGGATTCAATTGCTTGCTCATTAAAATCATGACTGACATTTTCATTTGTGTTTCGCAGTAAACTCTGTCGCACTTTCAAGAACCTGTTTTCAAGCGTATCCGCTGCAGCATGCTGGGATTTAGCAGGGAGTTCTTGTCCTTTCTTCCACCGACTAAACAGCAGCTCTTTGTCATTTGATTGCATTTCACTGCTGATGGCTTCTGGCTGACGGGTGCCCAACTTAGCAGGAACTGGTCTGTCACAGTCCTGCTGCGTGTCGTGAATGCTATCAAGTTTACACTTGTGCATACATCTTCTAGTCTGTTTAACGTCCAGGTCCATCTGAGTTGAGTTTGTTTGTACTGTAAGAAATCCAGGCAAGTCGTTTAGGCAATGGTGTTCGAGATTTACTTCAAATAAGCACTTCATAGATGTTGAAATGAGCCCTTACCTTACTTGCGTTACTCCCCAGCATCCAAACGGACTGCGACAGGAGCCTACTGTGCCTCTCAATCCCCATTGTTCAAAACGTTTTAAAATGTCTGTCGCCATAGTAACAGGACCAATGCTGGCAACGCTAAGCGCTAGGAAAAAGACGTTATAAAAATGGTTTTGAACCGAACCGGTTCCGCTTGAATGACTAACGTTAGCGTCGCCAGAACAAAAGCAGCTATTATCACACTGGTGAGGCTCAACTCAAACTTGGCCAGCAGTTTTGGTATGTCGCAAGACTGGGAAACTTAATAAAATTGAGGAAGCATCTAATTAAAAAATTTTTTTTTTTTTTTTTGTTATTAAATAAATATATATTTGCCTTTGGTTAGAATTTTGTAGTTTTATTTAATAAATACATTTTTAGTTAACACTTTACAATAAGGGATAATTAGTTAATGCATTAGGAGCCAACAATACTCGTATGGCATTTATTATTATTTTTATTTTTTTTCATTTATAATCGCTTGGACCCATTTCTGAATTCTTACTGTAGGTCTCTTTTTCAAACCTCTTCAGTTTTCCTTACCAACGTTCAGCTTGGCCAATATAAAATGCACTAAAACTACCAAAAATTCCATATGCCTAAAATCAACCATATGTTTCATGGTCCATATTGATATTACAGTAAAAAACTGGTTTTAAGTTTTCCGTATTTGTATAAACAGTAATGAATTAAAAGATTAACACCGGTGTAGGTGTTCAGCTAAATCTGATAGTATTTCATTTTTAGATTTGTAATAGATTTCAGTATTACTGTAGAAATGCAGCATAGCAAATCAGCCTGCAGGTACACTGAGTTTTGGTGGTGGTTGTTTCTGTTGTACTTGCGGTGTAAAGATTTAAGAGAAGAAAAAAACAGAATCTAGGTTAATAGTTAAATACACTACTGTTTATTCCAAATTCACGTTTAAAAAAATGTCAAATTCAAATTAATTTGAACTTGAATACAAAAATAAACATTGTTAACATATGGAAGCTTACTGTAGAGTGTTTATTTTGTGCTGTCTTTATATAAAGCACATAAGCAATTGCTTCCTAAATAATCCTGAAGGAACCAGAAACGCAAATTTTTAAATAGTTTAATTGTTTAAAAAAAAAATTACATGGCATAACCTTAAAAGACTGACAAATCAAGTCTTCTCGTGAGCACTCCCTTGTGTCAGAAGACTGCGCACAATGAAAGGTGCTCTGAAGTACAACAAAAGGCAAATACAGCGTCACATTCATACTCATCTCAAAACATTGTACATTAAATCCTCTTGCGATCTACAGATGATATTTGTACACTCATTTACATGCATGAGGCTATGATAGTCAAAAACAACACTGTACAGAAAGAGGCCCAATAGAGGGGTGTCTTGGATGGATTTACAACTTCAGCATTCCTTAAAGGCTCTAAAAATACCTCACAAGAAATCCAGCAAAATGCTATAACGTTTTCACACCGAGTAACTGAGTGTGTGCTAGAAGGCGAAATGGAAAATGCTACGGATCATCCACTGAGAGCAGTAATTCAACCGTTGAGCATATAAGGGATTAAACATCTACTGTTGAAATTCACTTTCAGATTGTAAAACATTTGTAGTGCTTCCCTGAATAATCCCTCAAACCAAGAGAAATCCAAAGCTGCATGTATACCTGATGATTAAACCTGAATTTATGAGCATTTGTACTGATGTCCGTTGCTGTTACAGTGTCAGTCAGCATGTCGGTGTGTATACTGGTCAGGGTAAAGTATGCTGTAAACTTTGGTTAGAGTCTACATGACCAAACATCACAGAAACTACAAAACATAAAAGCAGTGATTGTTCAAACACGGGGCAGATAAGGCATAGCAAACTGTCAGTTGGTCTTCAACTTTGTAGCTTGTGTCACCTGATTTGTTAGTGTGGCTCTTATAGAGTTCACAACAGTCTGTCGGACATTTTCTTCCATGTATTGCTCAGTTAGTGGCTTCAGCACCTAGAATCAACAAAAAGGGGAAAAACAACAAAAACTTTAATGGTGCTTGAACAGTTTCTAGCCTGTTGCCGAGTGGTTGCTAGTGTGTCCTGAGTGGCTGTTTACAGGTCACAGGAGTCAAATCCCTAGATATGGCTTTCTCATAAATGGACTGGAACTTTTTACCTTCATCAAAGCCTGGTTGATTGAAGTAACTCAAAGTTTTGTATGTCCATGTCTTTTCCAGTCATTTGCTGGATTTTTTAATAATAGTTTTAAAACTGCACTCACAAACAGCAGTCTAACAGATGAAATAATAGCTGAACGTGTATTTTTAGTACATAAAAAATGCCCATGCCTTGATTTTAAGTCATGAGATTTTATTAACTTCATTTTTTTTTTTTTCAAGTCTGGGACAAATAAATTCCTTGATATTTCCAGTTTTTCCATGAGAATGAGAACCCTGGACTTAAATATGATGCGATTTCAAGTTTTCCTTTCTCTTTGGAGTGTTCGGGGCATAGAGGACCTACAATAATGTACAGTATTTGAAAAAGAATGTGTTTTTTGAACATTAAAGCATGTCAACATATTCTGTTACACCAAATACACAAAATAATGATCTTTAAAAGCATCATATGACCCCTTTAAGGTCAAGCGTCTGTTCAAATCCTTAAAGGGATAGTTCACCCAAAAGTTTAAATTCTGTCATCATTTACTGACCCTCATGATGTTCCAAACCCATAAGACAATAATTCATCTTTAAAACACAAATGAAGATATTTTAAATGAAATCTGAGTTTTCTGTCCCTCCTAGTCTTTTAATCCACCAAAACTTTTGACACTTCTAAAATGTTATGACAAAATCATAAAAGAATAGAGTGGTTTAATCAAAGTTTTCTAAAGTGACAACTGCTGTATTTGAAAATTATATTTTCATCATTTAAAGCATGTTGTGACTTGAATTAAACAGCTTGATTTACAATGTCTTTATGAACTTTTTGGAGCATCAAAGTTTTGGTAAAATGCACTTTCGATTAGGACCGCGATGATAAATAGATGCATCGCGATTAGTGGATCGATTCTGAGATTTTCTGAAGGCGTCGCGGTTCTCTCTAGACTGAATTCTGAATTTTACTGTTAACAGCAGATTGCACTCTAATCTAGTTTTTAACGAGTCATGTACTTGCATCTCAGCTCAGAATGCTTTTATGACGCAAGATTAATGTGTAAACAGCCCACTGTGAACACCATTGTAAATCGTTTCAGCCTTTATGATTATATTAGGTTCAAGTTTGTATAAGGAATTGGAAGCAAGCAGCGTACGGCTGTTGCTAAAGCAAGCAGTGCCATCTGCTGTTAAAAACCGAGCTCAGAATCAATATGAGAGAATCACGATGCATTCGGAAAAATAAAAAATAAATAAAAAATAAATCGCAAAATTATTTCTCGATTCGCAATTCATCAATTTACTTTCCCAGCCCTGCTTCCAATGGCAGCAACAGAATCTTTCAGGTTTCATTAAAAATATTTCTCATTAGTGATGGGAGAAACAAACCTTTTCGAAGCTTCAAATCAACTGAACCAATTGCTTCACAAAATGGTTCACTGTTTCGAAGCACTCGAAACACTACACGCTTGTAACACCTGCTGGTCAAAAGTGTGTAAATGCAACAAAAACTCAGGCTAAAACATGCATAAAAACAGCCAAATTGCAAATGTTTTATTGAAAGTGTAATACATTAAATGCAATACAAATAATAACATACAATTAAACATGAAGTGTCAGTCTGATATGTGGTTTTTCAAATATTTTATATTAATTTGCAGGGCTTATGTTGTTTGTTTTGTGGAGAGATTGTATATAGAGGCCAGTAAGAGACTATGAACTACTTCTCATCCTTTTAATTACACAAATGTCTCGTTAAAAATGTCAACAAATTGATTAAACTGATCTGAGATCAGGTAAAAACCATGGTTCAATGGTTCGCCGCTGGGGGGCGATCACAATGAACTTGCATGATTCACGGGTTTATAGAGATCGCCCCCCAACGGCGAACCATTGAAATTTCGAAATGTTTCGAAACAGTTATGACGTAATGAAGCCTTGTTTACTGAAATCATGTGACTTTGGCAGTTTGACACGTGCTCCGAACCACTGTTTCGAAAACAACTGATTCACAAAAGTTTCGAAGCTTCATGAAGCAGTGCTTTGAAAGCGCCCATCACTATTTCTCATTTCTTATTCGAAGATCTTATGGGTTTGAAATGACATGAGGGTAAATGAGTAAATAACACTTTTCTTTTGTTGGTGAACTAACCCTTTAACCCCAAATAAGAGCAATAGTAATGCAAAAAGTTAATCAAGAAACAAATCTCTACATACTATTATAGTCTAATAGCAAGACTCAGTCTCAGTAAAGCACCTCAGTTGAAAACCTGGCATTAGAATCAAGGTTTGTTCTAAAATGCACAGGTCCTGGGACAACATTTGTTTTTGGGTGGGCCCTTTCTTGTCTGGACTACATGAGTAAGTTATACTACAGAGGAGTTTCATGGGCCCCCACTGTCTCAGGGCCCAGGACAATGCTGCCCTCTTTACAACTGCTATCAATGGGGAGTCAAATTACTTCCTCAGCTTTAGAAAAGTGGGTTATGACAGGACTAGAAGTGAAAGGTTTATAGGATGGGATGAACACAAATGTCGACAGGAAAGCAACTGAAACAACAATATTGTAGAATAGGCCCAGCCATCCAGGAAGCATAACTCACCTGTTCCCACAGGGCCTCTGCTATGAGGTCTATCGCCACACCCACTTCTCGATACTCTCCCGAGTATCTGACATATGCCCAGGCACACAACGACAGCAGCGACACCCCCATCACCAGACTGGCCAGAGCCGCGATCACTGATAGCCCAATGAAACCTGCTACTGTGGAGACCATATAGGTAACAAACATGACGGCAAACAGGGTGGCCGGAGTTCTGGCTGCATAGAAAATGTTCTTGCTTTCATTGTGTTTCACGAAATTCATGTACACTTCATCCAGCTCAGTCTCTAACTGCTGCTGGTAGCGCTGACTGAACTCCACGCCGCCCATTTTCTTCACCGCGCAAAACTGTTGCAAGGAGGTTTTCTTAAACTCTTCGTGATAGCGCTGAAGGTCAACAGGGGCGATGTATGGTTTGTCACCTCCACATACCTGTGACATACACACAACAAAAATATAAGCTCAAAATCATTTCCTAATCACCAGACGCATGTATTCTAGAAATGATTAAACCATAACAGGCATCTCTGTATTTTGAGTTATCTAGGCCAAACCTACTATTTTAGTGCAATGGCCTCAAGTTATTTTCAGTTATATAGGCTAGCTCATCTCACGTCACGCTCCTGCTATATTTACTGAGAACTGAGGTCCCTCTCCATCCATGATCCATTTAGAAAATAAAGAACTTTGATATGCAGGATGCATTTTACTCACACCACTTGCAATTTGTCTACATGCATGTTTCTGTCAAACAGATGCAAAATTAGCAGCTCAAAGTAACTCTACCTGCTCCATGGTTCTGTTATAAGTGTCTTTCGCTCCACCGACAGCTGTCAGGTTGTTCGCTTCAGCAGTTGCCTGAGTAAAAGAGGCACAGTGGGCATTTAACACTTTCATATAGACTACCGTGCAAAAGTTTGGGTTCAGTAAGCTTTTTTAAGCCATTTATACTTCAAATTAATCAAAAGTGACAGTAAAGACATGTATAATGTTACTAAAAATGTTTAAATAATACTGCTATTTTGAACTTTCTATTCAAAAGAATAATGAAAAATTATCAGTTTCCACAAACATTAAGCTGCACAACTGTTTTCACCACTGATAATAAAAAATGTTTCTTGAGCAGCAAATATCAAAATGATTTCTGAAGGATCATGTGACAGAAGTCTGGAGTAAGGATGCTGAATTTAGCTTTGCCAAAGGAATAAAATACATTCAAATAGAAAACATTTTATTATAGTTATTTTAAATTATTTTAAATGTTTCATAATATTACTGTTTTTGACATTAAAGATTAAGGGCAACACACCTGCAACATGGATTTAGGATGTGGAAGCTCCTCCCCTTGATAGATTTTAATATATGCCTACAAACGGGGGGAAAAAAAACATTTGGATGTTCATAAGCATTAAAGGGGTGGTTGACTGGTTTTTTTTCTAGGCTTGATTGTGTTTATGGGGTGCAGTCTAACATGTGTTAATGCTTCGTAAAAAAAAAAACCCGCATTATTTTTCACATAATTTACCTTTATTACACACCGCTCTGTCCCTTCTCCTATAAACGCGCTGATCATTTCCTGCTTTTATGAAGCCCCTCCCTCAGAAATAGGCGATGGGCTCTGATTGGTTAGCTAGCCCAGTGTGTTGTGATTGGCTAAACCGCCTCTGGTGCACGTCTAAACGTCCCGCCCCCTCTCCTCAGCGGCATGTGCTCTGGTTGTATTGTAAGTAATGGCGTCGTCTTTATTGCTTATCAATTTGAGCTCGACTGAGACCCAGAGAATATTATTGAAGAGGATCGCGCAGAACCTGTGCAAGCATGGCTCTTAATGGTATGTTTTTTGTTTGTTGTTGTCTCATACTTTTAGATACGCTGTTATTTGTAAATGCTACTGCTTATGTTAGCTTCTAAGATTTTTGTTTGTTGTTGTCTCATACTTTTAGATACGCTGTTATTTGTAAATGCTACTGCTTCTATTAGCTTTTAATATACAGTTTTATCCGGAGTAAAGCTTTAATACAGTTTAATAAAGTTTAATACAGGGCGACACGAGGAACAGTATTGAGAACCGCTGCTTTAGAACATTGATTTTGAAACTTGTGAATCCATTGGAATCGTTAGAAGACAGAATCGCGATTCATATATGAATAGATTTTTACGTGCACCCCTAGTTTTCTCTTCCTCTTCTCTAAAGCAGCGCAGCATGGCCTCGCCCCCTTTGCTGCCTTTTCCCGAGGGCGGGGTTTATCTGGGTTTGTGATGTCCGAATTCCACGAATCCGGGAAGTAGTTCGTTGTAGTCCCTACGAGACGTTTTTGTAGGCATTAAACTGCCATAATTTTAAAAGACGATATATCCGTTTGCACTGAACTTTTGCAGATATTATGCTTAAACAGCAAAATTACACACCAACGTTAAAAAAGTGAAATCGCAGTCAACCACCCCTTTAAATGTTCTGGAAATACAATCTGATTGGATGAAACATGTTCAATGATGATACTTTAAAAAGCACACCAGTGATCTCACAACAACTCAATTCTACATTAATGTTGCTTGACAACTGTAAACAGACAATTGCCAGGCTATATTTCTTGACATAATAATTGTTTAGTGTGATTAATAATTGACTTGATGAAAAAATAAGTTTATTGCTCTAGTAGCAATAAAGACTTGCATCATTTGCTGCACTAACTCTACAGGAACACTTGAATAGAGCCTCTTCAGTTTCAATCCTGACACAATTAACACCTGATCTGATTTGTGTTTACAGCTGTCATTGCAGCTCAACTAATCAAATCTGACCTTGAAATACTCCAGCAGGTCTCTGCACGTGACTTTAGCTCCACCGATCTCTTTCTCTACCAGGTTCTCTGGTGCCAGCAGTAAAGGCACTAGATTCTGCAGCTGCTTCTTGAACTCATCATTAATGTCTGCAAAAGAAAAATAATGTCATGATGGGCCTACAGTTTAAACGTGCATGTGCATGTCTGTGTCTGAGAGAAAAACTGTACCGACCTCTCAGTCTGCCATCAAAGTGAGGGTTGGTGGCCACCTTCAGACCTGGATGTGGCAGCAGAAAGCAGCCTAAGCTGGAGAAACAGCTGTGAATATGTTTCCTAACGTTCTGCAGCTCTTCGTGTTGATTCTGCTTCACCTATACAGAACAAATAATACACAACTCACACTCCGTTCAACATGCTGAAGCAGTCTTTATCTGTTCTGTGCTTCATCGCACCTGTAGTCTCCGTTCCAAAAAGTGATTCCCTCCTTTGAGCCCATAGTCATGCTCGTATGGGTAACACCAGTCTCTGATCAGAAACAATAGTTTCTAGAAGACAGTAAAGAAGAAAAGTGAAGGTATTCCCACAAATTAGAAAAACAAAAGACATGCATAAAGTCTTCAAACAAAATGCCTAAATGCTCTTTTACTGAAAATGATGTGTGACAATTGCTCAGATGCCCAATTTATTCAGGTAACAGCTCATTCATTTTTATTAGAGAATAAAGAAAGCCATCCCTCAGTATCAACAATATTTCATAGTTTTGGTATGAAAAATGTATTGCTTCATCACAAACAATTACACAAACAATTTTTTGAAAAATGTCTCTTAAGACCACCCAGGCTGCAATTATGTGATCAAAAAACAGTTTGTTTTCAAAACATGTTTTCCATTTCCATTTACTAATAAAATGTAATTTATTCCTGTGATGCAAAGCTGAATTTTTAGCATCATTACTCCAGTCTTCAGAGTCACATGATCCTTCAAAAATCATTCTAATATGATGATTTGCTGCTCAAGAAACATTTCTTCTTATTATTAATGTTGAAAATAATTTTGATGCTTAATATTTTTGTGGAAAAGATGATCTTTGGTGAAAATCAAAAGAACAACATTTATTGGAAATCTTCTGTAACATTATAAAAATTTATTTACTGTCCCTTTTGATCAATTTAATGTGTCCTTGCTGAATAAAACTTCCTTCAAAAATGTATATAATAAAAATACATAAAACAAAATAAATCTGACCCCAAACTTTTGAGCAACAGGCAGTATTAAAAGTCAGTATCCGGCCCCCTTTCTAGTAATATAAAACACAACAAATACTTCACATACAACCCACCAAAACAAACGATATGATTTAAAAAAAAAAAAAAGTTGGCTGTAAAGTTGCCTCAATATTTTTAATATCTGGGGTACATGTGTCAATTTTTGCCCTAAGCACAGGTTGATTTGTGGCCATGTTGTGTACTCAGTATGAAAATGATCAGCTTTTCTACCTGAAATGGTTTCTCATATATCTCCTCCATTGCAAGTCGACCATATTCTGTGAACAGCTATAAAACACACATGAGGTTACTATCTCTCACACACTATTAACACTAACTAACAGTGTACACCAACAAAGAAAGCTGCTACCTGGAGATGCTGCAAATCATCTTCTTGGATATTCTGAGAAAGATTATAAACCTAAAACAAACAAGATTGCTAGGTCGCTTAATATGCCAAAATTATTATTTAAAGTCTTGAGCATCACTAATGTGCTTCAACACACCTGCACAGAGCTGGTCATGGTGCTCAGAGCAAAAACTGTGGCACAGTCTTTGATGGTGGACTGACTGTCAAAGGCTCCCTGAGTGTCCACCAGCAGAACAGCCACCTTCAGATACACAGAGATTAGTCTCATCACACAGTCAACATATCTTGACAGTGAGATAATACACAACTTCAAGTAAAAGCCCATCCACCTTAGTTCCGTCTTCCTTTTCCACAACAAACACCTCACTCCAGGCCTGGATTCCCGTGGTCTCTCTCTCACAGCCTCCCCTCCAGGAGAAACCAGTCAGTGGCTCATCGTCTCCTCCCATCCATGACTCAGATGACTACAAAGACACAGAGACAAAAGACATTGTTCATGTGAAGGCTCTGAAATGTACCTAATAAAGCATGCACACTCACATCCATGTGACCTAGCTGGTTTTATACATGCAGGACGCGGCCCGCAAATTAAGACATGTCAATGATAGGAGTCATCAGGAACTTGTTCTCAGGAATGAGAATTCAGATAGACTTATTTTTAACAGATATGTGAGAGCACTCATGCCTCACATATTTAAATGCATATGGGTGGTTGACGTGTCATTTTACTGTCCTCACAAAAAAAAAAAAAGGGCCAATAAATGTTTTTCCTCAGTTTAATAATTTGTTATTTTGTGTATTGTTTTATTGCAAATAGTTGCTGATAAGATGGGAAAATACAAAATATTTAGAAAACATTTAAACAATTTAGAACATTAAAGAATTTTGATTAAAATAATTAAAAATACTAATGTTCTTGTTTTATTGTGAAAATATTGTTTATTAGTCATTGTATGCGTTTTCCCTTTACAGTGAAAAACAAAATCAACCATTAGATTTTTCACTTAAACACATCAAATATTCTCATTGTGAAATACAGAAACTAATTAAAATGTGGATTGAAATTCTAATTCTAAAACAAACTTCATTAATGACTGAATAATCAATTTACATATCTAAAAAGAAACAATCTTTTCTCATCAATTCATGAAGCAAGTGACTGCCTTTATTCTTTCTGTTTTAAAGATATTTTAATATTAATTTGTCTGTATAATGAGTGTGTTGTAGATCTGTGTTTTATTGGTTGTTTTCTCCTCCTACACTCCCACTTTTCCACAGTTTTACACGCCCATTTCTGGAGTCTTTTTCAGATCTAAGGTGTGAAAGACCAGTGCTGAAACAGAGGGGTTTCATGATAAACAGTATTTCTCATTTACAAATATACACATTTTATTTTAAAAACTTAAATTATGTCCATTTATTAACTACTCATACACTTAGATCAGTAGAAGGGGATTCGTTCTAACCTGATTATGCATGTAACGCAGCATGAAGTCCAGCAGGAAGGACTTCCCCTTGCGAAAGGCACCGGCCACAGACACCACAACCACGTTGAGATCCTTCAAATGTTCCTGCATCAGGATTTTTTCCAACGCAGTGGCATCCAACTCAAACTTATGATCATCCTCATTCGCAATCACAATTTGGATAGGGCGAGCCCCCTCAGGAACTGGGTCCTCCTCCGGCTCAAGCTCTTCTGCTGCAGCACACGGTGCCACTCCATTAGTATCAGAGCTGAACTCCTCCAGTGAGCTCAACGCCTCAACGGGGCGGCACAATGGAACATCTTCCACACCGGTCATATCTGGGGGAAAAACAGGGTAATCTGAAAGGTCATTAACTGCAACTATTACAAACATTTTGATAACTGCAATAAAGCTACAATAAAATAAAATATAAATATTAGATGGAAAAACTTCAACTTTCACATTTCATTTTCTAATTAGTTTAAGCTGAAGCATATATATATTTATATGTATCTAATATATTTAAAATATAAAAATAAAAGCTATTTCAAAATGTTAATAAAACTAGAACAGTATATAAATAATACTAAAATAACACTGGTAATTTGTACATTTGAATAATTTTTAACATTTAAAAACAATCTTGTGGCAGCTTCAACCTTAAATTCATCACTGTTTAAAAAGTCAAACATAATAGTCACAATGTCCTCTTTTGCTGTGCAATAATGGCCAAACAAGCATGGATGAGAAAAATCCACATATTGAGACCAAGTCCTTGTTGGTCAGACACGGGTTTTGTGACGTTTCCAGATTTGCTTTTCAGCACTTCACTAGCAGCTCATTACTGCGGTCACTTTCTATTCCAGGAGTGTGGGTCTCTGTTTTAACCCCATGCACTTTATCCATGAGCTGCGATAAGCCTAGATCCCTTCGGCCACAGGGCTAAATTTGGTCATTTTTGTCCTCTGGTTAAGACACATGTAACACAAAACAAACACCCTCTCTCCCCTTTGCTCTGGTCTCTTCAGGCTCACGGCCAGTCAAGCAGAGCCGCTGGAACAGAGTCAAGCAGTGTCAGTGTGAGCAAACACACACCAAGGACACACTGAAGAGGGGACAGTCCATTCAAAACTGCTTCAAGTACAGGCCAATACAGATTTGTGCCACACTCATACTGCCCAGACCGAATAATTGGTGAATACTCAGTTTAAATATAAATTATAAATGGGCCAAAGTGGTTCTGATCACAAAAAAAAAGGCTTGGGAATCCCTGCATTACATGAACAAACATTAGTAAACATGAAAACATGACTGAAGTCTTCCAGGTTTTAAATGTTTTTGTCCAGACGTCCAATATTAATAATTAATGAAGATCACTGGATATGATGAAGACAGCATTTCACAGCTATGCATCAGCAGTGTTTAGTAATCTGCATAATTATTAGTCTCATAAGTGGTTGGTACATTTAGACAGAAAATGTTTAAAGAAAAAAAGAACTGGGGAGAATCAATACATTATCAATATAATATACTGCTACTGTGTGAAATAATATGTAATCCATAAAAAGTAACTGTAATCTGCTTATGAGCATTTTAATATGTAATCTATTCAAAAGTGCTTAATTTTTGGAATCGGATTATGCAATCCAGATTATGACTTATATTACACTTAATACTTGATATAATATATTAAAAAGTTGCATGACTACATAATGATATACAACTCACGAGAGTTTGTGCGATGTTGTTAAACTCAACAAAGAGTGAAATATAGAAAGAGGAGCCAACTAAAAATACTATATTATTAAATTATAGTTTATAGTAAACTATAATTTTAAATTAACTTCTTCCTTATGTCAGGACATAAAATGATATAGGACAGCATGACTGCATTTGTTAGTTAATGCACTGGCTAACATGCGAAACATATTTATTCATCTTTTAATTTTAGTTATTTTAAAATACAGTTGTTATTCACAGTTATTCACAGCACTAATGTTAACAAATGCTAAAAAAAAAAAAAATTTGAAAAATGTAACACTAAATGTTTGAATGAAATTTAACTATGAATAATAAATACTGTAGTAGTAGTATCGTTCATAGTAAGTTTGTTAACTAATTATTTATTATTGACATGCGCGTGGTGCTGAGAAGAAATCATTGAATAAAGTCATTATTTTTGTTTTCTTTGCGCACAAAAAGTATTCGCGCAGCTTCGTAAAATTACGGTTGAATTACTGATGTCACATGGATTATTTTAACAATGTCCTTGCTACGTTTCTGGACCTTGATCGTAGTAGTTGCGTTGCTGTCTATGGAGGGGCAGAAAGCTCTCAGAGTTCATCAAAAATATCTTAAATTGTGTTCCGAAGATGAACAAAGGTCTTACGGGTTTGGAACGACATGAGGGTGAGTAATTAATGACAGAATTTTCATTTTTGGGTGAACTATCCCTTGAAGGTGCTACTAACATACATAATTCTGTCATATTGTTTTTTGTTTACTCTTAAATAATTCCAATGTGGAAATGTTGCCATTTTTAAAAACTAATAATAGGCAAAGCAGTGCTGTCAAAAGATTAATCGCGATTAATCGCGTCCAAAATAAGTTTTTGTTTACATAACGTGTGTGTGTGTACTGTAGTGTTGTCAAAAGACCCGGTACTTCGGTACCAAGTCGGTACTAAAAAAATTAAAACATTACAGTACCAGGTTTTTTTAAAAGTACCAGTGGTACCAAGTACCCGGTCAACCCGGTTCTTGATGCGCTCTCTTCATAAAAGCACTGAGACGTGGCGACATCAAAACGAGGAAACACACCAAACTAACAAAACACT
>NW_015546056.1:807289-840338 GCF_001515605.1 Sinocyclocheilus anshuiensis | reverse complement strand
AGGCGTTTTTACAGTGTTGCGCATTTTAACCAATCACACACAATTCTGTTGAGCTTAGGAATGCAATGGCCAATCAGAGGAGTTCAGATGAGTCATCTTTGAAACTCATCAGTTTTGTTGAGTGTGCGCGCGTTCGCTAACTGAATTCCGGACTCTTGCGAATTCTCTCATCATAAACAACAAAGCACAGATGTACGTACAATGTAAGTAAGAGATTCATTTCACAGTGTATACAGCTTCAGTGAATATAACGATAGTTTTGTTTTTTTGAGAGTGCTTAAACTCACGATAGATCAATGTTAGTGATAATGTCACTTTCTATATATAATTTATTCGCTGTTTGAATAACCGTAGGAAGGAAAGTTAATTATCAATTTCTAACGTTTTTATTCAATTGTAATCACGTTAAATACAAATTCAGTCCCATTAAACATTTTTTTTAGCCTACATTACACCCATGTCTGGTTCTTGCCTAAAAAGACGGGTTTATGATGTTTAATACATTTGGCTGCTTTTAGCCTTACCCTGGAGTTGGTTCACCCTCTGCCTATGACTGAGACATTGAGACATGGCGACCTCAATATGAGGAAACACTTTAAAGACAGACACCCGGATCAAATGAAAGAGTTCAAGCAGGTAAGTTTCATTTTAATTTTTAATATTTAGATCTTCTCAGTGTTTCCCAGACATTTCCCATACATACATTTGTGGCGGCCAGCCACAATATCAAAACTCACCGCCACAAATAGATTTTACAAAAAGCTTTGAATTCGTTGAATAAACATGAGCACTGCACGTGGCAAAGTTGAAACCTAGTGCAGGTGATTTTATATCACTGTATTTCTGAAGGAAACCAACTGTCAGAAAATTATGGCTGTCATTTTCATTTCATCTTGCCTGTAATGCCTGAGCAGCATTTGTGAGCGGAGCGCTTATTTGATTACAGCCGTTACCGGGGAAACCAAGCGCCTCCTGCTGGCACAGAATGAATTTGCATATATATATGCCGCCACAAGAAAGAGTGCAAGTCTGTGGGAAACACCGCTTCTGTTATGAATATTATTCAATATTTTAATTTGAATGTCGGATTGAAATGAACATCACTGTTATTAGAGTAGTTAATCGTTAGCATAAGTGCGGCTAACGCTAATATAATGAACATTAGAATGAAGTTTCTTTATTAACTATTTAATGCTCCTATAACTTTTATTAGGGTTAAACAAACAGGAGGACATGATGATATTTACTATTTTTACACACCAGACGCATTTAAATGAATTGTGAATCTAAAATATGCGTGTTAGAGACTGTACAAATTAGGGGTGGAACGGTTCAACTTACTTACGGTTCGATACCGTTGACTTGATTGCAAAGATACTATTTAAACTGAGCTGGATGTTGACATCACTGAATTCAATGATGAACTCTCTTTAACTGAAAAATTTGTGTTTACTATTGTCATTTTGCATTATTGACACACTATTTTCCTAATTAATGCTGTTCAGTTGCTTTGACACAATCTGTATTGTTAAAAGCGCTATATAAATAAAGGTGACTTGACTTGACTTGACATACACACACACACACACACACATACAAATCAGACACTAACATCTAACACAATAACCACCTGCTTAAATCTTATCAGTTCATAAACTGACTGATATAATTGCAGAGATAAAAGATAACTTAATATAATCGCCCTGCGCACTTCAACATCACCACATGTTGATTTACTGGACAGATCAGCCTAGCCCTAAGTAAAAGTAAATTTACATGGCAAATTACTCTGGTAAGCTCTGAGACTAAACACACAGGCGTACAGGACATCCACCACACTAAAGCTTAAGAGAGCATACACGAAGCACAACTCGTTTGAGGTGAATGTAGATACCAAAGTTTCATTAGTTTCCAGTGGCGCGCGAGATCTGTAAAGACCTGACTGCGCGTGAACTCGTCAATCACAAAGCAGCTGGCCAATTCAGTGAAATACTGAGATTGGGCTATTTAATATAACTTACCAAAACATTTCCACTACTATAATATTGGAGTTTACTGCATAACGCACACTGAACGCCCATGACAAAGCAAGAAAATAAGAAAGCCTGGCTCCAACGTTTGCAAGGTTCCAAATTAAGCCATCTAATAATAGCAAGCATAAATATAACTTAAAAACTCACCGAGAACACTGCCGTTTACCAATAAACATGAGCTGAGAGCGTGTATATCACGCATAAAACCGTTATGGTGTCAATGACAGGTATCTCAACTCTCTGAGGCGCGTCTCACGAGGCTTTTAACGCCAGCGACGCAAGTCAACAAGCGCTCAGTGTCTGGCAAACTCTCCGGTTCAGCTCTCACTGAACGAGGCGACCCGCTTTCTGGCGTGAACCGACTCACACCTGGTCGAGTTTGACCGTGACCAGATATAACACGAGCTCAAGTCCCGGTTTTTTAACTTTTAACCGGTCGTTAACACACAGACGAACGCAAAATAACAAACAGGCACCCGAAAACCAGAATGAGTTTGTGAAATACGGCTTTCCGATCATACACGATATGAAATGAGGCTGTCACCTTCAGCAAAGTTGTGGCATTTACGGTTCGTCGCTGAGAAATGCCGATTCCTCGGTCCGCTGTCCTCCGCCATCTTGGATCTGTGCAAACTTTGCTGTGACGTCGCACAGCCCCAGTTTCCCTCATACTGTATAAACAAAAAAGTAGGCCTATGTAAGAAGGAATATTCTGCACTTTTTTAATGTCACTCATCAAAAAAGTCAGTTTGTGGCACTGATCGTGTGAAAGTCCAAGCCACTCAGCAATATGTAATACAGTATAGTCATTACTAGAATCTGATTATAAATGTTATACCTCATAGGCCTATATTAAACAGCAGCAACTGCGCTTACTACAATAGAAACGCTGCTGAAAAAGGCCTTAACTAATTGTTGACCAAATTTGTGTTTTTAAAAGGCTAATACCAATATTTAGAAGTAAGCTAACTTAATTCAGATGGTCAGATTTCTTCCAGTGAAGAACAGAATGCTCGTTGGATCTCTTTGGAGAAAATTGTCTTAATGTTTTACACAAATTTGTGGTTCAAAAAAAACAAACAAAAAAAACATTATAGTGATCTCAGATTTATGCCATAATGAAATTATTTCCCGGAGAAACTACAGGAAACAAAAGAGGTGTGAAGATTTAAAGGAGCAACTCTCAGAGGCACAGCATATCTAGGACTGGTCTATTTTTAGACTGACACGTTTAAAATCCATCTGCATGTGTTGCCCGTTTTATAACTCTCCAGGTCAGAATGTCACAAACTAATTCAAGAGGAAATGAACTATCAAAGCTGTCAGCAAATGACACTGTGGTACAGATTCAATTCATAAAATAGTAATTGTATTGCAATAATTAGTGATCATTAATAAAATGTCATTATTGTATTGTAGTTATTATTATTTATTATAATTAGTATTCCAGATCAATAGCTTTTATTATTAGATCTTCAGTCTTAAGTCTGATTCACTTATCGGTCCTCTTCAAATCCCACAAAGATTGCTTTATTTTGTACTATTACTGTTGCAATCTAGACAAGTACTACAAGACAAGAGATACGTTATGGTGGAATTCATTTTTCGGGGGAAAAATGTTGTTTTGCCATGTCTGTTTTTAATATGGTTTTTGTTCATGTGCAATGAGCTAAATTTTATTAAAGATTTAAGTAATTTCTTTAGCTGAATGTATTTTAACATCGATGTTTAACTATGCATTTAAAAATGCATATTACAAACCAGGGCCATCCTTAGGGGGGTGCAAATGGTGCGGTGGCACCGGGCCCCACGTCGAACGGACCGAGGGGGGCCCCGCTCCCTACCTCGCACCGGGCCCCGCGTCAGCTAAGCACGGCCCTGTTACAAACTCAGAGCAGCAGCACCAATGGCCAAACATTTCTACATTTATAAATGCGCAGTACTGCCCCAATCTAGATGGTGGCAGTATAACACCAACAAACTCGATTAACTTGCTCAAAATCCGACAGAAGTGGAGGGATTCTGACACAGTGGGCGGTAGTTTGTAGTTTATTAACTCAAAGTGTAGTCGTTCGTGCTGTCGTGCAGTAACTTTGATTTAAATGGTGGAGCAGTAAAGGCTGTCTGAGCGAGCGGCTTGTTTGGGAATGACGGAGGTGTGTAACGAGGAGCGGGGCCCGGCGGAGAGATGGAGCCTGCGCACCGGCGCTGTGAGTGTGGAGATCCTCTCTCTGGGCTGCGGGATCCAGTCCATCAGGACACCAGATCACAGCGGCCAAAGTGCGGATATAGTGTTAGGATACGATGATGTAGAAGGCAAGTTTCAGTCCATGGGAAATCAGAGCTGGAAAGAGTTTCATTCTTGTGAATGGCAGGTGTTTGTGACTGCTGTGTTGATTAGAGACACCTGGAATGATTTCTTGACCTGTTCTAACAATTTCCAGCCAGATCTGGCCAATAATGATTCTTTAAAACCCTCTGGCCCTCTTCGTTTAGGAGTCACACTTGCCTCATTCGCAGTCAAAAGTGAACGAAGCCTTGAAATGTAACTTCTTTTTTTTTTTTCAGGAAAATCAATGTAATATATTTTTGTTCAAAAATATTTTTTGATTAGGCTATTCTTTATGATTTTGAGGGAATTTTATGATACCATGCAATATTTATACAATTTTAATGAGCTATTGTCTCCATTAGAATTAATATCTTTTTTTATTTCTTTATTTATTCACTGTTTTTTAATAAATGCAATATTTCACATTAAAATAGAGTGAAGGCATTTAAAATCCATT
Source organism: Sinocyclocheilus anshuiensis (assembly GCF_001515605.1). NCBI lineage: Eukaryota > Metazoa > Chordata > Actinopteri > Cypriniformes > Cyprinidae > Sinocyclocheilus > Sinocyclocheilus anshuiensis. The sequence continues at coordinate 835,516 of NW_015546056.1, read as the reverse complement.
TTTTGAAGTGAGAATTGGGCCAACTGGAGGCATTAAAAAATAAAAACTTGTGTAATATTGCATATCCTCTTGTATTAGCACCCTATATAGATATGTACAGAGGTTTTTGGATTCCCGTTGTTTTTTAGATATAATTTCAGATATATGTATATATATATTTTTTAGATATATATCTAGACATTTCTAAAAGACTACTTTTTGTCAAGGTTTAGATATTTTTGGTTAGATAAGTATCATGTTTTACATTATGATTACAGTCAAACATTAAAATCTTGTTAGAAAGGGAACACATAGAAAGCATTTTTGTTACTCAATATTTGATAATTAAAAAATCTAACAAAATAACGAATGGATAGTGATAATTCAAAACACTTTATACACACATTTTGTAATTAATTGATATTTTATTCAATGTAATTCAATAAATGTTAATCAAACTAAAGATCAGAAATGAAAATGTTTTCGTATTTCCCATTCATTTCTTATGTCGGTCATTTTTGACTGCGAAGAAGTCAATTGTGACAATTTTTTTTTTGTGACCCTTTTAACATATCCAAATCATGTCCATGATTTTTTTGTGTGTTCATATTGCTAATGTGACAAAAGTCACCAAGTGTCATCTCATTCCGATGAAGCTAAGATTTTTTACATTTAAATTTTTTGTTCAAAAATTACCGAAGAGGGCCAGAGGGTTAATATCTCAGCTGTTTCTCTTAAACAGCAATTAGATTACAAGGAGAACAAAGGAAGGTTTTTGCATTATAGATTTAAACAAAAAAAAATAGATTAATTCAAATGTTTTGAAACATCCAGTTGGTGAAACATTTCTGTATGTAGTCAAGACATTTCTCACGAAATTCTCCTTAATGCCAATCTAAGCTGCAGATTTCACTTTCATTATAAAGCTCTAAGTTCTTCCTGAATGTCAATAATTAATTAACTTGTTTCACTCAAAGGGATTTAGGAGACATAATTTTTATTTAATGATTTTAATGGCAAGGATTTCATACAGCGGGTAAAATAAATAAGTATTGAAAACGTCACCATTTTTCTCAGTAAATATATTTCGAAAGGTGCTGTTGACTTGAAATTTTCACCAGATGTTGGTAACAACCCAAGTAATCCATATATGCAAAGAAAACAAAACAAATAAATTCAGAAATTAAGTTATGTGTAATAAAATCCAAACACACAGCCAAGGAAACTCTCAATTGGTTTCAGAGAAAGAAAGTAAAGCTGCTAGAATGACCAGTCAATCAAACCTGACTTGAATCCAATAGAAAATCTATGGAAAGAACTAAAGATCAGAGCTCATAGAAGAGGCCCACAGAACCTTCGAGATTTGAAGACACTGTGGAAGAATGGGCCAAAATCACATCTGAGCAATGCATGCGACTAGTTTCTTCATACAGGAGGCGTCTTGAAGCTGCCATTACCAACAAAGGCTTTTGTATGAAGTATTAAATAAATTTCATTAGTTCAATACTTTTTCCCTGTGTCATTCCATTTTATTATACATAACTTAATTTCTGAATTTATTTGTTTTGTTTTCTTTGTATGTATGGATTACTTGGGTTGTTACCGACATCTGGTGAACATTTTATGTCCACAGCACCTTCAGAAATATATTTACTGAGAAAAATGTTGACGTGTTCAATACTTCTTTCACCTGCTGTAAGTCTCCCTATAAAAAGCAACTTCTAAGTAATAAAATGTTTCAATAAAAATTTGTAATAAATCAATGTTTTAAAAAATGAACTAACTGAATTTAAGTGTATTTATATTCTTTCATTCATAGTCTAAAACATTTTCTTTGCACATTTTAATCAAGGTGTTTGCTTTAAAAAGAAAGTCCAAGTCACTCGGCAATATGTAATGCAGTATAGTCATCAGAATCTGATTATAAATGTTATACATCATATATTAAACCGCACTTAATTGCTGAAGCAACTGTGCCAACTACAATAGAAATGCTGTTGGAAAAGAAGTCCTAACTAATCGTTGACCAATTTGTGTTTTTAAAAGACTAATACCAATATTTAGAAAGCAGGAGAGCTGATGTCCTTTATGAAATAATACTATTAACTAAAGCAAAAACAAAAAGACATGCCGAAATGCATACAAATTGAGGGAACTGACTGAACGATTGCATAACATTTACTTGCTTCACAAACTTCTCTCACGACAGATGCACGTTTAAAGACTTGAAATAAACACAAGTGGTTCTCAAACAGATTACTTCAAATGATTTAAAATAAGACAACAAGGTTTAAAATAAGCTAAACCATTAAAAATCAAATACTTCTAATTCACCCCCTCCACAACAAGGATGTGGAAACCTGTTTTTAAAGGTGTGATGATTTCTAGACCTGGAAAAGTCATTTAAATGAATACAATTTTAAAACACCTTAGACACTTTTATAAAGAATGTACATTTTGCTTGCCAAGCTCTAAAATATTTCATCAGGTAGAAATTTTGAGTAAAAATATTAGTAAAATTCCTTATCCAGTAATTCATGAACAACTGGACAAGTCATGCCGATTCACTGGTTAAAAATAGTGGGAACCCTAAAGAATATTCAGCACTTTAAACTTTTGGAATCTTGACATTTCATTTACAGAAACTAGGAGAGTCGGGCCTTTGAATATGGTTGCAGTCAAAGGTTGAGAACCACTGCTGTATCTATCACTAGACCTAACTATAGAGATATTGAATGAAAAACATGCTTAAAGGGTTAGTTCACCCAAAAACAAATTCTTTGATCTTTCAAGCTGTTTCATGGCAGTCAGCGGGTGCTAATTAGTGACCGTTGTTTTGTTTTGATCTCTCCCCTGCGCTTCCGCGTTCGTCACTTCTGAGCGGCGCATGCGCAAAGCTGACCTCATACGTCATCCGCCCGGAGCTGCTTCCGTTTACAACAGTGAGCGCAAGCTACATTAAAGTGATTATTACGTTTTAAATATGGTTATTTTTCTTCAGGAGGACTTTGTTCACCCCCCTGAGCCGTGTGAGACACTTTTTATTATGGATGGGCACTTTTTATTTCACTTCTTTTGGACTGAAGCACTGTAACACCCACTGAGTGCCATTAAACAGATTGAAAGATCAAAGGCAAATTTTTTTATAACTCCGACTGGATTCGTCTGAAAGAAGAAAGTCATATACACCTAGGATGACTTGAGGGTGAGTAATTTATGAGCTAATTTTAATATTTGGGTGAACTAACCCTTTAATTTCCTTTATTTCATACTAGGTTATCTCTCAAACCCTCGCTACTTTGGAGCTGTGGTAGGCCGGGTTGCAAACCGCATTGCCAAGGGCCGGTTTGTGGTAGATGAGAAAGAATATAAACTGGCTATTAACAATGGACCCAATGCTCTGCATGGAGGACTGAAGGGCTTTGACAAGGTAAATTTGAAATGAAAACCATCTCTATCCTTATTCTCCAAAACAAGCTTTGTCAGCAGACATCATTTCTTTAAGGACGTTTGTGTGTTGTAGGCCGTGTGGACCACAGAGGCGGTGGATAATGGAGTGAAGCTGAGTCACAGCAGTCCAGATGGTGATGAGGGTTATCCTGGGAACCTAAACGCTTCTGTCACTTACAGACTGGAGAAGAACACACTGAGTGTACTGTACTCTGCACAGACTGACCGTACTACAACCATCAACCTCACCAACCATTCATACTTCAACCTGGCTGGACAGGTAGGGCTACAAGCACAGTTTATAAACCTCGTCTTACACTGCATGGTTAAAGTCTGTGTGAACTGTCTTTTGTGGACACAACAGGTGTATTCCTACTCTTAATGAATGCTTTTTCGTATCTGCAGGGGACACCAGACATTTACGACCATGAGGTGACCATCTCAGCAGAGTCGTACCTGCCTGTGGATGATACGATGATCCCCACAGGTATTTTTAACCCATTATTTTAGAGAATTCGATCTTTTAAACGTCTATGAGCAGAAACTGTCGAGCATGGTTTTGTGTGGTTTCTTTACTATGTACAGGGGAGGTGAAACCTGTGGAGAAGACCCTGTTTGACCTGAGAAAGCCTGTCCTCCTGGGCTCTAGACTGAAAGAGCTGCCTGGTCCAGGCTTTGATCACAACTTCTGTCTGTGTTCACCTGGTGATCCGCCACTGGAGCGAAAATGTGCTCGGTAAACCGTTATTTCAATTGGATTATTGAGCCTACGTGATTACTCTATATGTGCCTTAATATTACTGCCCGTGTTGGTCTGTGTAGAGTGGTGCATCCTGGGACGGGTCGTGTTCTGGAGGTGAGCACTACACAGCCTGGGGTTCAGTTCTACACGTCCAACTTCCTGGATGGGACATTGAAAGGAAAGGGTGGAGCGGCTTACTCCAAACACAGTGCCTTCTGTTTAGAGACCCAAAACTGGCCAGATGCTGTTAACCAGGTACTGTAAATGAATTAAAAGTACATTTTAGTTCAGACCAAAAAAAAATAGTAAAATGTACACTATTCAAAAGTTTGAGGTCAGTAGGATATTATTTTTGATACTGCTATTCTGTTGGGTGATCAAAGTTGACACTAAAGACAACGTTGCAAAATGTTCTTTTGAACTTTCTATTAATCAGAAAATCCTGAAAATACTTCAAAATTTTACTGTATTTTCGATCAAATAAATAGAGCCTTGGTGTGCATGAGACGTAAATTAAATTGTTCAAACCCCAAACTTTTGAACTGTTGTATACATTATACTATATAACATATACAGACCATATTTGTGTACTTGTTTCTCTCTCTCTCTCTATATATATATATATGTGATGTTTTTGCTTTATAAAAAAAGCTAATGTTTCTGAATTAATGAGAGATCTCTTCTCTTCTCAGCCTCATTTTCCTGATGCTCTTCTGAGGCCAGGAGAGACGTACACACACACAACACGCTTCACATTCTCAGTGCTCTGAAATTACATCAGCATGTGAAGTTTACTTTTACAACAGTACACAACTGCACACTTTTCTAGCAGAATGTTACATGACCAACATATTGTACTGCTTCTATGACCATGATATTGTATTTCTAGAATTTGCTCATGTTTTAGTATGGGATATTTGTTCCCCCTACCATAAATCCTACACTAACACAATTACTACTTAAAGTTAAAAGACATTAAGGTTTGCTTGTAATCATAAATGTTAATGTCATCTAATAAAAACAAAGCCTGTACAAAATATTATTTTTTTGAGGTGAATACCATAATAGCATTATCCAAAAAAAAATGCAGTCATGTAATGAGACAGCTGTAACATTTTTAAATTTACACAAATTATATAAACGCAATAGAATCACACAATTATTTTGTTTATTTTTAAAAGAAGAAAATCCATTATTTTTTAACCCAGTTCATTTATTTTTAAATACACTTGATATTGCATCTTTTGGCAAACGTATGACTTTTCATAGTAGTCCCACATTATAATAGAAGTTAATAATTCAAAACACAATAACAGTGTTTTATAATTTGGCACAATTCATACTCACAAATACCTCATGCCATACATTCAAGATTTATGCACATGCTGTCTTGTTGCTATAATATTGCATTAAAGCAGTCCAATATGGACTCTGGGATTTAGGAAATGTCTGTGTGAAATCACACAATGCCAAAGTATATTTTCTGCATCTACTCTGTAAAAGAAAATGAAAATGTTTCAAGTGCCTCCACAAAGTTCAACAAAATCTGAAAAAAGGCTGTTTTCAGGTGAGCATCCCGCTGTTATTTAATTGTGAATAGTGTGTGAGAAGAACGCTGATGCTACTGTGTGGAGATGAGCGACACTATGGTGTGTATGATGCGAGATCCTCGAGGACAGCTGATCAGATCCATGCTGGGATTTCTGATCTTCTCCTCTAAGAGCTGATCCAACTCCCACCGCAGCTCTTTCACCAGCTCAGCCACCTACACAAACACAGTCTGAAATCAAACACTGCCATAGCATGATATGATATTCTAGTGCAAGTCTCTTTTACCTCATGAGACGCAGCTGCAAATCTGATCCAGCCATCGTCCAGAGAGATGATGAACTCTCCACGCTGCAGCTCCACGCTCACTTGCCCGCCACCGAACAGCACCATGGGATACACGCACACCATGCTACAGTCACGGAGAAACACTCGACTGGTCTTCACTTTCTCATGGTACACCAGGTATGGGCTGTCATAGTGCCGCACCTACAGAGAGGAACTCTTTTTCAGTAATAAATACATTCATTTTTAGATGCCAAGTCAGAGCGGATGTAGTTTAGGTGAGATGGTTACAGAGAAGTTGACAGATGAGGGGTGTATGGACGGCTCCATCACTCTTGGTCATGAAGCGCAGCTCCTCTGCTTTAGGCTGCATCTTCACAGCTCCTTTACTAGTGAGCTTATACTTCCCCTGAGGAGATCTCACCTAAAAGCATGGCGTGTTTCATACACATTCACATGAAACATCTTACACACCAGTTCAGAGAAATCTGTGCACTGACCTGGACTACATTAGGGTAGAGAGCCGCACACAACATGGCTGACATCAGCTTTGTGTTATCAGAGTTCAGGTTGGCCTGTGAGGGACAGAAAAACAAAAGAACAGGTCACATGTTGTGAGCTGATGGTTTTTACCGAAAATGTTTATACAACTTGTATTGATTTTACCCAAGAGTCTAAAACAACACATACTTAAACCTACCACTGAACAATTTCTGTCCAGAAGAGATGGGATAAAACATCTTACAAATAGTTTTGAAAACCGCACATTTTCCAAACTGATGTTAATCAAAGAATGATCACTAGAATATGTGATCAAATGCACCATTTCATCTAATGTTCTCTTTATTTTAACATAATTATATTACATTGATATTCATTAACACTCACTACATCTAAAACAAGCAGTCTTAGACTGCTAATAAATAAATTAAATATTTAATTTAAAAACAAAAATATTTATATAAATATTAATTTTTTATATTTTAATTTCAATTTTACAACTAAAAATCCTTCAGAAGGTTTCAAAGCTGTGTTGTCAACACTGTCAGAAATGTATGAAAATGCGCAAAAATTTAAATTCTGTCATCATTTACCAAACAGTTGACGGTAGCCATTGACTTCCATAGTATTTTTTCCATAATGGCTACCATCAGCTGTTTGGTTACCGACATTCTTCAAAATATCTTCTTTTTTTTTTTTTGCATTTGGCAGAAACTCACAGGTTTGGAAGAACATGAGGGTAAGTAAATGACAGAAATTTCATTTTTGAGTGAACTATCCCTTTAAATCAGGCAATATCAAGATGACCTTTTCACATTTCTATGATCTTAAGTACATAAACTTGAATTTCTTTCAGTTCTGTAGTTTTCGTCCCAGCACTGAATCACTGTTACCTCATAGCCTGTGGCCTCCAGCACCCCATCACTTCCTTTTGAGCTCATTTTTTCAATGACCCTGGCCTTCAGTCCATCCTTCACAAAGCCAATGTCAGACAGAAGCTCTGCAAACTGCCTTTTAAGACATGCTATCTCCTGAGAGAACACACACGCAGAGCAGTTATGGTATGCCTAAATGACTGATATCTACACTGAGCCAATCAGAGTCCAGTCTCACCTGTAAGCCCCGGATCGAGAGGAAGTTCTCTCTGTAGAACTGGTAACCAGCCTTAAAGCTGCTCTGTGCTGCGTTACACCAACCCTAAACAGAACAAACATCAGTGCAAGTCTTAATATTTATATCAAAACAGCACATTTCATGCACATGAACTGAGTGAATTATGAACGAAAATGCACCCAATAATGAACAAGTTTCAGATTATTACCAGAAATGCATAATAAAGAAATTTTGGCTGATATGATCAGAAGTAAATCAGTATATTGGGGAAATAATTTTTATGACTGATCGTGGTGGTCTAGTTAACAAAAGAAAAACATTTCCTAATAGCATTGTCAATGGAAAATATTTTTTTCAGTATGTTCACATATTGAATAAATATCATGTAAAATGACTGTTCATTTCAATTGAGCAATGTATCTTATTTACTATTATTAAATTGCATTATTTATCTATCAATATATATATAAAAAAAAACATTATAAAAAAAAAAGGAAAAACTTACTGGAAGAGCCATATTAAATATTACAAATCTATTTAGAAGTTCGGGTCAGTGAGATTTTTTAATGTTTTTGAAAGAAGACTCTTAGGCTCACCATTGGGCTTATTTGATCAAAAATACAATGTGAAACATTACAATTTAAAATAATGTCATGTCACATGATCCTTCAGAGATCATTCTAATATGCTGATTTGCTGGTCAAGAACATTTATTATTATCAAAGTTGCAAACAGTTGTGTGGCTTAATATCTTTGTGGAAACCGTGATTATTTTTTTAATTTATGTTTTAAAATTGGAAAAAATGAGTTTGATGTTATCAGCTTCTAATATCAGCCTAATAAAACCAATTGCGAGAATGAAAAAACAAAAACAAATAAAGAACCGAATGAGATGCAGATGCCTGTTGATGGAAATAAAAATTTTTTTCCTGTAAAATACACGAAATCTGAAAGACTGATAATAAAATTATTCAACAAATTAAGAAAAAAAAAAGAACAAGAAAGTGGTGAAGGATGTGTATACCATTATGAATTGTAGTCATTAATTTGATTAGAGCCTGAACTGACCTTGTACGCCTGCAGCAAAGCCAGATGGTCGCTGTTTGCCAGAGAGAACCCCAACTTCTTCTCGTTAGCTTCCTCTCGTTTATCCCAGGGAGACACCTGCGAGTATGGCAGGATCTCAGGTCACAGTACTGCGCTGGAGAAATAGCTTCCACATGTGTCTGGTGACTTACGAATGGACTCTTGAAGGCCAGGCTAGCGGCGATGGTGAGGACAGGGTCCAGGCAGCGGAAGATGGCTCCCAGCAGCATGAGTTTACCGATGCGGACGTCCACAGGCAGACAGGCCAAATGCCAACCGAGGGGAGTCAGAGACTCCTCGTCCGTCAGGTCGCCCAGGGCACACAGGCGCTGTTTAGCGGCCTCCAGACTGCCCTCTGCGGGCGGCTCAATAAGCTGAGAGAAAACTGACTCCAGAGGACGCTCCGTAAACACCTCCAACACCTTAACCCTGGGACAGAAAAATTTTAACTATTAAGATCTAAACAAATCACATAAAGTTTGCTTGTGTTGAAGGAATAGTTTACCCAAAAATGAAAATTAGATGTAGATGAGTTTGTTTCTTCAAGGGGAACAGATTTGGAGAAATTTAGCATTTCATCACTGACTCACCAGTGAAGTGAATGGGTGCCGTCAGAATGAGAGTCCAAACAGCTAATGAAAACATCACAATAATCCACAAGTAATCCACCCGACTCCAGTTCAGTTAATCAGTTAATGTCTTGTGAAGTAAAAAGCTGCATGTTTGTAAGAAACAAATCCATCAAGATGTTTTTAACATTCAAACTTTGCTTCTGGCTAAAATACACACAAGCCCACTATCCATAATATTGCTTTCTCCAAACGTTGTCTCGTCTAAATCAGGAGTGAAATATACACAGATCAAGCAAGCACTGTTTTACAAGCAAAAACAGTCCAAAACTGTTCTAAACAAATATTTCGGTGGATTTGGATATAAGAGGACAACAGTTGATGGAATTTGTCACTAGAGGAAGTGTTATTAGGGATTACGGATTTTGGCCAGAGGTGACGGTTTTAAGTTAAATAGCCTTAATGATGGATTTGTTTCTTACAAACACAGTTTTTCACATCACAAGACATGAACCGATGGACTGGAGTGGAGTGGATTACTTGTGGATTATTGTGATGTTTTTTTTTCAGTTGTTTGACTCTCATTCTGACGGCACCCATTCACTGCAGAGGATCCATTGGTGGCCAAGTGATGTAATGCTACATTTCTACAAATCTGTTCTGATGAAGAAACAAACTCATTGACATCCTAGATGGCCTGAGGGTGCATTTCAGTAAATTTTTCGCAAATTTTAATTTTGGGGTGAACTACTCCTTTATTTAAAGGTTTTTTGTTTCAACAGGGTTGTTTTAAGGTGGTTACCTTAGACAGAGCTGCTCCAGGGGCACTCTCTGAATCTCAGGCAGCTGCTGTTGGCTCAGGTGATGTGTGAAGCGATGGCTTGTAAACAGATGGAAGCAGACGCCTGACGCCACACGACCAGCACGGCCTTTTCTCTGGAAAGCATTGGCACGAGACACCCATACGTCCTCTAGACTCTCCATACTGCGACTAGCATCGTACCTAATACATGCACAAACATATGACAATGCATCCAAAACCACAAAGAATATTCAATGTTAACCAAGAATAATAAATAATCTATGTTTGGACAGCTTCTCAAACCTCTTCTCCTTCATCCGGCCAGAGTCTATGACATACACCACATCGTCAATGGTGACAGAAGTTTCAGCGATGTTGGTGGAGATGATGATTTTGGTCACACCCTCATGTGGGCGGGTAAAGACCGCCTGCTGCTCCTCATTGGACAGGGACGAGTGTAGAGGATACACTACACACCTAAAAAATTTTACACACAATCATAAATATATATCATCATCCACTTTTTACAGGTGAATCTGACAAACCAAAACATGTCCAGGTTGCATTTCAGCCCATAATAATTGTTTCATTAAAAATTATTTTTATATATTAACAAACTTAAAAGTTTGGGGTCAGTAAGACTTTTTTAAATTTCTCAAAGTATATTATGTTCACCCAGGTGGCATTTATTTGAACAATTTAATGCATTTTTGCTGAAGAAAAGGATTAACCCTTTAAGCCCTGAGGGCATTTTTGCCTCACTGAAGCTGATGTTTTTTCTGAGTGACTTAAGACAAAATTAATGACTCATAACTTGAATACTGTGGCAAGGAGAGTCAGAAGGTTGGTATCGTTTAATAGAAAACTTTCTGTACTTTCAGAAGGAATTATTTCATTAGGACATTCTCCTGCTGAGAAATAGCTGATAAAAATGTAAGAAAAATTTGAGTGCTCAAGAGATTGAGAGCTCATTTTTCATATCTGTCTTATTTGACATTCAATATCTCAGGACAGAAATAAGGTAGGAGGAAAATTCTACTTTGATGATGGTCCCCATCATGTTAGCTGTATCTGTTTCAAATTTTTTGGTGATAGCACAAAGTATCCAAAAGTTACAGTATTTTGTAACAAAATAGGCCTTTTTGTTTAGCTCTTGACTCCCTGAAGGAATTTTAAAAACTGTTGTTTTCTGAGTGCCATAAACAAAAATAATGACTCATAACTCCAAGACCGTAGCAAGGACAGTCAAAATGTAGGTATCGTTTGATAGAAATCTTTCTATATTTTTAGGGGGGGAAATCCTTGCATTTGAATATTCTCATGTTGAGAAATAGGTGATAAAATGTAAGAAAAATTAGTGTGGTCAAGGGAAATTTTTCATATTCTTATTTCAAAGAAATAAGGTAGGAGAACATTTTTTTTTGTAATGTTCCCCAACATGTGTGCTGTATGTGAATTAAATTTTGTTATCATGAAATAATCAGAAGTTACAGCATTTTGAACCAAGGTAGCCCTTCTCTTAGCCCTTGACAGTTTTGAAATTGTTGTTTTGAATTTGAAATAACGAAGTCCCAAACAATTATACTTCTTTTATTCTACTCATGAGACCTTTCAAATGACATATGACACATGACAATCCGAGCTGTATGTTTTTGACATTTTAGAGTACATGGCACAAAAACATTTTGTAAATTATGATTATTTATTTTTTTGTAATTTATCAGCAAATAACTCGGCACTACTTTGGAGTTAATCAAAGTGGCTACATGCATTGTAAAGCTCAGATTCTAAGCTTTCAAATTATATCCGTTTTTGAAAGGCAGTGGTTTGAAAAATATGATTAGTAATATTTTCGCGGAGGGGGGCGTCCCGCCCGTGATACACTTCGGTTTAGAGGGACTGCTCAGCACTCGTTAGGAGTTGATCAATGATACCTGTTTTGTGTTATTCCATTCAGGGGTTGCTTAGTAATTTGATTATGAATTTTTTCGTGCGGGAGCTCTGGTTTAAAGGGTTAATTTCTTTCAACAAAAAAAAATTATATATATATATATATGCACCAGGCTAATGAGATGACAAGTGGCACATGAGTGCTTCAATTAAAAATAATGACATGGTGCAAAAGATTATTTTCTTTAGATTTTTAGGTGGAAAAAAATTACTTGTAAAGACTACTTTAAGAAACTGCCAATTTACATGAACAGCACTGACTGAAAAACTGGCAGGATTACAACAATGTACCTGTTTGTTCTTCTATTATTGAACATCCTGTTAGACTGCAGCTGCTCATATAATTGCTTTATTTCAGCAAGTCCTGGTAGGAAGACCAAAACAGCACCTGTGCATTCACCAAAAAGGAAAAAGCAACAAAAAAAAACAGTCATTCACTGAGTTTTTTTAACCCTTCTAAGAAGGCTGTAATTATTTGAACAGTGCAGGGGTTTATGGAGCTCTTTACCTGGTGGGTAGCTGTGCTCTCCATCAACAATCCACTCCAACAGACTCTCCACCAGGTCCATTTTGATTTTATCAAGATCCATAGCAGCCAATGTTTTCACTACAGACTTTGAGTAATCTTAACAAGAGATGCACAAAGATGTACACAGTTCAGGGTGTTTTGTCATATTACACAAAGATTATTCAATAAGCAGGATGTACTTTGTACAATCACTAAAGACAGAAATGAGCATAGACAGGCTCGCAAAAACACAGAAAAGGAATAATAAACGGGCCCACAAAAAACTCACAGGAAATTAAGAAAAATTTGGTAATAAATCAATAAAACATGCTAAAGTGTTTTTACTGGAATATCGGACGGTAAGATCCTGTTGACTGAGCTGCTGATCAGGGATGGAGTCTTTGACCGAATCCTTTTTCATTAAGGACGTAAATGACCAGCTACCATCATCATCAAAATCCTCAACAGGAGCCCGTCCCTTCCCAGCCGTGCCACCCTGACCAGAGGAACGATTTTGCTTTGTGGAGCACCGATATGGACTACCATCTTCAATTACATAACCTTCACAACAAAAGAACAAACCATGCTGTGTTGTAAAGATTGTTTATAATTTATTTTTGTATGATGAATATATAACAATCATAGATGAAGCTGTATGTATTTTATGTGAATACTTGGTCTTAGCGATGGCGTCTTCAAGGAAGAACTGCTCCACTGGGAATGTACGTCCTTCAGATAGAAAAGTCCATTGAAAGAGAAATTTGTGATGGATTAAATTCTAAATTTACATCTTTAAAGGTGCACTGTTATATGGTATATCATACCTGGTATATGGATGCTGGGGCAGTTGTTGAAGTACTGTGAGAAGAGCTCGGCATTCAGGGTTGCACTCATCATAATTATTTTCAAATCCATCCTTTTTACAATCAGATCCTTCAGAACCAGCAACAGGAAGTCACTGTGAGACAGGAATCATGTGACTGTCAGACTCATGTGTGTGACTGTGTTGTAATGTGCACCTGTGCTTTCCACAGACCTCTCTTCTGTCCGTTCATGGACCTCATCCACGATCACATGTGTGATGCCACTGAGCTCAGAGTCGCCCTCTAGCCTCCGCAAAAGGACGCCGGTGGTGCAGAACATCAGCCTGGTGCTGGAGGACTGGATACAAGAAATTATATACAGACATTAATACTTTTTTTTTAAAATTTTTTCTTTAGCAAGGATGCATTAAATTGGTTAAAAATGAGTAAGGGTGTTTATGTTGTGACAAGATTCATATTTTAAATATATCTTCTGAACTTTCCATTCATCAAAGGATCCTAAAAAAGTAAATAATAAAAATAAGCAGAACAACGGCTTTCAACTTTGATAATAAGAATCATGTGACACTGAAGACAAGAGTAATGATGCTGAAAATTCAGCTTTGCATCACAGGAATAAATTCGATTTTAAAATATCACATGAATAAATGACATTTTAAAATATATTGGAATTTGACAGTTATTTTGTATATTATATATGAATATTTCACAATATTACTGTTTTTCTGTATTTTTACTGTTACTGTATCAAATTACTGTATCAAATAAATGCAGCCTTGGTGAGAATAAGAGACTTCTTTCAAATAAATTAAAGAGAGAGAGAGAGAGATTTTGACAATATTCAATTTACTATATCTTGTATATTGAGTATCTTGAAACTATATCTTGAAATGGCTCTAAAAAAGTTTATTCAATATATAGAACACCATGATTTGGACTAAAGTTATTGATGCCAATTGAATTAATAACATTTAATCTGAAAATAAAAACATAGTTACTTTAGTCAAATAATTTTCTGTTGATTACGGTAAATGATAACCAAATTATGACAAAAATTGTGTTACCCTGACGGTCTCCAGATGGATCTGATAGCCTGTGGAGTGACCCAAGGCCTCTGCTCGTTCCTGGGCCACTCGGGTCGCCACAGCGATGGCAGAGATGCACCGTGGCTGAGTGCAAATAACGTTGGCCACTCTATCCGGCCGTCCAGTCTGGAGGAAATTATCCAGGATAAACTGAGGAATCTGAGTGGTTTTCAGCCACAAATTATATGAGGATACATATCACAATCACACACACATCCAAGCCAATAGGGGCAAGACAAACCTACAACAGGTGTGTTACCTGTTTCCTCTTGAACTCTCTGCAGAGCTTCTTGTTCTCTTGCAGTATTTGCTCAGTTTTGATCTCGAACTTCACCATCCTCTTCCTCAAGTTAACATAGCTCTCGTTTTCCACTGGGATACATTGTTCTTCATCTTCATCATCATCACCATCTTCTTGTTCATCATCAATATCCTCTTAGGTATGAAGCATCTGATTAAACACAAATACATTGACAGAAGTTTCATTTTAGTATATATAGTTTTAATAATAATGATGAAGTCTTAAAGGGATAGTTCACCCAAAAATGAAAATTTGATGTTTATCTGCTTACCCCCAGGGCATCCAAGATGTAGGTGACTTTGTTTCTTCAGTAGAACACAAACGAAGATTTTTAACTTTTAACTCAAACCGTTGCAGTCTGTCAGTCATATAATGGAAGTGAATGGGAATCACAGCTTCGAGAGTCAAAAAAACATACACAAACAAAACCAAATTAAACCCTGCGGCTCGTGACGATACATTGATGTGTAAAGACACGAAACGATCGGTCTGTGCAAGAAACTGAACGGTATTTATATCGTTTTTTACCTCTGATGCACTGCAATGTCTGAACTGTCCTGACATTGACATTGACAGTTGAGATTCCCGCCCGCACCCGCACTCGCCCATCAAGAGTTGTCCCGCGCCGCACCGTTACATTGGGTCCCGCGGTCCTCCTGCGGGAGTGCAGGACTCTCCTACAGGGTGACGCGGAGGAGACGAATTGTTGAATAAAGTCGTTGTTTTTGTTTTCTTTGTGCAGAAAATGTATTCTCGTACCTTCGTAAAATTATGGTTGAACAACTAATGTCACATGGATAATTTCAACGATGTCCTTACTACGTTTCTGTACTTGATGATCGTGGTAGGATTCTTGCTGTCTATGCAGGGTCTGAGAGCTCGCGGAACGCATCAAAAATATCTTAATTTGTGTTCCGAAGATGAATGAAGGTCTTACAGGTTTGGAACAACGTGAGGGTGAGACATTAATGAAAGGATTTTCATTTTTGGGTGAACTGTCCCTTTAAGAGAAAAAAAATCCCTATGGAGAAAATGAATAGGAAAAACAAAATATTTGCAGAACCAAGGCCACTGTTGCCTCTATAGAAACAAACTCAAGTTCACCTAGTTGGTGTGTGATACTCATGGCTCTGAAGTTCCCGCAGCAGTTCTTTGACCTGCAGTTTGTTCTCTGAAGTCATGTGTATCTTCTGCAGGGGCAGCTGCACTTGCTCAGGTCTAAATCTGGATCTCATCTCCTCCTCGTCGTGTTTTCTGGCCAGTGCCTGATTTCTTCCTCTGCCGGTTCCTCCACGAGCCCCACGGATACCTCTTGAACCTCTAGATGAGGGAGGCTTGAATGACCGACTGCGACCCAAATCCAGGCTGAAATCATCCCCATCATCCCAACATCCACTAGCAGCTTTCCTGTTTCCACCTCCACCTCCTCTGGGTTTATTGAACCGTCCTCCACCCCGATTGGGTTTACTTCTCCTCCTTCCACTCATTAGTTCAGCTCCCTTTTAGTGTATGTCCTTTCAATTGAAGCATACGTGTGTTAATACACTTGTCCTGAAAACCATCTGCAAACAAGCTAATATAATAATTTCTTATATATATATATATATATATATATATATGCTTATTTATATTTAACGGCTGACATTTTATTTGTAAGGATTATAAACATAAATCAACCATTTAAATATAGAAACACAGCAACCAGACATGAGTTAGGACGTATTATACATAGTATAAATGTACACTATATGTTGTGAGTACAGACAGTTAAGAACAAATACACGTTATTTGACAAAGAAAGCCAGCTGACAAATCATACCGATCATCGAGCCGATATTGAAATCAATATGAAGTCTCGCGAATCTCTTGCTGTACAGTTACAGCTACTGTTGTATCAGTAGATTGAAATCAGCAGCAAGCAAAAGAGGTTCGACAGGAAACATGATGCATTTTTCAAAATAAAAGTCGGGCGTGAAACAAAATAAAAACTTGAGTTCTGGCGAACAGTTTTGGTTTTGTTTTATTTTATAATTTTATTTTGTTTGCGTTTTTTAATCACAAATACTATATATTGAAACTAGCTTTAAGCTGTATCACGATAAGTCATGTTTCAAAATGACATCAAAATAAATCCATACAAAACAATAAAACATCGGTTCAGTGGTCTATAAAAAAATAATTAAACCGCATAACAAATGAGCACATTTAGTGTCTTGCTTATGCTCGTTTTCAATGTCCTAATGCTGGCAAACAAAGCTAAGATCGCTCCATCTGACTGCACTATTTGTAATGGTTCAATTACATTAGATAGACAGCTTAGAACAAGCTCTCACAGAGGATGCTGAGTTCACAAAATGAACCCTTTTGGGTCCAACAAGTCATAGTCATTTCTGAGTATTCTGGGTGTTTTGTTCTCTGAACTCTTTCTGAGTATCACACGTCTTAAAAAGTGAAAATGTGCAGTTTATACCCAGAGACATTTACCTTTATTTAGGGATATTCCAAAAGAAACAAACAAAAAAAAACAGATCTGTTTAAAGCATTGGTGAACATTACAAAAAGTAAGCCTATATTATTAAGACTGTAACACCTCAGTGGTACAAAATACATAAAATGATTCACAAGTGTTTCAGATATGGCAACCCAGGTTTGCACAGAGTACAGCACAAATGGGGGGATTGTGGATTGTTTTTTCATACAAGATTAGTTTCCTAGAGGAGGTGAACACTGAATAAATTCATCTTCAGTCTGACCGCACTAAAGATTATATTCTTGTATGATTTGTGAGTGCATTTCTCTGCTGAGGGGAAAGGATGGGAATAATTTTGGACATGAACAAGGCCTGAGTTAATCCTTCATTTGGACAGATGGGGGAGCTAGCTGACCAGAAGAGGCAGATTATAGCAGGAAGATTGGGTGCATGGATTTACTTGAGATTTTTCTAGATTTAAGATAGTGGTGGGTCAGGACAAAACTCTCATTTTGGTTGAGTCTTAAGGGTAAGTGGCCCTTCTGCTGTTCGGGACACATGGATGGATGTTACCAGGTGTAAATGGAAGGAAGACAGGCTGTTAGTTTCTGTCTTCCCTAGGGAAAAAAAAAATACTGACATATCATTTGAGACTTACTGATATAAAAAATATAATTAAACTTTATTTGGAGTACTACTTTCGCAAAAATTCACATTTATTAATATTAAGCCTAAAATGTCTTTTAATGTCACTATTGATGAGGATTGTGTGCTCTTTGAATAATATATTGTCTTTAAATGCAAGATATTTAAAGTGTACCTAAAGTATACTTACAATAGTTCCACTTCAGCACAATCAAATATACTTCAGTATATCTTTAGTTGGACTTCAACACTACTTCCACACAATTAAAGTGCATTAAGCACAAAATTAGTTGTTCCAATTTAGCAAACTCTACGTATACCAGTTTAGTCTACCAAAAGTTCAGTTTGGTATTTTTATTAAGTATATAATATGTAAATGTATTTGTAGTATACTTAGCATGAAATCAATGTAATTTAAGTACATTTTAGTATATTTATTTTTCACTAGGGTTCAGTCGCTTGCAAGTTAAAATCAAGTTCAACTAAAACTATAAAAACATTTTTGTTACTTGAAATTTAACTTAATTTAACTCAAATAAAATATTAAAAACCATAAACCTATTTTATTGTAGCTAATAGCATTTCTCACTTTTTTTTAAACCTGATGTAAAATAACTAAAACTGAAATAATCAAAAAAACTTATATAAAAATCGCAAAACAAAATTACCAAAAACTTTAACTATAATTAAAATGAAAACCAAAAATATATATATATATAAAAAAAAAATACTTAAAATATGTATCTTTAAAAGAAGTGCATATGGAGCTGGTATCACAGGATCACTTTTTTTTCAGCCTAGATAGTCTTAAACAAGATTAGGAATAAATAGATGGCAAGTCTGTGTCAGGCAGCATTGTGTGGGAATGCATTGTGAATGATGATCAACAGTGAGGATAGCGGAGGTGGTGAGGGGGAGTCGAGAGACGAGGTCAAAAGTACAGGTCAGGGAAGTGCTGATTCTTGGAACGGAAGTCTTGGCTGATTTTACACACGTCAGAAAAGTAACAGAAAAGTGTGAGGAATGTCCAAAGGCCTTCAGTTGAGTTTCCTTCATGCTATACACTGTTTCTTCTGTTTGAGTGTAGTAATTGAGGACATGATGGATGATGAGGTAATATCTGCAGACATGCTGAGAGAAGTGGGAACTTTCGAGGGTCCAGAACTTTCTGCTGAAGATGACGAAGGATAGTTTAGGGAAGAGGAGGTGGTGAGTAGATGGCAAATAGGGTAACAGAGAGAGGCGATACTGTCCGTCTGTGTCTGTTCTTTAAACCGGACAGCTGCTTATGTAACAACCACAAGACAAAATGGGAAGGGAGCCATTTTCTCATACATTTAAACAAATGATGTAGTTTGTTATCTTTGTAGGTCTTTCTTTTCTATCTGAAGCTCCTTATTTCGAGCTATCTGTTTCGTTTTCATCCCTTGCGGATATCCTCCCTCTCTGCGTTCTTCTGTTTTTATACTGATAGAGCGTAACCTTTTGGCTTTCGTCACTTATATTTGGCCTCTTCCTGAAACACAGGCCTGAGCACTGGAGAAAGAAGGCACAGGGTGTAGGCGGCCTTATGTAATTTCTTTGTGCTGCTCAGTGAAAACAATTAGTGGATACACATTAATTATGACTAATGTATTCTGTCAAAAGACTCACAGAGTGCAAAACAACACAAATAAACAGGACGTCTTGTAGTGTAATTTTTAACTAAACTATTTTATCATTACGTTTTTAGCATTGATAAGAAATGATTATTGAGCAGCAAATCAGAATGATTTCTGAAAGATCATGTGACACTGAAGCCTGGAGTAATGATGCTGAAAATTTTTGCTTTGCATCACAGGAATAAATAACATCTTAAAATATATTCAAATTGAAAACAGTTCTTTTAATTTTCAAAAATATTACTAGTTTATACTGTGTTTTTGACCAAATAAATGAAGCCTTGGTGAGCATAAGAGACTTAGATATTTAGACAGATGTATCTAATGCGTATAACGTAAAGAGGAAATTAATTGTGACATCATTGTAGGCTGACATTAATTAAAAGCCCTATGCTCCAATGTGCTTCGCCCCTCCACGCCATCATTATAAGTACCAATTAAATTACTGACGCCCTGCTTGTTTCAAACTGGAAAACTCTCATTGAGGATGAGGACAGAGTCGCCCACAGACTGCTGGGTTTTCTGGGACACTAAGCACTGCGGGTCTGGGACAGGGTGGCCGAGGTGACGAGGTGATGCTGGGGGGACATAAGGCAATCCCACAAGCCCTGTGAAACACAGCAGGAGATGTAGCACTGCCGTTTACACCATGAAGAGTTAAGCACCCCGCTGACTGCACACAGAAGAGGATCAAGGCCCTCCTTTCTGATTGGCTGTTACCATGTGTTCACGCAGCTGAGAGATGTTGACTGTAAAAAAAAAGTCACTCTTGCTCATGTCAAAGTCCTGCTAATTTAAACACATTTTGTTGACAAAAAGAAGGTCAAGTTTGCTTAAAATGGAGAGAAATTGCATTGGAGCATAAACTTGTAAATGATAACGTGGAGTATTTAGTTGTTTTTGCATTTGACTTAAGGTTGGAATATGCTACATGACTTTTGCCCAGATTTTTGCCCCAATTTACGGTCTGGATGAGTTGATGCTAGTCAGAGCCAGTCTGCAGATTTTGGGCAGTTGGAGTTGACAGTTTTTGCAGAAAATTGCATAGTGTATGAAGGGCACAGATGTTTTTAGGATTTCCAGATGATTTTTTTATCTTCAGACTGTGACTCCATCCAGAGATATAAAACATGTTTGAGCGCGATTTTAGAACACATATTGTTTTCATTTGTCATGTGTATTCTAGCAACATATTTCTGCATGAATTTGTTGTGTTCGTGAAGTCTGGTAGTAGTGTGTGATCCTCAGTGGCGTTTAGTGTATGATGCATATCAAAAGGAGACCTATTATGCCCCTTTTTACAATATGTAATATAAGTCTCAGCTCAAAATACCCCATATCATTTTGAAAATGCCTATTTTGAGTGAAGCAGAAACACACTGTTTTCGTGCATGTCTCTTTAATGAGCTGTTGCTCCCCGCCCCCTTTTCCAGAATAGGGTTGTGAATTTACAGCTCATTCCTCAGATGCTCTGCTAAAAAAACGTGTGTTTGATTTTGATTATCATGTATATCGCGCTGAAATCATGTGTTTTAAACCATAATTAAACTTCTGATATGAGCGCAATGTTAACGTTTGTATTGGGTGTGCCCTCACACTGCTCATGTCATGTGACCTGTCTTCCAAAAAAGGACATATGCAAATAAAGGCAGTTCCAGTTCTGATTTTTTACACGGCACCCCTGCTCTCGATAGACGGCACCCCGGTTGGGAAACACTGCATTAAAATACTGAGTAGTGAGCATGTTTTTTCCTCCGTATAATTAAATATAATTTGCTGGTTATCATACGCAAAAATGGCTGTGCCAATACACACACACATCTAAAGCACGCGCACAGAAAGCGGTTGTCACATGGCATGTGAGTGCTAAACTAAGTGCTCTTTCATGACTTATTGCGCTTAAACAGTCAAATACAAACAAGCTTATGTTAAAACACACGAGTTACAAAAACAGTCGGTAATGTCTGTGAAGGTAAACAGCTGGAAAACTGTGCAGCCAAAGACAGAACAGTTAGAACGCTTTGTTTGAACTTTCGCCATGGCGTACCATTAAACTGGTACACCGTTGTCACTTGCAAAATCACAATGGCGGCGCAGTGGGTGGAAACGTGCAGATTAAGGGGCGGTAATATTATAATAAGATCTCCTTTCTACATCACAGGCCAGGGGGAGCAAAATCTGACACACTCATTTTTTCACAAGCTTGCAGAGAAAGGCTTACCCCCAAAGAAATGCACCGGGACCCGATTATAGCACTTAATCACAGAAAAAGATTTTCATGATATGTCACCTTTAAAAGTTGTGTAGTGTGTTCCTACCTAAATGCAATTTCATTCCATCACTATTCATGAGCAAACAGAATCAAGTAAATCATGCAGTTTCACTGAAGCAAAGCTTCGCTATTTACTTACTTGAGGAAAATGCATTGATGTTTTCAAAGTTGTTCTAAATCAAAAGAGAAAAGCATTAACCTTATCAAATTCATTGCTATAATTTGATGAGGTCACTTTTTTTTTTTTTGCAATAAATCTATGCAACTGGTATGTGCAAATCAAGGTGATTTATAATACCTGAAGAAAGTTATCCATTAGCATGCCATTAATCTCAATGGCAGCTGGTTGGCTGGACCACATAAGTACACGATTTTAACATTTGCTTATCAGCTAAACCACATGTGACTCTTATTGGAGCCACTACTAAATAACATAATGCTGGATTGGCTAATGGCTTCACAAGAGCATGCACACACAGCCCCAAACCCTTCATTAGTGACTATCCCAAACTATGACCTCTACAGCAGCAGACAGTGACAAGTATAAATCTTTTTCATGTTTTCAAGAGCTTTTTACAGGTTAAAAACATCAGCTAAAATAAATGGTAAGGACAAGTGGAACTAGGTACAGCGCTCTATAAAAATCCAAACCCATTACACTGCATTGCAAATGAGCACAGGGAATTCAGCGTCTTGCTTAAGCTAATTATCAGTGTCTCAACATGCTGGCAAACACCGCTAACATCGCTCCAGCTGACTGCACTATTTGTAATGGTCCAATTACACAAGATAGACAGCTCAGTAAAAGCTCAGTCAGAGAGGAGAGGTTGTTGAATTCACAAAAATGAAGTCTTAATGCTTGTCATTTGACATTTCGGAGTATTTTGAGGTATTCTGACCTTCTCAGAAGAATGAGGACTGTTGTCAAACGGGTTTCCTGACAAACACTCTAAGAAACACACTCTCTCTAAGAACACACTCTAAGAAAAGTCCATAAAAACACAGCCCAGTGTACTTGTGTTTTAACATGAAGGAATTGCCTGTATTACCCAAATTTTGAATGACGCATTGCATTATGTAGTATTTTAGGGTTGAAGGAAATGTCTGTAAATTTACAGGAACATGGGTAATTTTCTGCCTTGACGTTATCCATTTTTCTTTGGATTTCTTACTTACGGTGTGTCTGATATTGTGTGGACAAACAGATAGACGCACCCCTAAACTCATGCCATTGGTTGAGCCAGTGTGTCCAGAGGTTTAAACAATTAGACTTTTAATTTGCTGTGTTATTCGATATTTGAAGTACTCATTTTAAGAAATGTAAGATTTAAAGTTTGAAAACTTTCTATTTTAAACTTGCATTGAAAAAATTCCCCATTTTTTTCCCCAGCTATAATGATGCCCTATTTACATACTGAATTTTGATTTGCCCCACCCCCAAACTCATGCTATTGGTTGAACCAATGTGACTGGATGTTTATATGACTGAAAGCATCAAAAGGACATAGAAACATATAAACCTGAAATAAATAAAATTATTGTAAAAGTTGTCCATATCACTCATATGCTATATTCCAAATCACAATAATGACTGACATTTAAAGGGATAGTTCACCCAAAAATTGTCATTAATTACTCACCCTCATGTTATGACCCCAGAAAGGTAGTAAGGACGTCGTTAAAATAGTCCATGTGACATCAGTTTTTCAACTGTAATGTTATGAAGCTATGAGAATACTTTATTTTGTGCACAAAGAAAACAAAAATAATGACTTTATTCAACAATTTCTTCTCTTCCATGTGAGTCCTCAACGCGCATTCACGATAGTACCACGACATGCGCGTGGTGCTGCTGACGTGGAAGCCGGCAATACTAAATTGTTGAATAAAGTCATTATTCAACAATTGGTTCAAGTGGTTCAATAAGGTCGAACCACTAATGTCACATGCACTACTTTAACAATGTCCTTACCACCTTTTTGGGCCTTGAACGTAGTAGTTGCGGTCTATGTAGCATCAGAAAGCTCTCGGATTTCATCAAAAATATCTTAATTTGTGTTCTGTAGATGATCGAAAGTCTTTGGGTGAACTAACCCTTTAAGTCATTATTATTCACTGGTAATCATAATAGATCAGTTCAAATCATTCAGACCAATGTTATGAAGTGGATCAATGATTAATTGAAAAGAATACAATTCATTCATAAATCAGTACTTCTATCATGAACATATAGTTAGAGATTGATACTGATGTACATTTTGGTTCTGTTGAACTGTTATGGTGTTTTTTGTCATTCACTTTCTGTATATTGAAAAGAGTGACCAGGGTTTTCTTTGAAAATTCACATTTGATATCCCACAGAAGACTGAAACAGCATGTATTATTAAATACATCAAAGCTATGATGCTACGAACCATGCTTTGCGTAATTGTGAAGTCCACTAAGGTGAATTGACTGGAAATTTGTCCGTGGTTGGGTGTGTGCGTGCGGAAATGACCTTTATATTTTTAAAAGGCTTATTTCTCAGCCAATTGTGCGATACTATTGGTAGCCACTGTTGGAAAGAAAGAGGAAGTCCCATGGCCTGAATTGGCAGACCCTCCTATTTTCCTGCACTTTGTTTTCTCGTGCACTATAAGGATCAGAAATCTCTGAATCAACTGATCCAAAAATGAAATCTTTGTAGTTGGGGAAAGAGTGGAAGTCTGGCTTTCGTAAGGAGTCTGGTCCTGTGTCCATGGGAAGGAAGAGAGACACAAAGCCTCCAGGAGGGGATTGTTATGGTTGAGATGCATGCGTTTGCCCCTGAGGAGGGTGAAGTTTGGGCTCGCATCTGCGCTCTAAATAGTGGCACTGCCGAAACGCATCACTGGAAAAAACGACCCTGGGGAAGACGCAGAGGAAGAGAAGTCTCTCGTCGCTAAGCTGTTTTGCTTGTTTTCTATAATTTCCCCCAGTGTTTTTCTTTTTGCCTGTGATTGCTTCCAGAATAAATAATGATTAAGCATGGGCTTGCTCTCATTACTGTGTTTGTCCTTCAACTGAAGCCAGTGTCCAGATAACAGCCTTCACCAAGCCTGACCTGCACTGTTTGTCCCAAAAACAAGAAATCAATCTCACACTCACCAAATGTATTTACTAGGGCTGGGTTTTGACACAAATTTCACGATTCGATTCGATTCTCATTCACAAGCTGGAAAAAAAATCTCAACTAATGCTGTAAAATATACATGAGAGTCAGTTGGTACTACATTACTATAATATCGAAGGTTAAAATTGACTGATTTGTTAAAATTACACTTAATGAAGCTTTTAAAATAATAAAGTTACTTTATATTTACTTAAAATATACTTAAAATAGTTACTTAAAATATTTCTACTTCAATTAATTTGTTTGAAATATAAACATAATGGTGGCTGTCATAAAAACTTGATGGATTTATTCAAACATAAATCAAACATTGAAGAACAGTAAAATTGATAATGAATATGTTATATGGTGCATATATTTAGCAAAATGCCCCTCTACAGTTTATTTTTCAATCTGACTAATGAGTGTATGGTCACCGAATATGCTTTTCTGAGGTAAATGTGACGTTACATGACATTGTTTGTTTACACAAATGCAAATGCAGACATGGTTTTATGTTTAGGCGGCGCGATGCAACACGTAAAAAGACAGTGTAAGTCATTATAATCCGTAATTATGTCCCCACTGGATGCAACGAATGCCTCGTTTATAATGG
Source organism: Sinocyclocheilus anshuiensis (assembly GCF_001515605.1). Classification (NCBI taxonomy): domain Eukaryota; kingdom Metazoa; phylum Chordata; class Actinopteri; order Cypriniformes; family Cyprinidae; genus Sinocyclocheilus; species Sinocyclocheilus anshuiensis. The sequence continues at coordinate 809,979 of NW_015546056.1, read as the reverse complement.
GTTTTCATGTTTTTGAATCATCGCTCCGGCCGGACAGGGCATCATCACAGTATGGTAGGGGCATAACATTTCCGTCACACGCTTGAGGTATTCGGCCAATCACAACGCACTGGATAGCTGGCCAATCAGAGCACACCTCGCTTTTTCAGACCGATGAGCTTTGTAAAAATCGACGCGTTTCAGAAAGGCGGGGCATAGAGGAGAAACAATAATGTACAGTATGTGGAAAATAATGTGTTTTTTTAACCTTAAACCGCATAAACACATTTCATTACACCAAATACACAAAATAATGTTCTTTTTAGCAGCATCATATGACCCCTTTAAGAATCGATATCGTTCCGTAAAAATGAGAATCGATTAATATCGAGATATCAATATTTTTACCCAGCCCTAGTATTTACCATGTTTTTTTTCGAGATGTACCATGAAAATAATGGTTATTTATACAGTAGTATAATAAATAGCATTGTGGTAGCCTAATCAAAGAGTATCATGGTGTATATCAGATGAGATCACACTGGTATTACCACCATCTGATGCCTACACTTTACCATGGTAATAACATGGTAATTTTTTTCTAAAGATACACTACAGACCAAAAGTGTGGAATAACAATTTTTTTATGTTTTTCAAAAAGAAGTCTTTTATGCTCACCAAGGCTGCATTTATTTGATGCAGTAAAAACAGTAATATTGTGCAATGTTTTTACGATTTAACATACCTGGTTTCTATTTTAATATATTTTAAAATGTAATTTATCCTTGTGATGGCAAAACTGAATTATCAGCATCAGAAATCATTCTCATATGATGATTTGCTGCTCAAGAAACAATGTCAGATTTGCAATTGCATGAATAAATTATATTTTAAAAGCATTTAACGTAGAAAACAGATTTTAAATTGTAGTAATATTTCACAATATTAATATTATAAGTAGAAGAAAAAATGGTCAGGCTACTGTATTTTTAATAAATAAATGCAATCTTGGTGAGCATAAGAGACCTATTTAAAAAACATGTAAAAATCTTAATTATAGCAAACATTTGACCTGAAGTTTGCTTTTAATTTGGGTTTACTCTGATAGGAGCCTGATTATTAACTAATTGATATTTTAATAATTTAACAAGATTCCATTCAAACTTGAAGTAGACCATTTAAGCCTTTGCTGTGTCTGTTTTGGATTTTTGGTAAACATTTAAAAAGTTTGTAAAAATGTATAATTTAAAGTTAGATTTTTAAAAATACTTTATACACTGAATAATATTCTCTAGAATTCTGCCCACCAGCAATGATGCCGTTTGCATACTGAATTATTTTTGCTTGCATCTATTTGCACATTGTGAATGGTCTTTTCTCTCTTTTTTTTATATCTTTTTAACCATACAACCTCATTTACATTTCAAAGATGTTTTCATAATGCACGTTAATTCACATACACAGAAAACAAAGCACATGTTGAGAGTCTTGACATTTCATTTATGCAAAACCAAAGTCTATAATATAAGCTTCTCCAAAATTTGAACACTATTTCCTTTGCTGCTTTGCAAACAATATTATATCCTTCAAAAATATTGCAAATCTAGTTTCAAAAACTTTTTTTGGGATAAATAGCAAAAGTCTACACACAGATGTTTGAGACTGTGAAATCAAAGGGACGGCTCTCTGCACGTGTATTCTGGATCGATGGACATTAAACGAGGTGTTGTTAATGGATTGCCATAATAGACATTTCAGGTTGACTTCTTTCTGCCACATTTTGTGTTTGCCAATACACCGCCTCAGACGCAGTACCTGTGCAAAGACAGGAAGCTGCGTGAGGCCGTGTCCATTTGTCTGTGGAAGATGGAGAGCGAGGAAGGATTTTAACATGGGGAGTCTATGGGATTGACTCCCTTTTGCAGCCAGCCTCTAGCGGCCAGTTGATGAATTACAGTTTAAGTCACTTCCTTGTTGGCTTCACAAGAGAGAGCGGGAGGTTGCCGCTTGGATGAGACGCATTCAAGAAGTGTTGTTATTGTCAACTAAAACTAAAGCAATTAAAAGTGTTTTCATTAATTGAAATAAAGAAATAAAATGGTGAAAAAATTTATGAAAAACAAAAATGAGAAAAACTGATTGAAATATGTGTAAGTGACTAAAATGACAAATTAAAACAAATCAAGCTAAATAGAAATATATAATAAAAACAACAAACACATACAATTACTAAAACAAACTAAAATCAAAATGAAAATATACAAATAAAATAATTCTAAATATGAATAAATACTATAATAGTATATAAATATCACTAAAATAACACTGATTAAAAGTATTTTTAAAAAGTTATACCCAAGTTGCTACAGTGTCTGGGTACTGCAAACAGTTGACAAACTATATTACTGTTTGTTGCTTATTATTAATAATAAATGTATCTATTGAACATTAGTATCTTACACACAAAAAAATTTAACTATGACGTACTCAATTTTTTTGGTGAAATAATTTTAAACTAATTTAAGAATAATAAATAGATTTTAAAGCTTTAAAAAAATCAATGAAATATAGCTTATGAATGGAGTAAATGTAAGTAAAAATTGTAATTAGATAATACATTAATAACTACATTTAGTACCATGAATAATAAACCTATGAGTAGACCCAATGAGTACTAAAACTACACACACACACACACACACACACACACA
>NW_015546056.1:797373-806924 GCF_001515605.1 Sinocyclocheilus anshuiensis | reverse complement strand
ATAAATGTAGTTATTAATAAATACTATATTTATTATATAAATACTATAAAAATTACCAAAGCACATAAAATGAGCTTAATCATATTGCTATTGCCATTCTTTTAAATATATATAAAAAAGCAGTTTAACCACTGATCATTAGTAGCTTACATTCTAAAAACTTAAACTTTTTTTTTTTTTATTAAAAATGAGCAAATTTTAAAGCTGTGAAATCAATGAAATACAATAGGCCCTATACCTTATGAACTGAGTAAATACAAGTAAAACATGTAATTGGATCAGTTTTATGCCGTTTGCCTAAGAACATGGTAAAATCACAGTAAAACATGGCTAATACTATTGCTAATACTGTTTTCACTTTACAAAAACAGACTAACATGCGAGTAATACCGTTTTTTTTGTACATTTGCTGGCAGGGGTCACCAAACTCGGTCCTGGAGGGCCAGTGTCCTGCAGATTTTAGCTCCAACCCTAATTAAACACACTTGAAGCAGCTAATCAAGGTCTTACTCGGTAGAATCGAAACTTTCAGGCAAACTCTGCAGGACACGGCCCTCCAGGACCGAGTTTGGGGACCCCTGTACTATGGAAAGACCCTGCCTTGGAGTACCATGGTATTACCAACTGATACCATTACTGTACCATGGTACCGACACTGTACTTTTATGTAAGGTTGAAGAGATAGCACACAAGTGATGAATGAAAACAAAGAAACAATCAACAGAAGATTGATAAGCTTTAATATGATATCAGTGCAGAGATACAACTTATTGGGTAAAATTTCCCATACAGTAATGTCAACAATAATCATAATAACAGTATCATAATAATGTCAATATACATTTAGCATATTAAAATAAGCACGTACTTGCTTTATTTATTGATTTATTTGATAAAAAACTGCCTATTTTATGCATTTATCTAATGTTGTCTTTAAAGTTGAAGAAAACCACAAAACCAATGGCGCACATAAGGGCAGTGTTATCTGAAATTCAGTGGCTTCAGGGGGCTCAGTCTAGTGAATGACCTCCATAGTAGTAGATATTATACAGACATACATGTACCAGCACTTTCTGCACATTCAAATGCACAACTCTCACGGTAACATCTTCATATGGCTGCACTGCTTTGAGAAAGATACGGGTTCACCATTTCCTCCTTTGGCATTAACATCGGAACATTCAAGTAATAAGTGGAGAACTGCATTGCTTTATAGTTTAGTGTTGAATGCTACATGATTCAATGGGCAGTGACCTAGATTTGCTGGTGTTAAGGCACCTGTAAGAGTTTAAATATGGGATTTTTGCCATTTACTAAAAGCAAAAGCTATAGAAAGCATGTGCACATTGAGTCTAGATGTATCTGGTTTATTTGGGGAAAATATGCAGAATTTCACCCGACAACAATATAGTTTTCCCTAGACGTGAAGATGAGAAGAGTCTGGAGAGATGTGTTATCTGTAACGTAACTGTCTATCACTCCAGCAGATAGGAGTATCAATCTATGGGAGTCTTGAGCATTGAAATGTCTGTGAGATCTAGTTTGAAATCTCGGTCTCTCTGACATCTGGTTTGTTCAAGGAGTTAAAACACTCAGACATGTTATGACATGTGCACTAAAATTTGCTGTAGATAATTAAAGGGAATATAAAAAAAATAAATAAATAAATAAATTATATCACGTGTGTGTGTGTGTGTGTGTGTGTATTGGTCACATTTGATATAATTTTACATAGAAGTACATACAAAAACTCAAAATATATTTTATTTTGGGGGTAAAATGTGACAAAAATAAATAAACATTTTTTACCTTTATTGTATATAATATGTGTGTTTTATTGGTCACATTTTACCCCAAAATGAAAAAATGAAAAAATCTATTAACATTTTCTTGCATTATTTTTGTTACAGTTACCCCCAAAACTCTCCCAATCATCATTGCTTAAAAAAAACAAAAAATACTTAAACATGATGGTTTTATACATAATTTTTAGTAGTTATTTAATATTTTATTATTTTGTTCTATGAATTTAAATAAATACTGTTGAAAAAAACATTGTATTACAACAATGAGAATAAATAAAAAGTTAAGTTAAGAAATTAAGAAAATTATTTATTTTTATTGGTCACATTTAATGAAAAAATTATATATATATATATATATATATATATATAATTTTGAGTTAAAATGTGACCAATAAAAATAAATAATTTTCTTAATTTCTTAACTTAACTTTTTATTTATTCTCATTGTTGTAATACAATGTTTTTTTCAACAGTATTTATTTAAATTCATAGAACAAAATAATAAAATATTAAATAACTACTAAAAATTATGTATAAAACCATCATGTTTAAGTATTTTTTGTTTTTTTTAAGCAATGATGATTGGGAGAGTTTTGGGGGTAACTGTAACAAAAATAATGCAAGAAAATGTTAATAGTGCTGAAAATATTCATAATTGTATAATATAATTGGATTTCTTTTCCTCTGGAGTGAAATCCGACAGCATCTCACACAGCAACACATCTCCAGTCTAATCACAAAACACACCATCACTTCAACAACTGGATTGTGTGCCAAACCTCATCTTTGTACCTTTAAATCTTAGCAATGTGTCAATCTCTTTTTCACCAGGGGTTTAGATTTACATTAAAATTGAACTAGAGACTGAAGATCTAAAGTGCGAATGTGCTTAAGAATCATCATCATCCATTACTACATATCGCCACAGTCGTAACCAATAGTCTTAAGAAATAATTTAGATCCCTTATGATTCAACTTTAAAGACAACCTCAAGGCAATTCAAATAAAAAGAGAGTTAATGTTATTATCCATGCATTCATATGGGTCAGACTGCATGAAGCACCATCTTTAAACAACGCAAGAAATCACTAAGATTAAACTCTTTTTAAAGATCCAATATGCTACATAACATGTCTAAAACAATTTAGTTTTATTTAAAAAAAATTAAGATTTTCTCCATTTTTTCAACCAACTGTACTGGCCTGCCAATAATTGTAATATGCATTTGCATATTTCCAGAAAAAAATGCCATCAAGAAAAACTCGATAAGGACTCTACTAGTAGACAAGACAAAGTACCAGGACAAATAAATGCTTAACTTTATCATCAAAGTAGAAATCTATAGTAGAAATCTTAGAGCATCTTCCTTTAAATATGTATGCTTACAGCTAAATTGACAAAAATATATGTTTTTAAAGTGGTCTCCACAATAAGGCAATAAACCGAGATCAGAGACAGAAACACAGTATTGCCACTAATCGAACAAAGAAAGGCACACGAATAACATGAACACTGAAAGTGGTCAGTGAGGACAAGGCATAAAGACCCCATGAAACGGCTCGTGAGCACGGTTTTCTTTCCTTTATTTACATATTTCCTGTTGAAACAGGAAGTTTTGGTTGGGTTTTTTTTTTACCAGGCTAACCATGATTTGCAACCATGACTGCAGAGAAAAGGACATTTTCATTTCAGAATTTGATTGAACAAATATTAAAACATTAAATATATTATCATTTTAAAGTCTGTGCGACAAATATTCATTTTGTTAGCTTTTAGGAGTACACTAGCACAGTGGTTGCCAGCACAGGTGTAATTAAATAAAGCATCATTAAACTTTAATTAAAAGCAAAACTAAAAACAAAACTAATTTATGTGTTAAATTATAATAATGCAATGTCATTTTAGTGCTTTTTTCAATAATATTTGATTTAAATTGCTTTTTAATTTAGTAGAACTTAATTTAATTTATTTCTCTTATATTTGTTTTGCCATGTCTGCACATCATATTAATTTAACTGCTTTTTTCAATAATATGTTATTTATTCATAATAAATCAAACTGCTTTTTAATTTAGTAGAATTTAAGGTAACACTTTACTTAAAGCCTTTATGCATAATGCATTATAAAGGGTTATTAAAGGGTATAATGCATTGTAATTATTCATAATGTGCATTGTAATACATTACATCTTGTTGAAAATAATTACAACCGAATTTAAAATACATAGCGTAACAATGAACTGATAAGCGTTATAATGTAGTGGTTACAATTATTCGTTAGATTGCACAATGCATTATAAAGTGCATTACAAGGCATAATTAATGCATTAAAGATACTTTTATAATGCATTATACATAAAGGCTTCAAGTAAAGTGTTACCGAATTTAATTGAATTAATTTCTCTCATATTTGTTTTGCCATGTCTGCATATCATATTCATTTTAAGGGGTTTGTTTAGAGAATACTACCTACCTAAAGCATAATAACAAGGGTCACTGTATTAGACCAGGTTGTTTTTTGTCAAATCTGGCAACCCTTCACTCAGAGTGAATGTGCTTGTGCAAGTGGAAAGACAGCAGCACATGTATGAAGAGCAGCTATTGTTAATGCTGATTGAATTATTTAATAAAACATCTTTGGAAACCACTGCATTAGTGTATAGATGAGCTCAAAACTAGCCTTTTGATTTCATGGGGTCTGTAATGATGTGTCAGAGGTAGGAAAGTTAGAACAAATAAAAGAAATTAGAACATTTTAAAAAAGTAGCTTACAGTAGATTCTTTTTTGCTTTTCTTGTCTGACATTGATAGAGAAAAAAAAAGGAGAGTATGCTGAAAACAGCTTCGCCGAGTGATCTGACAAGCAGAGACACAACGCAACATCATTTCAACTCCTCCAAAATTACTTAAATTCATTTCCGAAACCGTCTTGTAACTAAAAAAAATAGCACATGTATATAATTTATGAAGATGTAGACAATAAAAATAGAATCAAAGCTACATTTGTCATGTATGCGCTCAGGTAGATATGACTGTGAGAGGGTGTTTGTGGGATGTGCTAAAGCTGGGATGGTGAGTGCGAGATGATCGATAGGGTTCGGGGGAAAGTGGGACTGCATTTCTGTGGAGAAACCGGTCTAAGTGGCCTGGTCTAATGCTCTTAGGAGGTCACAGCCCTGCAGCAAATGAAGATTGCCTTGCAACGGGACGTTGACCTCGCAGTCGTAACGCGTCAGTTCAGGCAGAGAGTAGGTCTCGATAAGACGACTTGCGATTCCTGCAAACACAAGCGGTTCTGAGAATCAGCATCCACAGTGCATGACGTATGTACGAGCAGATGCGTGTCTGTGTTGGTTCAGAGCTCACCATCCATCCTGGAGGAAGGCTGCATGTTGAACTCTCTGTAGTTACAGCACTCTTCTCTAAAGCGCTTTGTCGCTTGTCCGGCCTGATTCCCTGAATACTGGGTCTTCCTGTGCTGGTGGTCCATGCCTCCATTAGGGGGCATGCCTTTGTCTAGATATAAACACATTTGATTAGCAATTGATATTGGATTTGTCTGCAATACAGATGCTAGACATTGATTGTTGGTGGGTGCTAAAGTGTTCTTTTGGCATGATTTGCTCTGATTGGTGTAGATTTCTCTGCAGAATAATTTTTTATTATTAATAATAATAAAGCATTTTCGGTGTAATACCTGATTTTCTGTCCATAACGGCACAGCTCTCATTCCGAAGTCTCTTCCACATTGGGTGTTGTGATTTTGTGAGGGGCGGCTCATTCTAAAACATACAGAGAGCATGTGGTGACTTATAATTTAAACATAAATATCACCCAAAACAAAAATGTAAAACTATAATTTCAAAGTGTTTCAAATTATTGGATACACTTGATCTAATTGACATTTTTTTATGATTTTATAAAATCTTTTAAAGAGAGGTTTATGATTAAATGCTTGAAAGTTTGCCAGGTAAACACAAATTTATTTGAAAATGTATGAGTTGGAGTGGATAATGAAGGAAAGGCAGCCAACAAATGTCCAGGACATCTTTCAAGCTAAAAATATAAGGTACTAAATAAAGTACTAATAAAAATTATTAGTACTAAAATAGTACTAACAAAAAATAAGTAGTACTTCAAAGTTTTGACTGGAAGTGTGCGTTTGAAAAAATAAGCAAACCATGTCGTTTTATTTATTTAATTGGTCATTATTTTCAGGACAGTAAGCAGTTAATATTTTCAATTTCTCTCGCTCTCTTTTTTACTTATTGCATTTTAATTTAAACAATATTACTGTAATACAATTACCTTCATAAGTACTTTACCATTAGGTTGGTAAGAATATTTCTGGCATAATAATAAAGACAATTTTAGAGGGTAAATATGCAACAAAAAAAAATCCAAATTAACCAACCAAATTTCCTTTGTGAAATATAATTAATAATTATTTATTAATGTTTAGATTAATAATTTATTGCATTATACACTACCGATCAAGTCTCTTATGCTCACCAAAGCTGCATTTATTTGATCAAAAATACAATAAATGCAGCAGCAATACTGCAAAATATTATTACAATTTAAAACAATGTTGTCTAGTTGAATATATTATAAAATGTAATTTATTCCTGTGATCAAAGCTGAATTTTCAGCATCATTACTCCAGTCTTCAGTGTCACATGATCCTTCAGAAATCATTCTAATATACTAAAAACATTAAATATAATGTTAAATATGAACAAACCATTGTCATCTGTGTGAACGAGCGCTTGAAATTGTTAGTGAGAGCAAGTCGAGCTGGACTTATATCTCTGTAGTTCTGCACAAAGTTCTCCATGGGCCTGTGAAACAAAGACAGGAGTCATCCAGTGCAAATCTAAAGATAGCAGCATATGTTATTTTATAAGACCGAACCCAGAGAAACACCCTGTAATATGCAGAATCACCTTTGCAAATAAGGCGGCATTCGATTTGCTGGCACAGTTTGGCAAGAGCGCTTTGCAGCTAAAGGATCCATCATTCCAGCCTTGCTGGGTAACGGAGGGTCAGGTGGCCACTGCAGATTCTGACGGCCTCCCATAGACGACAGCGGGGTGCTGGCGGGGTCATGGTAGGGAGGCATCTGCATGGGGCCCCTCCTGTAGGGTACAGATGGCCAGGACTCCACAGAGCCTCCGTTGATGCTCTGCTTGTCCCCTCCTGAACTCATGTTGGGCTGGAAGTGGGCTGCTGAAGGGGAACTCAAGGGTTGGAAGAGGCTTGTGATGTTGCTGAAGCTCTGCTGGTTGGTACCCAGGGCCCCGATCTCAGATGACGGCTCCTCCTGGCAGATGGGATTTAGCTGGAAGTCCTCACCATCCATGGGGATGTAGGGAGCCAGAGTCTCCAAGTCCAGACCACTCAGGTCAGTCTGGAAGTTCACAGGGAGAGGTCAAAGGTCAGCAAGTCTGATTTCTACATGCAACACCTGATTTTGCATTTTTCATAATAGTTGACATTAAAAGGATCATGAGGAATCAAAATATCTCTGGATAAGATAAAATAAATGAAAAAAGGGACTGTTTTTTGAAACAAAAACAAAAAAGCAAAGCAAAACAAAACAAAACATAAAACAAACAAAAAACACTCACATCTGTTTAAAATAACAAAAAAACCTGACTGTTTTTGAAACAGAAAACAAAACAACTATCTTATTTGTTTAAATATGTATTTGTTCAAAAGTGTTTATATATATTTGACTGGATTTACATTCCTCATGATCTTATCATACCTTTGCTTAAAAGTTTGGCAGGCAAATACACATATTTTTTAAATTTATTTTATTTAATGGATGAGACTGGATTAAGAAAAGGCAGCCAACAAGTTCTCTATGTGGGAACTTTTAAATATTTTTTTGAAAATATTAAAACCTTTTTTTTTTAATATTCAGACAATTAAAATAATAATAATAATAAAATTTTTCCTGTCATATTTAAGATTTCTTAGAGATTTTAACCAGTTATAATCTCAGTGAAATATGTACATATACATATTAAAAAGTATGACGTACTTCATATTAAATATAAAAGCATTATTGATATTACAGTTTGGATATTTGCTAACCTCTTGGTTGCAGGGAGACTTTGTCTCTTGTGTGTCCAAGGAAAACAGTTTCTCGGTCAGCTCCACCTTCAGGTCACGGTCCACTGAGGTGTAGTAATCTCCAGGACTGCTGGGCTGTTCAATATATAACATACTCTATGACGACATACTGTACAGTAATCAATGTTTTATGCAAACAAAATATGTGGCGATGAGAAGATGTAGTATTTGCGTTTACTGTAGAGCAGCTGCTCAGGCTGGGAGTTGTACTGCTGGCCGGCGGAGCCTGAGGCACAGAGAAAGTGCCGGCCATCTTGGCCATGTCTCCAGCGTAGCTTGTCTTGTGTCCATCATGAACCGAGTGAGAGACAGCAGGAGCAACAGCAGACACTTTGCTGTACATCGGGTGCTCCTCATACTGGGGGTTACCTGAAAGAAAGAAGAATGAATTGAGCAGATGAAGATTTGTATTGTAGGTAATGAGGTGTGGCATTAAAAAAAAAGAGTGATAGACCAATATATCAGCCGGGCTGATTTACAAGCTGTTTTTTTTTTTGGCCATTTTGAGATTGTACTGTCAGATGACCGTCAGCTTGACTGATTAAAAAAAAGGCTGCAGTTGTGTCAGTCTTACAAAACAGTAGTTGTAGCTGCTTTATACATTACGTTGGTGAGAATATTTGCTAACACTAATATTTTTAGTATAGGGACCAATTCTCACTATTAACTAGTTGTTTATTAGCATGCATATTACTACCATATTGGCTGTTTATTAGTACTTATAAAGCATGTATTAATGCCTTATTCTGCATGATCATATTTTAGATCCCTTAACCCTACCCTATACCTAAACTTAACAACTACCTTGCTAACTATTAATAAGCAGCAGATTAGGAGTTTATTGAGTTAATAGTAGATTAATAGTGAGAACTGGTCCCCAAACTAAAGTGTGACCGAATATTTGTTAGCATTATAATAAAGATAATTTTAGGGGGTAAATATCCTGAAAAATCCAAATGGCCCTAACTGATACCCTTTGTAAAACATTGGTTTATATATATGAGCAATATCACTCGAGTACTCGAGCGATACCGGCTCTATATCAGCATGGCTGTGATTAGACCAGAGGCAATCACAGCCGCTGATATAGAGCCGGTATCGCTGGAGTACGAGAGTGATATTGCGTTTATACAACAGTTCGACGGAACATGTGTGTAATTAAACAAGAAACAACGGAGCACCTAATAAAACCCTCTTTTGTGCGGAACTACTTCCTTCCGCCACGGATTCAAAGCTCAAGTTGACAGTTAGTTAAACATACGTCACTTTTAGAATTCATATCAAGGGCATGTGCTGCTTCAGTTAGGTTATTAGTGAGAAATAATGAGGTAATAATAGAGAAACAATGCGGCAAGACCTGCATCCGAATGAGAGAGAGAGAGACCGTGAAGCTAGACGTTTCTTCTTATATTAACTAACGTACTCTACGATTAGCTCAGTGAATAAAAAAAACAAACATACATACACACATATATACACATATACATATACACACACATACATACATACATATATATACATATACACACACATACACACACACATATACAGTGGGTACGGAAAGTATTCAGACCCCCTTCAATTTTTCACTCTTTGTTATATTGCA
>NW_015546056.1:789065-794065 GCF_001515605.1 Sinocyclocheilus anshuiensis | reverse complement strand
CAGTCTGTCTCCGTGGCACGTTCGCCCTGGACTCGGTCCAGATCTGCCGTGGGAAAGCATTGGTTTCGGGTCAAGCGGTTCACTCCCAGCCTGTGCATGCGCTGCTCTGCAGGACGGCCACGTTGCGGAAAGCCTTGCGACTTTATACGAGTGGTCGGAAAGGAAGTCGCATAGAAAGACGCAGGTTCTAAGAGGAGGCCAGTGTCCCTGTGTCAAAGCGCTTGGTCCTTCCAAAGGCCCTGCCAACAATTTAAAACATTTGCATGTATTCCTTCCTACTGAGTCGTTGAAAAAATGTCCATGTTTTCTCATCCTTATGCATGGTTTTTAAAAATAGTGGGAAGATATTTTTGTACATCCACTACTGTTCAAAAGTTGGGTCTGCATGATGTTTTTAAAAGACCTCATCTAGGCTACATTCATTTGACACAGTAAAAACAGTAATATTGTGAAATATTTTTACAATTTCAAATAGTTATGTTCTATTTGAATATATTTTAAAATGTAATTTATTTCTGTGATGCAAAGCTGAATTTTCAGCATCATTACCTCAGCCCTCAGTGTCACATGATCCTTCAGAAACCATTTTAATATGCTGATTTGCTGCTCAAGACACATTTCTTATTATTTTTAATGTTGGAAATGTTGTTGTGCTGATTAATATTTTTGTGGAAACCATGCATAAACATTTTGTTCAGGATTCTTTGAGAAACGTAGTTAAAAAGAACAGCATTTATTTGAAATATACATTTTTGTAAAATTATAAATGTTTTTATCGTCACATTTGATCAATTTAATGCATTCTTACGGAATAAAAGTATTTTAAAAATCCACAAATTTTGAACGGTACTGTACCTCCTGAACTGACTTGAGCTAAATAATGACACTATCGTCTTTCAGAGCTGCTGTTCAGCAGAATATGAATGGTCTCCACAGTTGAGTTTCCATAATTGATTCTGCTCTTTTTCCTGTTTACGTCTGTGAAGCTGCGTTGACACAGTCTGTATTGTATAAAGCGCTATAGAAGTAAAAGTGACTTGACATTCTTGTTATTTTAATTTATGAAGCAATATATATGCTACTTATAGAGCAGGTTCATATTGCCAACTAAAGTCTAAGCATTCACCATTAGTAACTGTTTGTTGTGCATAACACAATGCACAAATTTATGATTTGCTTGGCACACAGAAAGAGTTTGGTAGGGTGTTTTGCATTGAAACTTTTGTGTTTAGGTTTATTAGGTTCTTATTTAACTAATTCTCTTTGTTTTTCTTGTTTCTTTGCTTTCATATATGACAAAAAAAAGGGGTTTGCAGTGGAGATGTAACCAGGTGCAAATTTTGTAATAAAACTAATGCAGAACAAAGTTTGAGTGGGGAAACAGAAAATCACTTATACAAAGAGTGCTTCTCAATGTATATGCATGTTAGCTCTGAGAAATATACAATCTATAAGACTGTGTCTTAAAATATAGAAATGTTTTTTTATGGTCGTTTGATAAATGATGGAAGCTCTTAGAAAAGTTCAAGTGATTAGAAAAGAAAGAGACAAATAAGTGGTGAAAGCACAGTCACGAGGCAGCTCCAATCCAGATCAACACTTTTTTTCTCCTCTACACACTTTGAAAAGACTCTAATTACATGTTAACGTCAAGGTGGACAGAAGCCACTCCACATCCAGCATCTGATTAGGGAGCAATCTGGGACACCTGGCCCGGCTGAGGAGCACCGTAGCTGTGTTCTTATCTCCTCTGTCACCCCTAATGGGGTTCAAAATGTCCTAATAGCTGCTCCGGTCATCCTTAATAGAACCAATCCAATAAGGCTCTTTTGAATCGTATAACTCAAACATGCATGCGAAATGCAATTTGTCTCAAATGTAATTTGACTCAGGAGGGCTGGCAACCTCAGTATATATATATTGTTGTTTGCTGTGCGTGGACAGTCTGTATTTGTGGACCTGTGTTTGTAAGCAGTACCTCTGCTTAGCAAGAAAGAGACAGATAAATGAAAGCTAAAAGGCAATTAGGTGCAGCATGTTGAGAAAGTAAAAAAAAGTGAGAGGAGAGCAACTACGACTGATGTATATATGCTATGTTTTTGTTATGTTATATAAATTCACTATAATATTGAAATATAATAATAATAATAAATAATATTATTTAATATTATTATTATTAATATTATTTAACTGAAGATATTGTTTGCAGTGTTTTTTTAAGTATAATCAGTGGATAACAAAGGAAAAACAGCAAACAAGTGCCCAGATATCTTACAAGTTAAAATATAACGTTTTTTTTTTTGTTTAATATTTTTTTGTGAATGCAAAATTCCCATTCTATTTATTATGAGTGTATTATTCTAAACTGTGGAAACAGTAATATTACTTTTCTCTCTTTTTTTTTTAGAAACATTTAATTTGCAAAAAACGAAATCCAAATCCAACCCCCAAACTTTATTATTAAATAAAATAAAATACAAATATTAAAAAAAATATATAAGCACTATTTAATAATGTTTAGATTAATACTGCAAAAGTTAAAAAGTTTGAGGAGAGTAAGATTTTTTTTGTTTTTTTAAAGAAGTCTCTTATGCTTACCAAGGCTGCATTTATTTGATCAAAATATTACAATTTAAATGAACTGCTTTCCATTTCCATACTGTTTTTTTTATTTGAATATATTTTAAAATGAATTTTATTCCTGTGATCAAAGCTGAATTTACAGCATCATTACTCCAGTCTTCAGAAGTAATGGCCTTCTAATAGGCTGATTAACTGCTCAAGACACAAGTTTCATATTATTATCGATGTTGAAAACAGTTGATATTTTTGTAAAAACTATGATACAAACAATATGATACAAATATTTTAAATGTAAATCTTTTGTAAAATTATAAATGTCTTTACTGTCACTTTTGATCAATTTAATGCATCCTTGCGGAATAAAAAGTACTAATTTCTAAAACGATTGACAGGCAAAGACCATTTCTGATTGGCTAAGAAAGTGTGCGCCATTTTTTTTTTTTACAATCTGGACACCTATTTCAGTAATATCTGTCATGTAGTAGGAACAGTTTATGCATGTTATTCTGATTAAACTGCTTTTCAACAAAAGGTTTAATTAGACAATGCACAATGAACGGGATTCAGGGTATTATGAGACCACTGGGAAAAGAGGTCAATAGCTTTATGCATTCAGAAAGAAAGCAAGTGCGAATGTGTATGCGTGTGTGTGTCTGTGTATGCACATATAGACATGTAGCTGTGAAGTAGCAGATATCAGATAGCAGTTGCACACAGAGCGTGTGTTTAAGGCTGACTTGTTCTGTGTTGAAGGGTTGAAACAGTAAACCTCGCCACCTGTGCTGACCTGATCCACCGCTCTTTCTCAGAAGCCGACCCCAGCTCCTGCTTTCTAACCACACTCTCTAATCCTCTTCTCATGGCACCGCTTGATGCACGCAATGGCAAGGCGATGTTAGGAGTGTGTGTTGAGTGTAGCAGTCATATGATTATACATGTGGATGGGATTTTCTTTTCTTAAATATGGTCAATTATTTCCCAATAATACATGCTTGAAGTGTGAAAGAGAGAAAATGTTTCCGGTCATCTCACACAAGGGTGCAAATGAATGACACGTACGGTTCTGGTGGCTTTTGGTGACGCTGTCGGAGTCCAGAGCATGATAGAACTCATACGCCGACCGGCCCAGAAGATCTTCAGGACTGTAACCCATCAACTCAGTAACTCTGGAAAAAGTGAGAGGCAATTAACATTACAAACACACACACATTAACACACACACAACTGCACGAAAGCTCTCAGATATTTTCTTTGATCTGCACAAGCTTAGTATTTTTAAGCCAATTTAATAATTATCCATTTCATGTGATTTGTTTGGCTGATATCAAGAAGTGGCGTTTCAGAGACCTCGTGTTTGCTGAGGGTGAATATTTAGAATTTATGAGCCATAATCTAACATTATATATTTAAAATCTATTTTCTTTAAAGGATAATATATGACAGAACACTGAAAATATGATTTTTCAAAATTGTAAATAAAGATTACTGGAGTAAGATTTATAAGAAAAATACCAATTCAAATTTTACACTTCAAACTTTTGTTTAATTGAATGTGTTACTTGCGATTTCTATGTCATTTATTAAATTTACTAGCAATTTCAGATTTTTTTCAGGGTAGACTGAGAAAATTTGGCACTGGCCATTTTAAATTTATAATATTTAGTAATATTATCAATTTAACTGAACAAAATGTAGACCAAATAACCATAATGATGCTATCCTCCTCTATAGCCGATTATACTGAAATTGAATTCATTTCATAATTGATGAATTTTACATTATAAAATACACAATAATTGTCGTTAATTGTGACGACTTCAAATATTAAATTAAACATGCTGAAGGGAAAGTGAGCTCTATACTAACAGCTATCATAACTATCCTATAAATATCCAATTAAATCAATATAAAATATAATACAATTAATTATTTTTAATAAAATAGTTTTGACAGAAAAATTGCTTGGTAAACCACACTAAAAGTCATTGCTAATAATAATAATAATAATAATAATAATAAAACAACAACTACGAAAAAATGGTCTCATTATGTAAAACTAATTTATTTCTACATTACAGTTCTAGTTACTGTGATAATGTGTTTAAGCCCTCTCCACTGTCATTTTGTGTAATGGTTATGTGATTTTGTGTAATGAATGTGACATGAGTATTATTTAGTTCTGAAAGTGTATGTTTAGTGCATTGAGTTGATCCTTGTACTGAAGTTACATAACAGCAGACAGCTGCAGATCACTGACTCTGTATGCAGGAGTATGTGTCTGCAGGCCTCGGTTCATTAAAGAGCCTTCTGTTCACCAGTCATTGAACTAACTGAGCTGATGAGGCACAAACACACACACACACACACACACACACACACACACACACACACACACACACACACACACACACACACAC
>NW_015546056.1:775757-788785 GCF_001515605.1 Sinocyclocheilus anshuiensis | reverse complement strand
ACACACACAGTATAGGGGCTGGGGTGGATCTGAGCCAATGGCTGAGCAAAGTCTGCACCGATCAAAAGGCAGTGTTTTGTTTTTGTTTGTTTTTTGAGAAAAATGAGAAAAACTGAGAAATGAGAAAAATCAATGAGAAAAACTAAGCAAATGCAATTCTGAAATACACAGAGGTTGTTTAATGAAGGCCTTGGACCCCATCTTAGATCTTTCCATAGACGCTCTGCTCCAAAAATTAAATAATCATGATTCAGACCAATCTTCTCTGAATCTGTGTGAGCTGACATCACAATAATGACCATAATTACCATTGGATGGGAGCTGGAATACATTAAATGACCCTACTTTTCTCTTATTCTGCAAGGTGACATAAGTCTCTTGTAGAAAGCAGGGCACGCTTTCAACATCTACTGAGGACAGCATTTTAGCAATCATTACGTCCATTAAACATGTCTCATCTGATCTTTAATGTAATGTTTTTCCCTTTTTTTCCAGTTCCTCATGCAGGCTTCAACGAAAAACCAGCCATTATCCATGTATGCAGGTCAATGACATGACACTATATTTCTGATATCTATTATCAGTTAATTTAACATTAAAAACATCGTTACCTTAAAAAAAAAAGTGTTTGGAGTGGTTCTCACAATTTTTTAATTATCATATTTCATATGAATTTTATATTAAATATATTTTACATTCAATGTATATATTATTCAGATACTAATATAGAATAAGTATGTTATTCTGAATCTCTGGTGTTTGTTAAACACTGTGCTGTAAATTCTCTAACTTCATTAGCAGGGAAGCAGGTTTAGAGCTGTGGTCTGGTGTGGAGATTATTGGGTGGAGACATTAATCACAGAAAACATGACGGTGAACACTTTGAACCGTGTGTGTACTGTGTGGAGAACAGCGAGTTCTTTGTCAGAGGAGACAAGAGGAAATGTTACGGTGTAAACGATGGTTTAATGATGCCACTGGGAGTCACTCATTTCCACTACGCCACTGCTTGTTTGGGCACGGAGTGTCAACCACATTTCATTTACCCAATTAAGTGTCATTTCAAGTAGTGCCCATTCACATATTCACCCTGCTGCTGCTGACCTTTATATTTTGACTCATTTGCTTTAAAGACATTTTCTTCCTACTACCAGTGTTGTTATTGCTAACTAAGCCTTTAAGTTTTTTTTTTTAATTGAAATAAAGCTGAAATAAAATAAAATATATATAAACATTTTTATTTAAATGTTGTCTTGGCAACTAATTGAAATAAAATAAGTTTAGGTCGAAGTAAAATGACTAAAAATGAAACTAAAATATAAATAAAAAATAATATAATAATATATAAATATAAAATAATATAAATAATAATCTATCTGTCTGTCTATCTGTCTGTCTATCTATCTATCTGTCTGTCTATATCTATCTATCTATCTATACAGAGAGAGAGAGAGAAAGAGAGAAAGAGAGAGAGTTTGTTTATTCATTTATTATTTATTTATTTAGTTAAATGTTAAAAATGTTGTGGTAGAACTTTAAAAATGTTTTATTTTATTTGCCATTTTATTTGTCATCTTTATTTTATATTAATAAACTAATAAATGTATATTTTGCTTACTTTTAATCATTTTGATTATTTAATGTTCATTTATACAAAATAAAATCACACAAAACAGGGATTTTAATTGATTAAACATACAGAGTTTCAAATATGGTAAACCTCATAAACTGAAAAGAAAATGCTTATATTCAGTTTTATCTTATTTTATTATTTGATGACTATCCTCTATTGATGGTCTAGCATCAGAATTGTCAACAGGATCAATGTTAATGAGTCACAACTGACAATACAATTCTTATGCTGCACACTTACTCCTGAACGTGGGTTTGTACCTGTCATCACAGTAAGTAAACTTCATGTCCATGCTGTGGCGACTCAGGAAGGTCTTGCTGTCGAGCGGCGTGTCGATGTTTGATGGATGGGCGATGGGCTCACACATCATGACCACACAGGAGAGCGGCGGCTCTTTAAATCCACACAGCACTCGTGCGGGACAGCCGTTACACACCTTCAGGTGCCCTGTGCAGTGCAGCACCTGAAAGAACAACCGGCACCTTTATTAGCCGCATGACCGACGTCTGACTCCAGGTCAGTGCTTATGGTAAAGAGAACCTATTCACCTTCCAGCTGGCTGACTTGAGGTTGACGGTGCGCCCGCGATTTGTGACTGTACATTTCATTCTCATGAAGAAATCCCTCTCTGTGCTCAGCTCCTTGCCTTTCTTTCCCATGCCTGCAGATTAACACAGACACACAGACACAGACACAGACACAGACACACAACACACAACACACAACACACAACACACAACACACAACACACAACACACAACACACAACACACAACACACAACACACAACACACAACACACAACACACAACACACAACACACAACACACAACACACAACACACAACACACAACACACAACACAGAGAAACGTAAATAGCATCTTCAGTTTAGACATGGGCCAAAAATCCCAGGAAAACATTCCTAGCATTCTCCTTCCGTGCAAACGGAAGCCTAAACTCAACACAAATATTTTTTCTTTGCTTATCAAATTCCAAAAGATCTTACAGCACTTTCAGCTTTCGATATGATCACTTTTATAAAAATAAATGTGTAAGCTAAAACCAAGCAGAATTACAAGCTGAAGTAAAATATGACTGTTTGAACAGTTAATGCATGTCTTGTTCTTAGCGAACAGTTTGCCATTAGGCTTTCCCTCATGTTTTGCACAGAAGTGACAAGCGTTCAAAGAACAGTTTGTGTTCCACAGAAGAAAGAAACTCATTCAGGATTGAAACGACATGAGGTTGAGTAAATGAGGATCAATTTTCATTTTTGGGTAAACCTTACCTTAACAGCCCCCCCCCCCTTTTCTAAGTGTTTTATTTTATTTTATTACCATTTTTGATTCCATTATAATGGTTTAATTTAAATTTTAGTCATCAAAAAGCAAAAAATGTATACAATTTAACAACAATTTAATACAATCTGAAGAAAAACTATTTTTTTAGGGCCTTATGAAATCACTTTTATTTATTTATGTATTTAAAATAATTTAAAATCTTAAATAATTAAATAATAATAATAAAAAATGTTAGTAGTTAGTTTTTTTTTTTTTGTAGATTCCATTCTTTTCTGTTGTAATTTTTTGGGGGATTCCATTTTAATGGTTTCATTTACATTTCAGTCATCAAAAAGCATGTCTAAATAATTGAAATAAGTAAACATATACAATTTAACAACAAATTATTAAAGAAAAATGACATTTATAGGGCCCTCTAAAATCCATTTAATTTTTTCCAAAATTATGCTTTTGAATTTATCTGGAGTCTGTTTCAATGAATATAATTAAAGGTTAATAATTAAAAAAAAACTGAAACGTTTTCTTTGTTTTTCCAGAAATTTTGCGCTGTCTTAATTTACAATTTTTCCAGATTTATGATTTAATACAAATTTATCATCAAAAACGGTGGTTATTAAATAAACATTACTATGTTAATTAATGTTTTAAAATGCAATCAAATGAATATGTAACAATTCCCAATAAAGTGCATTATGCGAGCGGTGTCTTCTTTTGGACACACGACACAGGTGACCACCTGACCCTCTCAACAGCTCGTTTTATTACAGTGAAGGAGGCAACCACCTGAAATAGCACAATGAAACTTGGCCTTAAGAGGTGAGAGGTTATAAGAGGCATGCAAAGAGCAGTCTGAAAGTGTCAAGGTCAAATAAAGGAGACACAGAATAAAAGGGGAAGGGGCTATGGGTGCATGTTTATCTTCAGTTTAGACATGGGCCAAAAATCCCAGGAAAACATTCCTAGCATTCTCCTTCCGTGCAAACGGAAGCCTAAACTCAACACAAATATTTTTTCTTTGCTTATCAAATTCCAAAAGATCTTACAGCACTTTCAGCTTTCGATATGATCACTTTTATAAAAATAAATGTGTAAGCTAAAACCAAGCAGAATTACAAGCTGAAGTAAAATATGACTGTTTGAACAGTTAATGCATGTCTTGTTCTTAGCGAACAGTTTGCCATTAGGCTTTCCCTCATGTTTTGCACAGAAGTGACAAGCGTTCAAAGAACAGTTTGTGTTCCACAGAAGAAAGAAACTCATTCAGGATTGAAACGACATGAGGTTGAGTAAATGAGGATCAATTTTCATTTTTGGGTAAACCTTACCTTAACAGCCCCCCCCCCCTTTTCTAAGTGTTTTATTTTATTTTATTACCATTTTTGATTCCATTATAATGGTTTAATTTAAATTTTAGTCATCAAAAAGCAAAAAATGTATACAATTTAACAACAATTTAATACAATCTGAAGAAAAACTATTTTTTTAGGGCCTTATGAAATCACTTTTATTTATTTATGTATTTAAAATAATTTAAAATCTTAAATAATTAAATAATAATAATAAAAAAAGTTATTAGTTAGTTTTTTTTTTTTTGTAGATTCCATTCTTTTCTGTTGTAATTTTTTGGGGGATTCCATTTTAATGGTTTCATTTAAATTTCAGTCATCAAAAAGCATGTCTAAATAATTGAAATAATTAAACATATACAATTTAACAACAAATTATTAAAGAAAAATGACATTTATAGGGCCCTCTAAAATCCATTTAATTTTTTCCAAAATTATGCTTTTGAATTTATCTGGAGTCTGTTTCAATGAATATAATTAAAGGTTAATAATTAAAAAAAAACTGAAACGTTTTCTTTGTTTTTCCAGAAATTTTGCGCTGTCTTAATTTACAATTTTTCCAGATTTATGATTTAATACAAATTTATCATCAAAAACGGTGGTTATTAAATAAACATTACTATGTTAATTAATGTTTTAAAATGCAATCAAATGAATATGTAACAATTCCCAATAAAGTGCATTATGCGAGCGGTGTCTTCTTTTGGACACACGACACAGGTGACCACCTGACCCTCTCAACAGCTCGTTTTATTACAGTGAAGGAGGCAACCACCTGAAATAGCACAATGAAACTTGGCCTTAAGAGGTGAGAGGTTATAAGAGGCATGCAAAGAGCGGTCTGAAAGTGTCAAGGTCAAATAAAGGAGACACAGAATAAAAGGGGAAGGGGCTATGGGTGCATGTTTTTCAAGGCATGATTGTTATTTCTTCAAATAACCAATCCTCTCCTACGAAGCCATGTGTTTTCTTTACATTAGGCCTTACATACTTGTTTTGGTATTTCTGAAAGTCTGTTTGCAGAAGCGATAAGAACGTTTCTTGAGAGCCTCCAGCTCCTCTTTCTCTATGGCTAAAACCACTACAGTCCAATTCATCTTCATAAGAAAAAAGCCCATAAGAAAGCACGTGAAGTGAATTTTACACCAACCAAGTTTTGAATGTTAAATGCTTTCACATGCTTTTTGTAGGCAATTCAGAGTTTGCATTGAAACTTGCAATTCACGTACATGCACTCAATGTTAGTGCGATCATGCTCGTCATAGTGCGGTCATTCAGCTGATTACATGCAGATTTTCCTTTGAAAACATCAGAGCAATATAACAGATTCCTCTGTTTTCTCTAGGCTGTTCTCTGGCATTCTCACACGCTTTGTCTACATATAGCAGGATTTGAAGCTGAATACACTGAAGTGACATACCGGCTTTGAGGCTGAGGTTATCGCGGATCTCCTCGTGGTCACAGGGGTGAGTGAAATCAAAGATGCTGTGCCCTGTGAGTTCCACCTACAGAGAAAGACATGCAGCTGCTGTCACTGCATTATATGTGAAACTATCCGTTTTTCAGAACAGGTGAATCTCATGCAATCTGTCATTACAGTATATTACACTACCATTCAAAGCTTTGGGATCTTTAGGTTTTTGTTTTGAAAGAAATTAATACTTTTATTTAGCAAGAATGCATTAAATTGATCAGAAGTGACAGTAAAGACTTTTCTAATGTTACAAAAGATTTCTATTTCAAATAAAAGCTGCTTATTTAAACTTTGCATTCTTCAACGAATCTTTAAGAAAGGATCATATATAGTTTCTTCACAGTACTTCATAAACAATATAATAATAATAGCATTTCTTGAGCAGTAAAACAGCATCATGTGACACTGAATAAATCCCAGAAATAAATGAAAATTTACAATATATTAAAATAGAAAACAGTTATGTTAGATTGTGATAATTTACTTTTTCATGCAGCCTTGGTGAGCATAAGAGACTTCCTTCAAGTATTAAAAAATGTTTACCGACCCCAAATGTTTGAATAATAGTGTATATAAGATGAATTATATTTTGCATAAAGAAAACGAATCCTGTTTTAGAACCATGATGATTAAGAAACGATTTAGATTATTTTCATAACCATTTCCCCCAAAATTCCCAATATCTTAATGTTTCTTGTGATTCTCTTTTTCAAGGTCCTCATTTAATTCCTATTACTGTAATACAGCAAATGCTACCATAATTTTATGCTACCATATTTAATGCCATCATAATGCTGCCACTTTTTTATATAATATACCACTACTTATTTTACATTATTGAGGATATTTAGCATTCCGTAAATGCACTTTTTTTTTTTTTTTTGTAAAATGTGACCTGGACATGTTCTTGTGATTCACAAAGGCTATTGATCTTTAATCTTTATCATAATAGCAATTTATCAGATAATAAATAGATAACGGGCCACAGTTCTACAAAACAGCAGCCATGTGTAAGGAAGCAATTGGCGGGCATGAGATAAGTCCAAGAGCTTCTGCAAGGGTACAAAAAAAAGTGACACATCCTTCCTCCCATACAGTGCTTGAAGGAAACGGGCTTGTGCTGTGGTTAATAATGGCATCTCGTCTGCATATGATTAAGTGAACCCAGAGGAAACGAATGCTGAACAGACAAAAAGCTAATAATAACAGGACTAAAGGTGAGAGTATCTGTCTGGATAGTGATTCATTTCACTGCGTACGTTACTGGGCCCGTGTTCGTACTCACCTGTGTGAGACCCAGGAATTTGTTGATGTTCTCTGACAAGAAGATTATGTCTCCGTCTGATGTTACCACGCTAATGAAACCGCCCAGTGACTTCAGATACCAACTGTCCATCAGTCTGTCTACGTCTGTCGTCTCTGTGGCAGTAGCACAGGCTGCAATGGGGCACAAACACGAGAGTTTGAGAATGCATTTGTGCATGTGAGTGTGCGCACACTCGCTAGTCTTGTTCTGACTCTTAATTCCTTGGCGGATGTCCAAAATAAACAACAGCAACTTCATCCTGCTACTCCGAACCCTCCCAACAACACTGACCTCCCTTCTATCACTGCCCTCAGCTCCACACACACACACAAACCAAATACCCACATATAATGACACACAGACACCCACAATGCCCTGCTGTTTGACGGCACTAAATCTGTGCAGTCTTTCAATTTAAAGAGACAAACGCCAGCTGTTATGTGGAAAACCCACATCTGTGAGAAACGTATGGGAAAAGGCCAATATTTGTGGTCATGCTTCTCTGAAGATCACATGCTCTTTTGGAAAAATACATAAACTTATGCAAGGCAATGTAAAGATACAGTATATAGGTAGCACACTCTTTAATGCATGCATGTTCGACTTCTGATACATAAAGCATTAAATAATACAGTGGGGTACAAAAGATTTTAAAGTAGTAAATATATATATATATATATAATTATTTTATTTTACAACTCGAAAATGACAAAATAGGCAAGAAATTTATAAATCAAGTCAAAGAAAGAACTGCATTGCTAACTAGTAGACCCTGCTGTATATATTATACATGGTAATATATAACTGATTGCACAATAAAACAAATAGTTGATTAAGTCAAGTGAGCATTTGGAAAAACCAAAATTCCCACTCGGTTGGTGATACCACCACTGAAATATGGATGGGGTGCCAGAATTTGGTCGAGTCCTGCAGTATATCTGGCAGAGCTTCAAGAGGGAGGTGGACTGGACAAGACATGGAGAACAGAGCGGCTCCACGCTGGGGGATCGGAAGCCTGTGATTGCTCCAGTGTGCTTCCTCCAGATAAGAAACTTTCTCAAGGCCCATTGAGAGCCCAGGGCTGGATTTGGGCCGAGCCTAGAGACTGCGGCCCCAGGAGAATTAGAGTTACGTCTTTGAAGGATTTTTGCCCTGCGGCTTTTATTCTGAGATGAAACAAAACTGCACCCACATTTTGGGTTTCAGAAATTGATCATCTGGAAGAGAAGTCTACTAATCTGAATTCATCTGCTGCTGATAGACATGCGTCTACAAGCGCATATGATCACCTGGGCTAGAAACATTGATACTGACTACTGATATCTCAAGGTCATACAGAACATCTGGCAACATTTTTGCCCATCAAGATTACAGGATGTTTTGCTTTACATAATATGTGCTAAAGGTAATGGGTGTTGTTAATAATGTAAAGCAAAATGAAACAAAAACAAACAAACTAAAAACACAACACAACAGAAAAACAAAACAAACAAAAAAAAGCTAAAAGCACAATCCAAAACAAAACACTTTAAAAACAAACAAAAACCCACAAGACATAACACACAAAAAAACATTTATATAAACACTAAAAAAAATAAAAAAACACAACACCCAAAACAAAATGACCCAAGCACAAAACAACCCAAAACAAAATACATAAACACAATAAACAAACACACATACACAAAATAAAATGAATATATAAATAAATACAAATCATGACTTGAAATAAAATAAATGTAAAATGAAATAAAATAAAATATAAAAAAACACTTCACATTTTCATTTAGTTGAACCTTAAGTGCTAAAATAACTAAAACTAATAAATAAAAGCAAAAAAAAAAAACATATAGACAAAACAAAATTAATTATACTAACTAAAATTACAGTCAAAACAGAAAATATAAAACTAAAATATAATTCAAAATATTAAGAAAAACTATAATATATCAATGATACTAAATAACAATGACGCACAATTTTATGAATACATCCTGAAAACAAATACATAAAAACAAACAAACAAAACAACACAAATGACCCAAACACAAAACACAACCCAAAACAAAATACATAAACACAATAAGCAAACAAAAAACACACACACAAAAAATAAAATAAATAAATAAAATGACCCCCCCAAAAAACAAACACACAACACAACACACACATAACCCAAACACAATAAATAAACAAAACACAAAAAAACTCGAAACACACACAAAACAAAACAAAACAAAACACATAACACACACACAAAATAGCAGAAAACAAAACACAATTAGACCCAAAAACAAAACACAACCCAAAACAAAATGTATAAAAAAAAACACTAAACAAAATAAAAAACAAACGAAACCAAAACAAAACGTAACACAAAACAAAACCAAAACAAAACCAAAAGCTTACAGAAACTGGTCTGAATCCGTACCCACTGTACATCTACAGACCTCTGATCTCTGAACTCTGAACAGAATGAACTGGAGGAAATGGTATCTTGGAGCTTCTTACTGATAAACATGCCCACAACTCTCTCTGCATATAGTTTTCACGCTTAAAATGACATACAGTCCACAATGACAGGAAACCATCATGTTTTGAGTCTGTAAAGTATCATAATTCTAGCAGCAGCAGGAGTGGTGAGTCATTGATTTCAACAAGATTACATAGATTATTTCATAACATATTTTTTGAGCCGCCCATGAACGAAAAGAGCGAATCAGTTGTAAGCATCAGTGCATAGGGACTGGGGATCTTATGTAAAAGGTGTTTCCCATGCACCCTCAGCATGAGTAGGGTGATGGCGGGAGGAGGAGGAGGAGGAGGGATGGATGTGTGGCGCCAGGGTTGGCCTGTGTTTTGGCTGGCCTGAGATGGAGAGCGCCAGCCTTAAAGAAAGCACCAATCATGCTTCCAGCACACAACTCACAGACCTGCTGATAACACTATCTGATGTGCCATCTCATACTGACAGGGCTGCTTTTCAATGTCTCTTTCCCCTCCCTCCCTCCCTCTTTCCATTTCTGCATGTAGCATGAACATGAACATTTGAACTGTTCGAAGTCTTTCAATTGCTCCGAACTGAGGTCGATTCTGCATTCTGACTGCGTACTAATTGTGTTCCCTGTCCTCTTTAGTGTCTGTGCAAACACAAAATGGAATGTCGAATGCAGGGGCTCCTTTGTCCAGCTTCCGGAGATTCTAATTTTATAATAAAGACACACACAATACGAACGTACTCACATCCCCTGAGTACCTGCTCTGGTCTAAGAAACTTTCACAAGATCTGGAGCGGAGCATTCGGTCATCATATACTCACCCTCATGTCATCCAAACCCAATATGATTTTCACAAAAGAGAATATTTTGCATAATGTTTTCATGAGATTTGAATGCTATAGTGGAGGGAAATATTTTCAGCAATAAATTCAGAATTAAATTATTATTTTTTATTTTTTATTTTTATTAACTAAATAAATGTAACTAAATAAATCTAAATAAAAATATTTTTATTAAATAAATCAATTAATGAATATATAAATAAATAAAATTAATCATTACTTGAAAAATTTTAAAATAAATAAAATATTTAGGAAGAAAAAAAAACAACAACTCACATTCACATTTTCATTTAGTTTAACCTGAAGTGCAAAAGACTAAAACTAATAAATAAAAGCAAAAAAAAAAAAACTATATAAACAAAGCAAAATTACTTATACTAACTAAAATTACAGTAAAACAGAAAATATAAAAGGAAAATCTAATTCAAAATATTAAGAAAAAGTATATCAATGATACTAATATAACAATGGCACAATTTTTATGGACTACTTTATGATACTTTTATGTTGCTTTTATGTGCATTATACAGCCTGAATCACAATCCAGGAGAAAAGAGCATTGTCAACATTATGCTAAACTTCTCCTTTTGCTTTCCATGAAAGCAAGCAAACCATAATTGTCCAGAAAAACATGAGGGAAGGAAATAATAACACTCAAATCACTTTTACGTGAACCGTCCCTTTAACACTCACACACATTCATATCTCTTGAAGCTTGCCGTATCCATTATTAAACGTACTCTGTAGGTTTTCATTAAATTGTTGTATTCGTCACATGCCGTCTTTGATTTGTTATATTAGCACCTACAGCTAAACATAATTAACCCAGACATCGTTGCAGCAGGTCCAATATTCACTAACGCAATTATGTCCTTACATAAAGCGCCTCCTCATTTGTATAATACAACAGTTTGTTTACAACTTTAATGCAGTCTGACATCACGACTAAAACATTTCCTCATAACAGTGCAGTGCTAATGACAGTGAACCCAGATAAGAGATCAAACTAGAGCTTTAGAATCTGATTACCAGCTGAGTGCGTATTTGCCACACGGCTCTTTCTTTGACGTGACGTCAAGTAGAGTCGCATGGTTTGTGATGTTGTACTAACACAGGAGTCAAAATGTAATGTGCATTAAAACTAAAATCAATAGGTTTTGTCAGTGCCAAATTGCCAAATCAATACTATAATGTCCAATAATAACAATAATAATAACAGCAACAACAACAACTTTATTTATTTATTTGTTTGTTTGTTTGGACTATTGATGCACAAATATTAAAATTATGGCTGAAACAGATACAATTATCATTATTTTCATGTTTTGGCTGCTAACTGATAAATGGCAGATATTAAAAATGTACTAAATGTAATGCCTATTAAAACTAAAATCAATAGGTTTTGTCAATGCCAAATCAATACTATAATGTCCAATAATAATAATAATAATATTAAATGATAATAATAATAATTTAATTAATTAATTAGTATTTATCCACTTGTTTGTATGAGTTTGACCACATAGTGAAAGAAAAGCATGTCAATGTCTTCATAACTAGGGATGCACAAATATTTTTATCGTGCAGCCCTATACCCAGGCCAGTTCACATGTGGATGAGGGAGTGTGTACCTGAGGTGAGGAGTTTGCGTGTCCGCAGGTAGCTGATGGCCAGTCTCATGATGGAGGCTTTATCCAGATGTGAGCTGATGCTGTGTGGGAGAGGCAGCTGGCGGGCCACTTCATAAAACACCTCCGTCTCCTTACTGCGCCTGCAGCGCGCCGCGTCTCGAGATTTCTCCTTACGCCGCTCTGAGCTGCACCTACAACACACAACAACAGGGAAACATATTAACATATATGTTAACATATAACAATATTTCTTGTGTGTATAAAATCTAAGAAAATAGTGAAATTGTATTGTGCAACATGCAGATACCTCCACAGATGAAAAAAAAATAATTCGGAGGACAAAATGGCAAAGAAAAGCTTGTAAAGACCTTTTTTTTTTTTTTTTTTGGAGATTCACCCATAATAACTAACTGTCGCTTTTCAGCTGACCTTGACATGCTGTTGACAAGTTTTGTGACACTCACTCTGATATTTTCTCATGCTGTCTACAAACACAGACATGCTCAACCCATTTCTCATGAGGTTTCAGAGAATAACAGTCTCTTTGTGCCCTTAACAGTCTTTCTTATTCTCTTATTCAACTCGAGTCACTCTTGCAGATTCAGACATCAGGCCCAAAAACTGAGCCAGTGGAGAAGAGCCAGTGTCCGGCAGGTGCGAATCAATCCCCACACACACACGCACGCACACGCACACACGTACACACACACACACACACACACACACACACACAGATATCCTGAGTTTGACCACATAGTGAAAGAAAAGCATGTCAATGTCTTCATAACTAGGGATGCACAAATATTAAAATGATGGCTAATGTAGATAATATGATCATTATTTGACTGATAAACGGTAGATTTAATGCCAGGTTTATTGAAAATCTATAATATTTTGTCTCAAAAATAGAGTGCACTAAAGCTGAAATCAATCATTTTTTTCGATGCTTTGATGTCCAAACTTTTGCATGTATTTAAAATGTAATAATCTAATATATG
>NW_015546056.1:762936-775509 GCF_001515605.1 Sinocyclocheilus anshuiensis | reverse complement strand
CACACACACACACACACACACACACACACACAGATATCCTTTCAGTAATGCATTTTGCCTTAAAACAAAACTATTTTGTCTCTTGATCAACATTAACTGCTAAACTGAATAAACCAATAATAATGACACAGCAAAAGCTTATTCTCATTAGCCCAAGCTGTCAGTATAGCAGATGGGTCAGTACCAGATCTCAAGTGGGACATTCCTGGCTGGTTCAAGTGCTTATGGGAATGATCACTTATAGCTACATCCTGGATTTAATAAACAAAAATATTCTCCCAAATTAGAACACATCTGTTCCATGACAAGATATTATTTATCTGGTTGAATGTTGGAAACTCTGTCAACTCTCTGATTACAGATGTTCAGAAGTCACCCATTCATCAATCTATCTATTGTCACACAGCCAAGACAAGTGGAATTTATTTCCATAACTTGTGATAAATAAAAACAAAAATGGTATTACACTGGCAAAGATAAACCAGAAAAAATAAACCAGTTTAGTTTTAGGACAGTTTAGGACAGTGGAATGTATTGCCACAACTTTCATGTGATGTAATAACTAAAAGAAAATTATTAATTCTGAATATATATATATATATATATCCATCATTTTGATCCTCTGCCAGGTCACAAGCAATGAAGTCCAAATTGCTCTTCATAATATATCAGAAACAATACTCCTGTCCCTTCTTCCTCTTGTCCTATTTAGAAGAAAATGAATAGGTACTGTGCAGGTTTCCATGGAGACCGAGTTGAGGAGGTTGACGTCCACTTTTCCTGTCCTTCATCCAATATGACTGCAGGGGACAAATGTGCAGATATAACGCAAACTGTTCCACTAGTTGTTTCAATGATTGAAGATTTTTTATAAAAATGTCTCTTCATAGAACCGTACAGTCTAAGATGATCCATACTCAGCCAAAGCTGGAGTAAGTGCTCACGATGCACCACTCAACAGATGCTGCGAGCACAAGTGTGTCATACACAATCTCATATACAAAATACATTCAATCATTTCTCACCGCACTCAAAGTAAATGTCATGCACGTCATTCACTACTTTAGAGGTCTCTGGATGAACATGTTCATGTCTGAAGTTCAGACAGTCTACTTCATTGTTAGTGCACAGAGCCAGAGGATCCTGCAGGACATTAAACAAAGGAGATCTAGCGCTCATTCAGGTCCTGAAACAGTCTAGTGAACCCTCTGTAGCAGACGCGGATGTCTACAGGCTCTGATTTAACCCTACAAGACCAAACCACCACCAACAATGGAAAACAGGTAATGACCTGAAGAATAGCTATTGTTAGGCAGTCAGAGGTTTTGTCACACCAAAGATTACATGTAACCCGTCGCCTCGAATGCTAAACGTGGCAAATGGTGAAAGTTACAGGGTTTATTTTCTATTTGATATCACTTTATAATATCACTTGCACCTTTGTACTTTAGTAACATCAATTCCAATCCAACTTGAACGCAGCAACAAAATCAAACGTCAGTTTGTTCAGTGAAAGAGAACTTAACTTTACCAAAACTTGTGCGAGATTCACATGCTGTTGAACCCTCCCGACTAAACCGAGAATTTAACGCAAGTGCGATAGACGTCAACCTGTCACGAGGACGGTTTCTATTTCAGTTTGACAAATGAGCTACTGTATGAGATTCCTGAAGTCACGCAGCTGAAGCTGAAATATGAGCTGCTTTCAGATCCTAACAAAGTCACGAATAAACAGATTAACAAACTTAACGGAGCGACTGACTTGAACTATGTTTAGCAGGTGAGCGGAGCAGGTGGACCAATGGCCTTCGCGCTCACAGATGTGGTTAATGATAAAACGGTCGCACGGCACGGGAGCAGCCATAAACAAACACGAAACCTGACTAAGCAGTCTTGACCTCTTCAGGCATGCAAACAATGACACGCGACCTTATGACTGGAAGAATGGTCATTTGCCTTGCGTGAAATACCCCCAGCTATTCCAGCCCCACACTGAGCGGGCCTCTCCAGGAACCTATAATACTGCTGACCTTAGGGTTGCCACCTTCAGCGAGGCAAAATAAGGGTGTCTTCTCTCAAGGAATTCCTAGCATGAGATAAACGAGCAGTGATGCAGTTTTAGACTTGCACAATGAATCATCATGGTCCACTCCACATATGCGAGACCTGATGCATAATACTGCTTCTCCCATCAGCGTAACAGCGTCTCAACCTTCACCTCAACCATATCTCAGTCAGCATCAGAACATACTATTTTGAAACTCAAAGTTGCAAGACACTAATGGTGCATGAATGAAGCGAGACGTAACTTCAAATGAACCCTATAAAGCACATACCATGCATATGTTTCTTTGCGGCAATTGACACTCAACAGAAATGATTGTTTTACATTGCATTACATCATGCACCTGGGAAAGACTCAAGAATTTAAACAGGAACAGGTTAAAAAAACTAATGCCAACAAACACTTATCTTTTATTTTATTTTATTCCAGGTTTATTAAAATTTCCAGAAAGTATTTTTATAGTTTTAAATGATAACAACACTGGTGCACAGACATAAATAAAAAAATAAAAATAAAATAAATAAATTATATTTATATATATATACAGTATCTCACAGAAGTGAGTACACCCCGAGACCTAAAAATGGCTGTCCACCAACGTTTACCATCCAACCTGACAGAACTGGAGAGGATCTGCAAGGAGGAATGGCAGAGGATCCCCAAATCCAGGTGTGAAAAACTTGTTGCATCTTTCCCAAAAAGACTCATGGCTGTATTAGATCAAAAGGGTGCTTCTACTAAATACTGAGCAAAGGGTCTGAATACTTAGGACCATGTGATATTTCAGTTTTTCTTTTTTAATAAATCTGCAAAAATGTCAACGATTGTGTGTTTTTCTGTCAATATGGGGTGCTGTGTGTACATTAATGAGGAAAAAAAATTAACTTAAATGATTTTAGCAAATGGCTGCAATATAACAAAGAGTGAAAAATTTAAGGGGGTCTGAATACTTTCCGTACCCACTGTATATATAAACATGCTGTTTTTTTAAAGGATAATATTTGTGAACTACAATGAAAACCAGAAAACATCTGTTACTACAAACAAAATAACATTAACTGAAATAAAATATATTTTAAAAATGTAACATCGTTTGTTTGTATTTCAGCTAACATTTCTCAATTTCATTTAGATTTACTTGAAGTACTAAAATAACTGAAATGAAATAAATAACTAAATTAAATAAAACTATATAGACATATTCAAAAACCAATTAATAAAAACTGACTAATAAAAATGACAAAAAAAAACAACAATTGCTACAACTAAACAAAATTAAAGGAAAAAAGAAAAAAAACTGAATTCAAATTTAATTCAAAAATTAAACTAATAGCACATCAATGATATTAAAATAACACTGCTTCAGAAGACGTGAGGTATATGGATCACTTCATGATGTGTTTTTTTTTTTTTAACTGGCAGGATGAATCAGAAAAGAGCATAGGAAATCAATAAAAAAGAGCAACTTGGACATTGGACAACTTGGACAAATCCTACAGGTTTTAAATCAAATGAGGGAAAATGATGACAGAAGTTTTATTTATAAGTGAAAAAAGAGCAGTTTGATTGAATGTCAAAACAGGTATGTAGTATGTACGGCAGGCCTCAGCGGTCGCTGATCATTACGCCCCCCTCCTCACTAGTCTCTCTGCTTGATTTGAATCATATTGTGAGTATATGTCACTGTGTAGCCTCAGGTAGAACTAGAAGTGTCGCCGCAGCCATCTGCTTGTCCGGTCACACAACTATTTTCATAACAAACAGCTCATGCTTTAGGACACAGCAGCCAGATGCTGTGTAGTCCAGACACAAACCCCCAGGCCCTCGAGTGTTGGTGAACAGAGCAAACAGTTGATGGGTAACAGGGTGCAGCGCTGCAAGCTCTTCACATCTCACCAGTTACATTTCGCCCTTTAAAGGGAGAGTTTACCCTAGTCCCACAAAAAAGAAGAAAATTCTGTCAGCACATTCTCACCCTCATGTCATTCCAAAGCAGTGTGATCTCAGTTTTTCTGTGGAACACAAAATATGGATTTTTTTTTTTCGTACAATAAAATCTGTAATATTAAAGTTCAAAGGACTCAGAATTACTGATTTTCACACGTTTTCAATATAGTGGTTCTACCAATAAATTACATCATATGATGTATTACTTATATCACTCGTATCATTTTATGGTTAAATATGCACTAAACTGAAAACAAATATGATTTTTTTTTTAATTGCAAAAAAAAAGTAAATAAATAAAGCTAATATTAATTGTGCATATTTTTCTTACAGACTAAAGATAATTTATTACAGTGTCAAAATCATAAACATAATAATAATAATAATAATAATAATAATAATAATAATAAATACAAAAATCTGCATATCAAAATCTATAGATTATATATTCTCTAAATTGTGTGTGTGTGTATGTGTATATATATATATATATATATATATATATATATATATAGAGAGAGAGAGAGAGAGAGAGAGAGAGAGAGCGAGAGAGATACATTTTTATATTTTATTAGTAAAATGTAGACATGAATTATAGAATTTTGTAGTCAATTTTTATAAAAATCACAAATTTAAAAAATGATATTGCGTTATATTTTATACATATATTTTTATTAGTTAAACGTAGACATTTTAGAATTTTGTAGTCAAATTTTTTATATATTATCAATTTTAATAAACATATTTTGTTAAATTTTATACATATATTTTTGTATTAGTAAAATGCAGACATGAATTTTTGAATTTCATAGTCAATTTTTATTTAACTTTATTTAACATTTTATTTATTTATTTGGGGATTGCTTTAAGTTTCTAAAATCTAATTCATCTAGTTAAACTGTAACACAAAAAGTAGTCTGTCCTGGCTACTCTCGACTCACATTCACACTTGCGCACATTCAAATCTTGTTTGTAAATACATCGGTGAAGACAATGTGACGTCAAATAGCAGATCTCAGATCTGGTCACTGCCAATTTTCGATGTATGGAAACAAGCAGCTTGGACTTAAAGGGGTCATATGATGTTGCTAAAAAGAACATTATTTAATCTTCCCTCAGAGCGACGTAGGTATGTTGGGGCGTGTTAGAACGAGCCGTTTTAGGTAGCTGTGGCTGACTCTGAACTTTTATAAAGAATATCTCTTTGGATTTGAGACTTTAGTCTTTGCAACTTTACAGATCTTCTTTTTGCACCAAGAGCTTGTAACACTCCAAAGAGAAAGGAAAAATTGAAATCGCATCATATGACCCCTTTAATTACTTGGATAATGGATTGCATTTTGCTGTCTTTTTCAATTCAGTACAATCAATGGAGATAAATAATACCCTCTCCAACTACAGTATGTGTTGTAAACACATTAACAAAATACAAACCATGTGTCCGGCCGCATGTAAATTCAGCTCAAGGCCAGACTGGCTTTGTTAATGTATAACACAGAGGTGAAGCGCAGGTGCCTGACCACTCATTCTAATGACAAACACCAAAGCTTGCTTACAGTCTGCTTTCCTGTGGTTTTGGCATCTTGCTAAACACAAACAGAGAACAATGTGGTCCAGGCTAATCTCTGATCCTCTGGAATAGAACGTTCTCAAACTCAACCAAACAAGCATCGCCGGCACAACCCGCTCGACCACGTCGTGCTGACGCAACACTTACATACATATACAGACACAGTTCACCGGTCCGCTGTTCAAGCACATGGTTCTTCAAAGACACCATTCAGTTCAATTCATGTTCATTTTTACAGCACTTTTCACAATACAGATTGAATGCATGGTTCAATGATATAACGTCATCAGTCGTACCTGTTCACCATCACTCCAGAGGATTCAGAATGAACAATATTCAAATATTGTCAATATTCATATACAGTATATTAATAATCAATAAATGACATAATTTGGTGGATTTCTAGAAATAGCATCCAATGTGCATCATTTCAAGCATTTAAAAAGCCTTTTTAAATATGAAAATCAAGTGCAAGTGTCTGGATATGGAATTTTGTCGCTTTGATAAGATCCATCTACAATCCTTTCCACTTTACTCCCCTTCTGGGGCTCAGTTAGTTCGTTTGTTTGAGTAGATGCTCTTGTACAACACTTTTTTCTTTTATATATTATGAAAATATTTATATTACAAAACAAAAAATAAATGGACATTAAAATATATATATATTTATGTATAAATATTAATTATGAATTATGTTTTTATCACTGCTTATTAATGGTTACTCATTATAGTGTTTAAAGCAAAAAAAAATTAATTAAAAATAACATTTCTCAGAATTTGAACCATTATTCATATTTGTGTATAATAATAATAAACAATAATTATTATTATTATTATTGTTATATAATTAATCTGTAAAATAATCTGTATAGTTCTAAATGTAATTATATAAGTTATAATTACAAAAATATATGTATAAATCGATTATTTATGATGGCCTAGACTTTATTTGATCAATCAGGAATTCATTGAATTTTGAAACATTTTGAAAATTTTTTTATCAAATGTTGACTTTATTCACACCATAAGCAAATATTGGCTCAGTGACCATTTCTTTAGGGTTTGTGAAATATTTTAAAAGTTTCTAAGTCTGTTTCTTTTGGTAAAACTGTTTCAGTAAATCAAACTCTTTTGCATCATAACACCGTTCATATATTGAAATGCTTTAATGAAAATAAATGTAGATAAATATTGCTCTTTATCACCATGTACTGCACTGCCACAGACTTTTACTGCATTTCACGTCTTCCATTTCTTGTGGCTTTTAAAATATCGTTGGCTACAATGTCAATCGAAATGATGGAAATATAAATCGATTTTAAAAACAATAATGCTTGATATCAAATTTATACACACAAAAATATCAGGTTACACTTGCTACACAATGAATTAGGATCATTCAGATGAGGCTCCAATTCTGCCACACTCATGTTCACTCATAGATCTAATTTTCAGGAATTCTACGCAATTATAGGAAACCGGGGCCAAAGTTTACTGTGATTGTCGATGACGTAGTTAAGTGATGGGGTCCAAATAACGGTAATGAGAGTAAAGTTCATCTGGAAGCAGCTGATGTTAGAAATTTATGTGACAGTGAAGTATGCAGCAGGAGGAAGAATGGGGTTGGCTAACAGCAAGCATCGGGAGACAGTGGTCTGGAGGAGCTAAAGAGTGGAAAAACACTGGTAAAGAAGATCAGTATGCCTTAAGAAAGAGAAGATGGGAGCGATACGGAATCAGAGGCAAGCGGAGAGATTGGAGTAAGAGGCAGAAAACAAGAAAAAGAGAAGGAGAAAATAAGCTCCCAGACCGAGAGCAGTGCCTCGCACCCCTGCCGTTAGCCGAGGGTGGGACGATGAAGTCTCCATTCAGACCCTCTCTAGAGATCCTGTCACAATAAACTGCACATTTCTGTTTAGACAAGTCCTACAGCTGCATGAGAGGCTCTTTGAATTTCTCCACCAAAGTCTCATATCTTGGATTCTCCTGTGAAAACAAAGGTCTTAAATGCCCACATCAGTCCTACTCAAATGCCCATTGCTGATACCTACAAATGACACAAAGAGGAAAAGATAGAAAGCATGCGGTAAACCTTGCAGCCTTTTGATGATATCTGATAAATATGTCAATATAAATGCTCTTGAAAGGGCTTAAGTGTTGATTCTTCAGAGGAACCATCATTGCAGTATTGTAAATATTGTTGGCTACAATCATGGCAATGCACTCAGAAAAGAACATGAATAAAATGCCGTAAAATCTATATAATGATACAAAAAAGCAGTAGCTATCTACATATACTTTTAACAAAACATTCTCATATGAACAATATGAGGCTTCTGTGAGGATTATTTTTAAGTAATGGCACTAAAGAGTTTGATTCAATTAACGAAACAGTTAAAAATTATATATATATATATTAAAACTACACTTTTTTTTTACTCAGTCAATTAATTTAGTTATTTAAGGAATACTTTAATTCACATGGATGCATAAAAATAAAAAATCCATTAAAAACTTTATGCATAAATTGTTACGAAACAACAACAACAAAATTTCAAATTAATTCTGTTCTTATGAACCTCAACAAAAATGCATCATGTTTCCACAAAAATATTTTATTTTTTAGGTTGCAATATTTCACAGTATAGTTTTTACTGTTTTTTTGATCAAATAAATGCAGCCTTGTTCAGCATAAGAGACAGTTCAAACACGTACTAATTGTTGTAAAATTTTTTTACAAATTTTGATTGTTCAAAAATCTACCAATTATTTAAAAAAGACAATCCCAAATTTTTGAATGTCGTATGACTTAAGTTTATGTATATGGTGACAGCAGGAAAGTGTGTCTCATTGTATTTGTGAGCCATTTGTTTAGTATAATAATAATGGCTAAATATATTTGGTATTATGAAAATTGCAAGCATGTTGCATTCACAAAGGATGTTATAAACAACAAATTTCTAAGATGATCTGAATTCATTCTGAATGTTCACACACAGAACAAGCCAAAATTCTTGCAAAATACTCTGAGACCCCTGAAGCTACTGTAAGTGATGGAACACGACCAACCTTTGAGGCTCTTGGAAAAACATGCCTTTATCTAAACTTCAGAAAAACTCCAAAATCATACCAATACATACAATTCACTGCAGTTTCCAGCTGAAATGAGCACTAGTGGCAGTAAAACACCACCAACTTTTATTGCCTTTCATACAAATACAGGAACATAATATAGATAATAAGATAATAAAGATTCAGCTCCTTGCGCAATATGAAGTTATAACCTTAAAACACATTTACCACAGTGCATGATTTGTAAACAAATACATTTTGATGTTTGCATCACATAATCAGATCCATATGGCTTTTCTAACATAGTAAACTTGCTTGATAGCACACCTGGTACAGCACTGCACTTGTGCTCATGTACGAGTGCCGTGACACACGAGTCATGATAAAAGGGCTCAAAGACTTGTAGAAGCAAGCTAAAATGACAGTTGCTTCAGCAAATAAGTTTTTATTTTATTTTACATTTGCTTTTGCTCACACTAGCAAGTTTAGGGGTAGAGTTTAGTGTAGGTGGTACAATGTTTTCAAACGCAGAAACAACATCATTTTGCAGAAATGTCATCACAGGCACTTTTTTCTAAGGAGCCTAGTTTGGAAATGACTGTTTTTGCAACAGTTAGTTGTCAATACAAGGTCAGCAACTTTCTTCTTTGAATGAAGAGTTTTAGAGACAGATTTATTAACAGCTTGTGCCAGGAAGTCCCTCTTTTGGTGTTAAAAATTAGCAATGAAAAGGCATGCAAAAGTTATTTTTGTGGCTTTTATAGGATTGTGGTCTCAGGCTAATTGGCCCAGTTTAGTAAATCCGGCCCTTAGACGCCAATCTCAGGTTAGGTAACTAGATGCAGGTAAGCAGTTATGTTGCAGCAGAGCACAGAACAATGCTCTGAAACACAAGTTAGATCAGGCTAATGGCCAGCTCTCAGCCTGAGGGAGTTAACAGAGCCCATCACAAAACACAGCCTTTCTCTTCGTAAATGAGCCACTGCACCGTTTTCTAACCCCGGCACAGAATGAACCCGGGAGACAAAGCCTGGTGATTCAGGGTGACGTAATGGAGAACTACAACAAATGATGAGCAAAAAATGGCCAGAATGACCATCAAAAAGCCACCCTGCATGAATTATAACACTACAGCAATCAATTCGGTCCTACTGACAAGCACACAAATACTTAACGCTCAGTCAAAACACTGATGACTACTTCATTAGAGGCTTGCTTAATTCTGTTGTGCCTTATAGTTACAAACAATTGCACTTCTGATAAAACATATTCGTGATGCACCAACTTTTCAGCAATGTAATGATTGCGAATGAATCTGGCTGAGACCGTTTTAAAGAGCCAAAATCGTTGACTGAAATGGTGATGTTTAATTGGCACTTCTTTGATTGCACAGCACACTGTGACAGTGTTTTTATTAGAGTTCTGATTATTAAATAATTTAGAATAATTGCTATTTTATATGCTGTTTTCTGTTTTGTGAAAACTTTGAAAAATGAATGTTTTTAATGAAAACAGATTTTGTAAAAATTCATTTCGGTGGATCATTATAATCTACTGAAGCTCATGATATACAAATGGGGCCAAGAACGGGGACTATGGCTATCTTACACAACACGCATCAATACAAACATGCCAAAATATATATAAAACATGTCGGGGTTGATGTAATCTCTCTCCTACCAACAGTAAACCACCAAAACATATGGGTTCAGTATAGACAGACACAAACAAATACACACACACACACACACACACTTTAGATTTATAATATATAAAATGTATATATAGTTTATAAAGTTACATAATATGGCACACAACCCAATAGGAAAATGAACATTTCTTCTGCTGTAAATTCAAATATTAACTATAACATTTATGTAATAAAATGGCCTGCATATCTGTCTGGCAAAGGTTAATCTCAGCTAGCATGTATCATAAATACAATCAAATAGGCTATTATATTCATACAATTTGCATAATTGCTTAAAATTGGAAGTTATGCACAAAAAAAACGAAATTACGTAAATTAGACAATTACAACACAGTGTGTTCCATAAATTGTAACACACCGTGTTGTAAGTTCTTACCCTTATTGGTGACTTCCCACGAGACCTCATATATATATTCATGTCTTAAACAACTGTTTTGTAGTATCCTCAATCATTCATTTATTCTGAAAATACAGCACAACGTAACTTTCACTTCAGTGAACTATTGCACTCAGAAAGATCTGAGCATTCCCAAAATGACAAGCATATGCATTTCCCTCATGTCCTTGGACATCTATAGCCTCCATCTAGAATAGAAGGTCGCATGTGACAGGACTAATCCTTCACTCTTTGTTTTGGTCATGATGACCCTTATTTTTAACCAAAGTTCACCCTCTAATTTCTCTCATGCTTAAATATTTCCTTTGCTCATTATTTCCTCTATGCAGTTCATTTATTCATAGCCTATGACAATCAACCATCACTGTCTTCTCCAGCATTCGGTACAAATACAGAGTATGCACTTAGATTCTTAAAACACTTTGTCTTGGCTACAGTACTGTGCATTTGGAGATTAATTTGGACTTCAAACAATTTGGTTCATTTCTGACATCTTATTTAATAGGTTACAAACCAAACAATGCACATTCACATCCTTTGAGAACAGTACATTTGGCACACAGTAAAATGCAAATAATGACATGACAGTGACTAATGGCAAAGAAATAATAAAAAAATGTCTTATGACATACTGTACATATGAAGCTGCACGATAACAAAAAAGAAATACATACACATTTATGATACTTACAGTGACATAAAACACTTATATAACTTATATTAATATGCACTGTACCTCTGTATGTACAAATATGTATTCCTTTGTGAGACACAGATTCACGTTTAACCAAAGAGGTGCTTCCATCTTTTGCTTGAACATGTCAATGTGTTTCCTATGTAGAGTCATTTCAAAAACAATACAAAAGAGTTACTCATGAAGTCCAAAATAGCTTTGCAAATTTGGCATTAGGGCACAGGTGTCTGGCAGGTGTAGCTGTGAGAGTTTCCTGTTAGTGGACTCCATCCAAGCTAACAGATGCCAGTTCAGATGGGCACAAATAAGGCAAGACATGCTTTGAGAAAAACGACCAAACAAATGAAAGGTAAATGATGCAAAAACTCAAAATGAAGCAACAGATCTGTAAAATGGACATGAAATGAGTGAAGGTCTCAAAGTCAACATGAGACGCTGTTCACAACCCACTTTCACTTTGGAGATCTGATCTATAAGAAAAAATATAAAACGGAAAATAAATATTATGCAACATGAATTGATTGAATTGTGAAGTGAGTGTTCACAGCAAAATAAAGGTGTTTGGATGCAAAGGGTGACATCAGAAGAAATATAAAGTTGCTTCAAAGGCTTTTTTTAAATACAGATATATCTGGCAACAATTTCATGTTGACTTTTAAACCCGGTGTTAGCAAGAGTCTGCAAAAAAAAAAAAAAAAGTTGAATTTACTACAAATGCGTTCATTATTTCTTATGTTCATAATGTAATGACCTGATTGGATTTTCTTGATAAACGTCTTGCTTGCATCACAAGCTTTACAGATTACATATTAGAAGAAATACTATGGTATTTCAATTGTGCTATACAGTATATAGAATGGAAGATCATTTCTATGTATTTTACTTTTTTGCCACAGAAGCGTAATATTTTGTGATTTGTCTAACTAGAGTATATGAAAAACAGAGGCTGTAGCAGCTGAAATAAAGGACCTGTGCTGGATATGGCATGACCTGACAACCAAACGATTACCAACCAAAACAGACAGTGGAAATCAGAGACATTGAAGGTGAGATGGAGAGAGGGAAAAAAAATCGCTAAACACACACACACACACACACACACACACACACACACACA
>NW_015546056.1:755205-762237 GCF_001515605.1 Sinocyclocheilus anshuiensis | reverse complement strand
AAAAAAAAGCTAAACACACACACACACACACACACACACACACACACACACACAGAGAGAGAATATTGCACATAACAGTTTCTCATAGTCTAATAATACACAAGAATATCATAGGCATAACCATGCAGTAGATGATTAGTCTATTTTCAAAGTTCACAGGCTAATGATGAGGGTAATCAGGACTTGTACGTACTGTAGACTGTAGAGAAGTGATTGGCTACTTTCCTGACCCGTTCATAATGATAGGTCTTGTTGCATTGTATGTAATTTCCACATCCTAGCAACAAAACAATCCAGTAATATAATGAAAAAACCACACACACAACGAAAAACACTAAAGAGGGTACTTGTGTAACCTTACCCTCCAGCATATATGCACACACACACACACACACAACACTTGTTTTGGTGACTTGCGTATATGTCAACACTGCTGTTTCTAATGGAAACGGCGCGATGGTCTCATGAAAGTCCTTCCCAGTACCGTCCAATCACTGTCTCTGGCTATCAGACCATCATGTGATCAGATCCCAATGCTGAGTGCTTAAAACTCCCAGTTCACACGTTCATATGAATCACATCTGCAATACAATCACTTGTTCTTTACATTTGGTTTTTGCATTTCAAAACGGTACTAGTGTAAATGGGTTGACTCCAGATGTACCACTGATGCGCTGCATGATGGGAGAAGAAATGAAACATGAAAAGGCCTTCTAAAGAGCTCTATCCAGCTGCTTTAGTGATGTCACATGAGCTCCCTTAAGTGTTTTACATACATTAATTAAGATGGTGCAAATCTGTGAGTATCTGTGCACGCATGTATGTTTTTATGGGGTTCAGCAGGAAAGATTATAATGCCTAACTTTCTACTTTTAAATGAAAGCATCAAATTCTTGGTAAATGATGGTCTATGATCAGCTCATGGGCATTTACAGCGTTCACAGCGCAGGAGATGGAGGTTTTAGTATTAGGACAGGGTCTCTTCGCTGAAGTAAGAGAAGCCCTTGAACTCATCCTGGTTGATCTGCTTGATAATGGCGTCTTCCACCGGGGTGAGCACCGGCTCCTCGCGGGTGAAGTCCTGGTCAAAATTGTTGACGTCCCTTTTGGTTTTCTGTGGATGGAGAAGAGGAAAGTGTGCTAAATGAGCAATTTCAGAACAAGAAATCACAAAAACACATATACATCCAAACACGGTGCATTCCATAAACGCTCTGAATAACCTAAGAAATGCTTTTCCAGCAAATATTTTAGCAGTTTTTACGTGTGTCCCTTATTTCTGTCGACTGAACAAGCCATGCCAATCATTTGTGAATTAATCATACTTTTGAGTCGGTTCTTTCTTTTCAGTAAAACAGGCTTTCAAAAAACAGTCTGAATCGATTCACGCTCTCTCATTGAATCATCTGAAGCAGACTGTCAGTCAGTAAAATAGAGAGTATCAAGATTTTTAAGGAAACAGAGAACAAACAGCGCTGGATGAAGTGGATATGAAGTGGATAACAATTGAAACAAAAGGCTTCTTTCTGAGAGATAAATGAGAAAATTCAGCTATTGCTGTGTCATGTGAATA
Source organism: Sinocyclocheilus anshuiensis (assembly GCF_001515605.1). Lineage (NCBI taxonomy): Eukaryota > Metazoa > Chordata > Actinopteri > Cypriniformes > Cyprinidae > Sinocyclocheilus > Sinocyclocheilus anshuiensis. The sequence continues at coordinate 760,664 of NW_015546056.1, read as the reverse complement.
AGTGGCCATTCACACAGAGAGTGTTTTGTGTCAGCCTATGCTGTTTTTTTTAGTTGTTTTTCTATGCGAACATGCACTAGATGGATATCTTTAACCATTCCCTTGCTATATAACATTTTTGTGTATTAAAACATGCATAAAGACCATTGCTCTCATGTATTGTTTGATCTGAAGAGTCTTAAGTCTTGTTGAAGTTTGTAATAGAATGCTAGACATACTCAGAAAAGTAAAAGTTCTTTCAGAGTTGAATTTTGAGCATTTATATATATATATATATATATATATATTTGCTTCTTTTCCATTTTGCATTTACTTGTACTGTTACGTTCAATACTTAAGTACGTTTAAGATTAAAAAATACTTTTCGTACTTAAGTACAATACATATCACATACTTTAAGACTTTTACTCAAGTAATATTCTAAACGGTGCCTTCAACTTCTACCAAATATATCTGTTTTATCTGCCTCATATTGGTGCATGTTTTAAACTCTCCCAACCTCTCACCCTCTAAGGGCTCTCATCAGCCTCGTGAGCAGGTGTGAGAATGGGGCGGACAGGCAGGCCACTTCTCACACTATCTGACAGGCATTCCACACACACTTACAGCAGCCAGCATGCATCTCTGTATCAAAGTACAGCGTCTGATGTGTGCTGAGAGTCCAAGAGCATCTCAGATATCCCTCTGTTCACACTACCAAAAACAGAAGTGTGACACAAACACTTCTAAGAAACATGAGGGCTGAAGCACTGTAATGTTCTTGATAACTGCATTTGGAAAGACCAGTGTTTATGTCTGGTCTGAGACAGCCAATATACAGAGTTTAAACTGTGTTGTAACCAGACACAGCATGAAAGTGTCAAACGGTATATCCTATTTCTTCAAAAAAATTTAATCTGAATTTTATTAGTCTATAAGTGGAACATAAGATAGGAAACGACATTTTATTGGTTGTTTAGTTTGTATCTCTCTGGCATCTCACTCATTAGGTCCCGCCCACAGTGAAATCTTATTGGTCCAAAATCCTACTAGACATACTGTAACTGTTTATAGAGTTTATATAGTTTTTCCTATAGGGATTTTTTTTTTGCTCAATCTGATCTCATTTTTGTTCTAAGTTATAAACAATGAACCAAACCAACCAAGTGAATTACAACATTAAAAACCTTTGATTTGAAGCTAAACGTATTTAAAAATTGGACAAAAAGACAAAGGTACAAGACTGTGTACTTAACGGCTCTAATAAGGGAAAGTACTACAATCCCATGAACCATTGCAAATGAAATGAATTAAAGACTATGAAGAAATACAAAAAATGTATAGGTGTTATAAACAATATATGCATATAAAATATGCATTTTATGCATTCAAATTTTTTTAGCAGTTTATGAACATAGGTAAACTCTACATCATTTGCCATGCTTAATGGGAATGGGTGGGTGAATGCCAAAGCGTTCTTTTCCATAATTCTCTGATTGGTGGCGATTTCTCTCAAGAATCATGGGTAATGTAGTTTTTTACCAGGAATTTCGCAGTTGAACATGGTTATAAAAAGAAATGTCAGTCTTCAAAGATTTGTACACTATCATTCAAAACCAATTCCCCATGGAGAAAATGAATAGGATTTTTACTTTAAATGCTGTCTACACAGGCAGCGCACTAGGTTTTGTAACAGAGTGACTATCCACAGTATCCCACACATTATAATACTCACAATACGTGGTTTGAAAGGTGGCTTGATCTTCCTCTGTTCCAGAAGAACCCAATCAATCTCTTTGAAGAACGGATGCACTTTAATAGCTTCCTCTAGTCCTTGGGATACTACGCAACCCAACCGCTTACTGGGGCTCTTCGTCATGAACTAAACAATGGAGTGAAGAAAGAAGAAAAGATTAGAGAAGCATAATCCTGATGGCTTGTTAACCAGAGGATGTCTATATGCGTCATGTTGAGTTAAGATGGTTAGTGATGATGTATGCATGATATAAGATTGCATCCTGTGGAAGGATGACCTGAGATGACCACAGGTCATGTAACCACAGTGCCAGTGAGACAGATCGCAGTGTGACACGATGCTGTCCAAGACAAACAGCCTGCCTTTCCCACAAAGATTTGCAAATGGGCAAAGGACAGCCAAAGTAAATCTTGGACATGTGAAGGAAAAAGGCGACCCACAAAAAACACTGTACACACACACACACACACACACACACACACACACACACACACACATAAACTGACACTATGGCACACTGCAAGCCTTAGTGCTGCTCAATATCAGTATAGAGCTGTCATCATAATACTTACTGTATGATTGTGCAGCTATTGACCGAGTGATCAAAGAACCAAACTATCTTTACGTAAAATCTTTGGAGTGACTTCCATCAATGTTGAGATGAATGGTGATCAAAAGTGACGTAGAAGTCACATGAGTTCCAATATGACTGTTCAGACTAAGGTCGCATTGCACCTGTATCTGATTTAGGACCACATATGGAAGTCAGATTCCATGTGGTTTGTGCTGTTCACTCAGTTAACATCAACAAACAAAAACATCTGAGTCACATATGAACAACAAAAATGGAATTTCTATGAGTGTAAAACCCTTAAACAAACATGAAAAATGCTAAAGAGCACAAGCAGTCATGCATACAAATACACACAGAGAAACTAGTCAAACAAGCCAGACAAATAAATATGAGCATTGACTGAGAAGATACTTCTCATTGGAATTGCTTTAATATCTCAATTGTTTCTCTTCGACAACAAGATGAAACACAGACGAAACTGAGACTTTTGGTAAGAGGAATCAGAAGGGTTTGGTTGAAAATGGACTTGAATAGGTTGAATTGTTCCATCTGATATGAACCAGTTACACTCTTAAAAATAAAGGTGCTTCACGATGCCATAGAAGAACCTTTTTGTCTGAATGGCTCCATAAAGAACCGTTAACATCTGAAGAACCTTTCTGTTTCACAAAAGGTTTTTTTGTGGTGAAAGACGATTCTTCAGATTATAAAAAGGTAAGAAAGAGATGGTTCTTTAAATAACTTTTGTTTGAATGGTTCTTTGTGGAACCAAAAATGGTTCTTCTATGGCATCGCTGTGAAGAACCTTTTAAGCACCTTTATTTTTAAGAGTGTAATTGAGAAAAAAAAAATAAATAAATGGTTAAAATGAACCAGAATATAGCACACAAGTTGTATGGTCTTATTTATTATTATTTTTTATTATTTAATTAAAAAATATTAGTAATTTATTTGTAATTAATTTATTTAAATTTTGTATGGAAAACAAAAGAGCTGCAAGAAAATATAAAATATCTAATTTTTTGTTCCAAAGAAGAAATAAAAGCATATGGGTGAGTTCATTATGACATTTTAATGACATAATAATATATGTCTTCTGTAGAGTTTCAGAAAAGATAATCAAATATTTTAAAGACTGAATGATCCGAGCTGTACTATTCTCATTCATTTTATAGCTCTATACTTTTACTATTTGTCAACAGTTTGTGTCTACTTTTGATTTTTCACTGGAAGCACTGGAGACAAAGCAGATATATAAATGAAATATAAATGAAACATGACCTAAAAAAATCTGCTTCTGAGCAATAGAATGTTCCTCAGCTCTTTGTCATATGCACTTAACCAATTTGAACAGTTAAAAGAGGAGGAACCCATGCAATGGTGGGCTGTATATCCTGAAACGAGACCTCTGAGATTACACAACCCAAAACTCCAGCAGGGAACACAAACAATCTGTTCTTTTCCCACAAGGAGTGTCATTTTTCTGAGCTTTCGCCTTCTTTTGCTCTTCTGTTACTTAACTATTCTTTCAAGAAGAGTGTAAGAGCACGCAGACAGTAGTAAGAGGAAAGGTTAAGAGGTGGTACCTATGTCTTTAGTAATAATCAGCAGGCAAAATGTATCCTTAGGGAATCCCCAGAGTGATCCATGAGTAAATCTGGACACGTACCGCTTTAAGAATGCTGACGGCCTCTTTGCTGAGCCACACGGGATATAGGACGTCATCATGGAGAATAGACTCAAAAAGGTCATCCTCATTATCTGCTTCAAAAGGAGGCTGACCAGCCATCATCTCGTACATCAGCACACCTAGAGCCCACCAGTCCACTGACGGGCCGTACTCAAGCTCCTGCAGGATCTGCAAACCACAAAGCTCCATAAATCTAAACTTTGAAACAGAATAATTGAATATACATGATCATGTCCAGTTCAGACTCAGATGAAAGCACTTCTGGAATATCCTGTGCTGGTTTTGGGAGGAAATCCTTCAGATTTGTGCAGCAACTTTACAGATCTTCTTTATGCACCAAGAGCTTGTAACACTCCAAAGAGAAAGGAAAAATTTAAATCGCATCATATGGCCCCTTTAACACATGGTATAAAGTGTTAAATGGAGATGATGGTATATTGGGAGTTGAAATTATGATCAAATCAACTGTTACAATTGACTCTATAAAGCCTACTGTATCATACTTGATATGCAAAACTTCTAAGTCCTCTAAATTATTAACATGATCAAAACTGCTGAATCTTCCACATGTCTGATTGATAACTTATGCTTTTGGCAAGTAAAAGGCTTTTTAGTATAATTCTAAAAGTAAAACCTTCAGGTTGTGGATCGTGTGTCTTTTTGCTGTGAAATCTTTACTGATTTCTCTAAAGTAAATGTTGGAATAACTTTTATATTGTTAGTACTATTTCAAGATGAACACTTATTGAACACCTTTTTTATATTAAAAAATCATGTTAAAATGTAAGCATCAAATATTATACATCAGTCTTTTGAGGAACATTTATTTGCTCATCTCAATCAGCATGCCTCCGCAATAAAAACAATACAGAGTCATATAAAACAAAGCACTTAAATATCTTACTTAAACTTATTATTGCAAGATTAAATTAAATTCAAGTTAATTTGTATAGCGCTTTTCACAATACAAATCGTTGCAAAGCAGCTTTACATGTTTCAGACAGAGACTATCCAGCGAGAATGACGGTCCGCAGAACCACCTTCCGCTATAAGCCTTCGGCCTGGGAGCGCCACTGTGACTCTAGACTCTGCGGAGTACGAGAAGTGACGCCCCCAGAATGAGAAGCTGGAACACGGTAGGTTGGGACTGCTCCCGCCCAGCAGCCCCTGCTGACTGCCTCAACCTCCTCAGAGGAAGAGAGGTAAACACGTGCTCTTACTAGAGAAATTTTTATCCCAAGAGCCTCTGTATATCTAACTTCTCATAGTCAGATAAATACTTCATTTTATTCCTCAGAATTAAATGCAGTCAAACAACCAGAGGAGTCAATACGGTCTGGTGAGTTAGATTCACATCAAAAACCGAATTATGTAATATAAGCGTGGCCTCGGCAGCGCGCGAGCCACTCAGTCACACCAACAACATCAATCTCCTCAGAGAAAGATGGCCGCATCAGCAA
>NW_015546056.1:753558-754247 GCF_001515605.1 Sinocyclocheilus anshuiensis | reverse complement strand
GATCACCGCGATCTCAGTCGCCGCCGTGCCTCGGCAGCAGCGGGACCGCAATCGCAAGATCACAGGCACGGACACACTCCTCGGAGCGTGCCCGGCAAGAGCGAAGCGCTTAACAGCGTGAAAAGCACAATCCGCCCCCCGAGAGCCGACTGTGCCAGCTCCGCTCCCCATTGATGCTGCTCATTATAATATCAGGCATAATATGCTTGTGTAACTGATGTTTGTGCAACTGGCGAGCTCTTCGACGCCCTCCGTGTCAATCTCCTCGGAGAAAGACAGGCGGAGCGTCATGCCCTCGCCCTCATACTATTATGAAAAGTACCGCAGCGCGGGCTTCCGAACCCCGAGAGCGGGCGCTGGATCTGGTGGTTAAGGAAGTAGATAGGGACGCGCCCGTCTACATTCCCTCCACCGGATCCATATGCGAAACCCACGAGCACAGCCGCCGCTCCGCCTCGGCGAAAGCGGGGCCGGCACCGCGAGGAACGCTAGTGAAGGCTCTCTCCTCAAAGAGAGCCCTCTGAGAGTGAAGCAAGCAGTAACAAACGCTACCAAAACGGGCCATCAGCTCCTTTTTTTTTTTTTTTTGAGAGCTGACTCTGCGTGCTTGCTCCCAAGCAGACAGCAAACAAACTATGTGTATCCCCACCCGTAAAGTAACGCGGGCAGGGAGGAACACACAGCCTGAA
>NW_015546056.1:746622-753535 GCF_001515605.1 Sinocyclocheilus anshuiensis | reverse complement strand
AACGCTAGTGAAGGCTCTCTCCTCAAAGAGAGCCCTCTGAGAGCGAAGCACGGCAGTAACACCAAAACGGGCCGTCAGCTCCTTTTTTTTTTGAGAGCTGACTCTGCGTGCTTGCTCCCAAGCAGACAGCAAACAAACTGTGTGTATCCCCACCCGTAAAGTAACGCGGGCAGGGAGGAACACACAGCCTGAACGCTGCCTGCCCTCGCCTTAGGTGTCTGGTTTTGTCTTGTTTTTAGACTTGTGACAGACAACACTAAATAAGACCCACAAACAGATATCAGACTGACACACACACAGAGCGCTTGCTGAATGACAAAAAGCTGACGCTGGTCTCACCGCACGTGCTTTTATAGCTTCCTGGTCATTACGTCACCCGCCCGTGACGTCTCGCCCATCTATTGGTCTGATTACACACGAGGTTCAGAGCCGGTCACGCTGAAGGGCGTTCCCGAAGCGTCCTCCGACGCAGCTCGAGTTCCTGAAGAGGAACTTTTTTTTTTTTCTGAAGGATCAATAAACTATGCCATTTTAAAGACTTGGATTTTTCAGGCTATTATTTTATATGTCAGACTTTTAATAAGAAATGCAAGATATGCAGAGATGGGGGAAATGGTAAACATTATGAATAATGGGCATTTCGTTGGAAACTAGCTGAGTTTTCAGTGAAATTCTGCAGCCACATATGGTTATTACTGTAAACAAAAGATAGCTCTGAAGATAATGAAAAACTAAAATGGGAAAACACTGAAAAAGGAAAACAATTTAATTGGGCCACATTCATGAAACAAACATCTCTATTTGTAACGACTGTCTGTAAAACCATTCTAAAGTAAATCGCAACATTAATTCAAATACATCAATTACGTAAGAATAATTTTGCAAACAACTCAGAAATGTTGAGTGCTTGAATCAGGACCACGATATGAAAGCTGATTGCTCAATAATGGAGTAAATATCTGACTTTTTCAAGAATATATACATCAGTAAATTAACAAAAATATAAAAATAAAAGGTTACACTGTAGGGACCAATTCTCACTATTAACTAGTTGTTTATTAGTAAGCATATTATTATTATTATTATTATGGCTGTTATTAGTACTTATAAAGCACATATTAATGCCTTGTTCTGCATGACCATATTTTAGATCCCTTAATCCACCCCCATACCTAAACCTAACAACTGCCCTACTAACTATTAATACACAGTAATTAGGAATTTATTGAGGCAAAAGTCATAGTTAATAGTAAGATTTGGACTTTAAAATGAAGTGTGACCAAATAAAATAATGTTATAGCTTTAATGAGAACCAAACAGTAGAAAAGAGACTATGAATGTGCATTTGTGTGTGTGAGAGTGTGAAATACTGTACCTCCGGGGCAATGTAATCTGGTGTGCCACAGAATGTTGTGGTTGTGATGCCATCCAGGATTCCCTCCTTACACATGCCAAAGTCTGCCAGCTTACAGTGACCCTCTGCGTCCAGCAGAATGTTGTCTAGCTTTAAATCCCTGCAAAGAAAATTCAAGTAAATGTAAAAAACAGCAATATTAACCTACGTGTAGCATGCAGATAAACATCAAATTTTCATTTTTGGGTGAACTATCCCTTTAAGTAAAATATAAATTGCCCATAGTATTAATTACATACATATAGTAGTAATTAAGTAAAGCTTCAAGTTTTAGTAGTGATAATGGAAAAAAAAATCCAGTGTAAGTAGTGTATGTCAGGCTAGACTTGGTATCAGTGCAGCAGTATTTGAGCATCCTTACTAGGATACATAAGACATAAATTCACTGTACCCGCGCAGTGAATTTAACCAGCACAAGAAGAACGTATAGAGAGAGAGAGAGAGAGAGAGTGAAAGAATAAAGAAAAGGAGAGTGTGAGATGATAAAGTGCCCCTGATGAAAGACAACAAGGAGTTGGATGAAACCAGTCGGATTGGGGTTTGATGGTTGATTGCAACAAGAATGTCAACATCACTTCACATGATGTCATTCAGTCAAAGGTGTTTTCATAAAACCATCCTCATTGAAAAGGGAGGGGAGCGTCGGATCCCTTATGCAACTGTTCCTTTTGAGAAAGGCACCCTGGTGCTCGGCACGTTCCCGTTGGTCTGAAAGTTGGCGCGAGGGGCTTCATTCCTCTCTGTCTTTCCCCACCGCGAGTCTTCAATCACTCTTTACATGCAGAAGTGTGGAAAAATGCTTGTAATGAATGCTGGAAAGATGACAGGCCTGCTTCCCAAATTTATGATCCACTTCTTGATTGAGAAGCCAAAATGAAGCCTAAATAAATTAGTTTTAAAGATGAACTACATCATATCCATATTTCCACTTGAGTCATTAGTTATTATTAAAATGTGAAAAAGTCAAACATAGAAAGCGTAGGTGTGTTTGAACTTCAGTGTAGGTTCACAGAAAGAAAGAGGTGGAAAGTTCATGAGACGTGAACGGCTGATCTGTATTGTCCTCTATACCCACATGCGCTTCTACATCACAAGATGTTCCAGAATTGTCCATCTCTCCATCTGTCTCTTATTTCTGTCTCTCTTTCCCCCCTCTATCCATTCCTGTCTAAGTCCTACAGTAGTCTACACACCTTCCAACCGTCACGTCGCCCCTTCCTCTCTTTCCCAAGAAAGAGAGCTTAATTCAGAGCTTCATTTGTTGATTTAGATTCTGTGACTTTGCTACATTGGCCGCTCTTATCTGCCCTCTTTGAAGTGCTTAAATGGTAAATGCTGCTCTCGCTTTTGCTTTTATTTTCCAGGATGTTTAGTAACATACTCTTTGTTTTTTTCCAGAGTTACATTGTGACTTTCTGAGACTGTGAGGTGAAGCTTTAGTCTTCTGAGATTCAAGATAATATCCACATAATATCAGATTAGATGTGCTGTTGGTTCTGTGCAAATAAAACACTTCATTAGAGCCTCATTAAATCCTCTTCGTTTAAAAGTAACATTCCTCAATTCTGATCCATACTTATTTTTAATAAACGAATTAATCAAATATATATTAAAATTTATTTTTATTTTTATTTATTTATCTATAATTTATATACCGTATTGGCCCGAATATAAGACGACCCTGATTATAAGACGACCCCCCTTTTTCCAGATGTACCTTTTGGAAAAAGGCCTTTTTAAAAACCAAATCTTGTTTTTCTCAGTAAAACACATTATGTGAAAAAAAACAGGTAGCCCATCTGAATTAGGACATTTAGGCTATCCATCTAATAGTAGCCTACCAAAATCTTATTAACAGTAGAAGTTAAATCTTACTGTAGTCTTCAAATCTGGCCAGGTATTTGAATATTGAGCAGTAAGCTCATTGGCTACCGATACAGGAGAGAACCAATCAGCTGCCATGTGACAATGATGTCACCAGGACAGATTGAGCTAGACCTATCGGACTGCGCCATCTAGAGTTTCATGCCAGAGCTCTGTATTTGTATAGGTGGAATGGGAACCTAAAAGCAACAATACATTTGAAAAGGTGCTTTTAGAAAAGTAAATTAATTAAGTAGAAAAACATGTTTTCGATGAAAGGCTGTTTAAATGAAGATAAAAGAAAAATGTATAAACAACATTAAAAGCTTTAGAGTTTAGCATGAGCTGTAAAATCACAAAAGGGCTATAAATGATGATATTAACTATTGTATTATGTTTCACTAGAGCACCTTTCATTTGGAGGAAAGTACTGACATAGTAAGAACTCAACAACACAGAACAACAAGTCAGAGCCAGAGAAAGACACACACAGAGAGGGGGAGATGGCAAAGACTCAATTTAGTGCATTTCCTGTGTTTTTAAGTGAATTTTGAGGAGTGATTCTCCATTACGTACACAACAACCTCTATGCTAAAAAAAAATCTGCTAGAATATGCTTTTTTTTTTCAAAGTACAAGAAGCTATTCCATTACAACACACCAAGGAAGGACATGACGTACACTCTTTATTATAATGTTAGAAATTTCAAAGTAACATGAATGATTTTTGCAAATAATAATTAATAAACATATTTAATATTAATATCTATTAAAAAGCATATATTTTATATTATCATTGTGTGCAAATATTTAGAATGTCAAATCACTGTTTATATACACTGTATATATAAATACATATATATATATATATATATATACACACACATCAAATATTTACACTACAGTTCAGTAAGATTTTTAAAAAATACATTAATAGTTTGTCAGTAAGGATGCGAAAATGATCAAAAGTGTTACAAGATATATTTTTCAAAAAAATTTAATTTTAATTTATTAAATAATTCATACAAATATATAATTGTTTCCACAAAAATATTAAGCAGCACAGCTGTTTTAACATTGATAATAATAATAGTAAATGTTTCTTGAGGACTAAAGAATGATTTCTGAAGGATCATGTGACACTGAAGACTGGAGTAATGATGCTGAAAATTCTGCCTTAACATCACAAGTTATTTTAAATTGTAATAACTTAATTATTTTAAATAGTTTTAAAACATAAAAAAAAATCAAATTTAACAAATAAACAATCTAAAAAATAAAATGAATTAAAGCAATACAAAAACAGTGTATACATATTTATTATACTTAGCCTATATTTTATACATTATCTAATGTAATAATATATATCACATTGGACTGCTCTATGCTAAAATATTCGTTTAGCACCACTCATACCTTTTAAACTTCAAATTTTATGGAGCACGGCAAAATATTTTTATATAAGGACTTTAAAATTACAATTTACACAAATGCATGCACAAACATTTTACACAAGCAGGCACTGAGAAATGTCATCACATCCATTACTGTCAATGTATTTTAACTAATGATCTATTAGGCGTTGTATAATTCATGGACTGTTTTCAGTATATCTTCTCAGATGTCTGTATACCGTAATTTACCTTCCCAACCAAGGTGAGCACTTTGCTCAAATGCCCATGAATAATAAGTTAGTCGGACACTCCTGGAAGGTTACCAAGCAACATCCACATGATCTAATTAATATTCATGCATAACAAAGAAGAAAAGAAACTTTATAACTAAATTACGCAGCAACTAGTTTCCCAAGTTACCTGCAGAGCAGTGCCCCAGAAACAAGATTGCAGTTTCTCTGCTGATATAAGTGAACGGGTAAAAAAAAAATTAGCCAATCATCGTGTAAAACACCACTCGCGTACAATGTTACAGTGATTAGTAATTATAGGGGCTGTAAACTACAATAACTACCAGCACACATTGTTCCTTCACAGGTCTTAGTGCTTTTGTGTCCCTAACACTCCCATACACCGTAACAAAATCCCTCAAGAACCACAGGTCAACAAAAGATGGGTAATCAAGCAGAGGAGCCACATCTATGCCACCTGCTCTTACTATCTATTTTTAGAGCGCTGAATACGAACAAACAACCAAAGCAGCCAATTGCAGTCTACAGAAGGGAAGTCAAGCTCAAACAAGTCCTCTTTAACAAGATCAAACTTCTGCGGTTTCAGTCAAAACTGCCACCATGTCCTTCCCTGATAGGGAGAAGAAAGCTGCCCCTGCACATTTTGTTCTAGAATGTTCTGAATTCAGTTTTTTTTAGGTCCTGGTATGTGCGGCAGGTCACAGAGAGGTAAAATTGGTTCTCATGGGGGAGAAATGCTGTTCTGCCATGCGCTTGCATGCAAAAGTGTTAACACGCAGACTGCGTTTCGACATGCAGGTTTCCTGCAATGTAGGGCTTTCCCAAAACGCAAGGATGCCATTCGGATTGAGACCGATGGCCGAAGGGAGGATACTCTGGGATCTTTATTTGTAAACGGTGGAAATGATTTCCATAAGTTTCACATGATGTCGTCATAGAGCTCTGCTTAAACTTATTACTGGAGCAACCTAAAGTGAAGTGCCTCGCTCGAGGCTACGATGATGATGGCTCGTGGCTCGCTTTTTGCAGGGTGGTCAGATTTAGGGGTGACCTGGGTTAATGTCACATGTTTTACCACAGTGTTTAGACCTTAAAAATGGTAAAATCTTTGAAAAAAATCCTTTTCCTGGAAAAAAAAAACAGTATCACAGTTCCCACAAAAATATTAAGCAAAAAAACTGTTCTCAACAATGATAAATAATAAGAAATGTTTTTGAACAGCAAATCTTAGAATAAATCTTAGAATTAGAATGATTTCTGAAGAATCATGTGACACTGAGCACTGGAATAATGATGCTAAAAATTCAGGTTTGAATTACAGAAATAAATTACATTTTAAACTATATCAAATAGAATACAGTGATTTTAAATTTGAATAATATTTTAGAATATTACTGTTTTGCTGTATTTTAATCAAATAATGCAGCCTTGGTGAGCAGAAGAAACTTTTAAAACATTAAAGGTCACATATTGTACACCTTTCTGGAGTTTTATTTTAGGTTTTGATGTCCTTAAGAATATATATTTGCGGTATAAGTACCAAAAACCATCTCAATATATTTTTACAGCTCCTCTCTCAGGAGCTCTGCTGAGAACAGGTCGATTTTGGCCTGTCTAATTAATATTCATGAGCCTCTCTTCTGATTGGCCTGTTGTTTTCTGAGTGACGCATGGCCAGGCCAACCACAGGTAACTAGACTCAGCTGACGTCACAGCGCTAGCTGGAGGCAGCAAAACAAAGGGGAAACTGGAGGCGGCCCATTCAAACCAGCGCAGATTCGGCTACAAAAGGAGCTTAAAATATCATCTTGTTGTGATGTTGGGTGCCAGAATCGACGTAATACAGCCTCAAATTAGAAATTTGATCGCATATCTGCTGCCACTGCCAGACAAAAAAACCGACGACAGCTGTGGCTAAACGCGATAAAACGAGCAGGCTGGACAGAAACTATCGTCAAAAATGCTCGCGTTTGCAGCTCACACTTCTTATCA
>NW_015546056.1:718470-737913 GCF_001515605.1 Sinocyclocheilus anshuiensis | reverse complement strand
ACACTTCTTATCAGAAAAGGTTCAATAAAGTATTGTCTTTTGTTGTTATGGGCGCGTCTACAGATTTCTTGCCATACGTCTATGTTTCTTGCATCTCACGACTATGTCGTGTATGAAATAATGTCTGTGTGCACGTGTCTAAAACAACAAACTGACGATTTATATATAATCATTTGTAATTGTATATACATTGTTGTGATTAATTGTGGCTGGAACAATAATGTAGCTGTAAAAATAGTTGCCTGCTGAAACTGAAATGTATATACATCATCATCATGACTAGATAGACACGGTGAGTTTGTCTTTACTATACATGTTAGATGTGATCCAGCTCATAGTAACAATCCTGTCAGATCGTCCATCCTTTGCATGAGAGTATAACGTTACAGGTCGGCCGATCTGGTTTTGTGGTTAAAGTGAACCTTTTCGAGCAATGTTGTCAATGTTGTCTGGGGGTTTGGCAAAAGGAGAGTGGGACGGTGGGCGGTGCTCGGGGTGGTCGGTGACAGTTATGCAGGCTGTGTGCATTTTACTGTGGACTGACTGTTGTGAAACTTATATGGTAGTTAAATAGCCCCTAGACCTCAGTTATCGTGAAAAAAGCCAGGAAATTTCAGTTTTGACAATATGGGACCTTTAAGAAAAGCTTACCAACCCTAAACTTTTCAACAGTCCTGTATATAAATAAGTTATAAGTAACTTGCAAAATATCAAACCATTGTTTTTAGTCAATTAAAATTATAAGAAAAAAGGTGACACTTTATATTAAGGTCCAATTCTCACCATTAACAAATCATTAACTACGACTTTTGCCTCAATATACTCCTAATTTGCTGCTTATTAATAGTTAGTAAGGTAGTTGTTAAGTTTAGGTATTGGGTAGGATTAGGGATGTAGAATATGGTCATGCAGAATTATGTGCTTTATAAGTACTAATAAACAGCCAATATGTTAATAACAGGCATGATAACAATCAACTAGTTAATAGTGTACTAAATTGTTACCGAAAAAAACTTATCAATTTAATAATTATACCAAAATGTGACAACTTGCCCTGACCTGTGTCATAAGCACTGTACTTTGAGTTCAAAACTTGAGATAAAATCTTGACAGTGTGGTTTTACTGAGTCCAATTTTTTGATCCAACTGCTACAACAAAAAAAAATGAGGAAATTCAAATTGTATTTTCACAAAAAAAAAAAAAAAAAAACTATGCTTTTGAATTAGATGTTTGGAAACCAACATAAAAATTACTGTTAGTAAAAACACATGCATAATTGGACTTTTAATTCCTTATACTGTAGCTACTAAGATGTGTGACAAGTTTCTCCAACTAACTCCAAACTCTAACATTCACACACGCAGAGATGAGTGAAATGTTTTTATATCCCTAGTCGGAAATTGGTGTCCAGGACACAATATAATTTTGCGAACCCCATCTCCTGTATGTGTCAGGAATATGGACCTGTTTTGTTGTGTTTTCCCTCCTCATGTGCTCCGTGAACCAGTTTCTCCCGTGCTTGATTGTGTTCATGTCATCCAGGTGTGTCTTGTAATTACCCTTGTTACCCCATGTATTTAAGTCCCAGTCTGTGCTGTCTGTCTTTGTCGGGTCTACAAACGTCATGTTCGTGTGTTACAGCCATTCCTAGTGTGGATTACCTCCTTGTTTTGGATTTATTAAAGACTGTTTCTCTGATCCACGTCTCCGTCGTTCTCCCTGACACAGTGTGTGCTTGATTGTGTTCATGTCATCCTGGTGTGTCTTGTAATTACCCTTGTTACCCCATGTATTTAAGTCCCAGTCTGTGCTGTCTGTCTTTGTCGGGTCTACAAACGTCATGTTCGTGTGTTACAGCCATTCCTAGTGTGGATTACCTCCTTGTTTTGGATTTATTAAAGACTGTTTCTCTGATCCACGTCTCCGTCGTTCTCCCTGACACAGTGTGTGACAGAAGACCCGACCTGAAAAGAACTTTAATTGTGTGTTTCCCTCCATTTGATTTCCGTTTTTTGTACAGTGTTTTTGTTTCCCGTGTTTTCCCCATGGATACCCTCGCCGCTTTGTTCGTCTCCCTAGCCCGTAAGGACCAGCTCCTTGTGGAGTATGTGGTTGAGTTCGATGATGCTGCGCTGAACTCACTGTTCTGGATCGGGGCAAACTACCACCGCCCCGTTGACCTCCCAGACACCACTGGACTGAGCTGGAGGAAAGCTATCATCTGGTGTCTGGAGAGCGTCTATCCCCGATCCAGAGCACAGCCAGACCCAGAGCCCAGCCCACCATCACCCCACTGGAGCTCAAGCCCGAGGCCACCGTTGACGGAGAGCCCAAGACCGCCGCGACCGACAAGCCATCGCCGCATGGAGCAACAGTGCTGAGGATTGCCGCGGAGCCGGAGCTGCAAGTAACGTCAGACCAGGTGAGAGATGCTACAACGCCCGCCACGAGGGAAAGAGCCGTGGACAGCGAGAGCGCGGAGAGGAGCTCCGCCCCCTGCACCATGGCTGAGGGTGAGCTTATTGTGGATCTGGGACTGTGGTATGCTGAGGGGGTCCCGAATTGGATTTAGGGGCCGACCTGCCCCCTGTCCTTCATCCTTTGTCAGAGCCCTCTGTCAGTTCCGTTCCCACGTCCGGCCCGCCGGCCGATTCACTCCCAAACCCTATGATGACAGCAGCAATCTCCTTAACCTCAGCCCAAAAGACGAGAATGAGGAGGAAAAGACTGTTGGCTCTAGCCCCTGACCAGAGTCGAGAGATGGCTATAGCCCCTGACCAGAGTCGAGAGATGGCTCTAGCCCCTGACCAGAGTCGAGTGATGTCTCCAGCCCCTGACCAGAGCCCAGAGAGGGCATTGGTTCCTGAGTCTAGCCCAGAGAGGGCTCCTGTTCCCACGTCCAGCCCAGAGAGGGCTGCGGTTCCCGCGTCCGGCCCAGGGAGGGCCTCAGATCCCGAGTCAAGCCCAGAGAGGGCCCCTGTTTCCCCGTCCAGCCCAGACAGGGCTGTGGTTCCCACGTATGGCCCAGGGAGGGCCTCGGCTCCTTAGTTTAGCCCAGAGAGGGCTCCTGTTCCTGAATACAGCCCAGAGAGGGCTTCCATTCCCAAGATTATCCCAGAGAGGACTCCTGTTCCTGAATTAGGCCCAGAGAAGGCTCCTGTTCCTAAGTTTGGCCCAGAGAGGGCTCCCGTTCCCGAGTTCAGCACTGAGAGGGCTCGTGTCCCCGAGTCCAACACAGAGAGGGCATCCGTTCCCAAGTTCGGCCCAAGGAGGGCGTTTGCTCCGGATTACAGCCCTGAGAGCCCGGAGGCTCAGAAATGCCCAACCACCCTCCCGTTCCTGCCTCCCCCACCACTGTCGTCTGGCAGCCCCTCTGCTCACCCTCAACCCACCATCTCTTCGATGCGAGCATCGTGGGTCTGCCAGTCTCCATCGTCGGCGTGGCTGGAGAATCCCTGGCCTCCGCCTCGGCCCGTCGACCCAGCACCTCCACCATGGCTCCTAACTCCCTCCTCGCCGCCGTGGCCCGTCAGTCCACTGGTTCCGCCGGGCTCCCTCGTCTCTCCGGCTCCGCCTTGGTCTGTTGTCGACCATCCATCGCCTCGGGACTCCACTCCTCCGGCTGCGCCTCGTCCCTCCAGCCCTCCAGCTCCATCAGGCTCCCCCTTCCCTTCGCCTCCGCCTCGGTCACATGAGCCACCTGTTCTGCCATGGTCCTCCGGATCCTCCTCGTCACCCTGGTTCTTCAGCTCTCCGTCTCCGCCTCGGGCTCCTCCACCTCCTGCTCCGCCGCCGTCGGTCGTCCCCCTGGAGTTGTCAGCCCTTCCTCCACCATGGCTCCTCCCTCCGTCGGCTCCACCGTGGGTCGTCTTTACGGCTGTGGCTTCGGTCCCACCTGGCTCCGACTGCTCCAAGCCCCACCTGTCTCCTCCCTGGCTCCTCCCTCCATCGTCTCTACCAAGGACTCTGTCTGCCAGCCCCCTCCCGGGTGCCTGTCCTCCTCTCGAGCCTCCTCCCAAGTTTCCACCCGTCCCTCCCCCTGTTGTTTCTACGGCGCGAGGACGCGCCTTTCGGGAGGGGGGCGATATGTCAGGAATATGGACCTGTTTTGTTGTGTTTTCCCTCCCCATGTGCTCCGTGACCCAGTTTCTCCCGTGCTTGATTGTGTTCATGTCATCCAGGTGTGTCTTGTAATTTCCCTCGTTATTCCATGTATTTAAGTCCCAGTCTGTGCTGTCTGTCTTTGTCGGGTCTACAAACGTCATGTTCGTGTGTTACAGCCATTCCTAGTGTGGATTACCCCCTTGTTTTAGATTTATTAAAAACTGTCTCTCCGATCCACGTCTCCGTTGTTCTCTCCGACACAGTGCGACAGTATGAAGCACCTGCACAATTTATGCTTCCTTTGTTTTTTACTGTGCTGGGCCAGAGCAAAGTCAGAGCCAGATTAGATCAATCAATCTGATCAATCTTCTGATTAGTCAATCTCCTGGCATGCTTTGCATGAAATGACCTTCAGTGATGGCAGAGCACTAGTCCAGTGTGTCATGGTCTGGTCGTCACCAGGTAATCGACAGAACTGGCGCCGGAGCTGAATTTGAGGTGTATGACTGGAAGTAATGTATGTGTGGGCTGCTATTCTTATAACACACGATAAGCCATTCATATTGACCAAATCACATCCTGTCCACTTTCTTGCCAAAAAAACGTCATGTCAACAGTCGCAACCGTAAACAAGGGGTCAGACGACTGTGAGGTGGGTAAGAGATGTGAATGGATGTCATGGCAGTCTTCCAACACTGTGTTCTTAAATAGAACCTGGTCATGGAGTGAATGGAGAGTTTTTTTTTTCAGGAGACATATTTGGTGCTCTAAATGAGATAAAACATGACCAAAAGAAGAAAAAAAAAGCACAAATATCAGGTTGTAATGTTAGCAAGTTCCGTGTTGTAATTAATGTTTTGGTTTCTTGTGCCTTGCAATTCAAATAAAGCTCATGTAACCAATAATTTATTTTTGTTTAACATACCAATGACACAGTGTAGGAGTCGCTAGAGTAGCTAACAGCAGAGATTATTGTTAATTTTAAAGGGAAAAATAATAAACTCAGAGTAATTAGAACCACTGGACCTTTACTTGACCTATTCGCCTTAAGTGTCCTACTTTCATAAGAACCCCCATTTCCCTTCAGTCTCTGAAAGTCTGGGTTCAGGAAGGTCGGTTTGGGGAGGAGATGGATTTAATTCAATACAACATTAAACTCCAAATGAGATTCTTCCTGTCTGAGACCAGAAAGAGCTCAGGACCAGGCCGAGAATGGGTGGGTGAGGAAACTCACAGGTCGCTGGGTTCAATGAGGGCCAGAGGGGCGACGGGAAGAAGAGGTCATGATGACTTTTATATTCTATTGAACCAACTACAAAGTGGCAAGCTGAACTTGTTAAATGACAAATGAATCTGTATTACATTATCTGTATTATTTGTCATTTTTCAAATTCAACTTGTAATTTTGGAGTCATGCTGTTCGAAAATATCATAGGTTTGCATGTTGTTTACATGCAGCTTTATTTTGTAGTGCTGGCATCATGCATGCATGATTTTACAGCAAAATAAATGAATCTGCATTACATTTGCCATTTTACAGATTCAACTTGTTAAAAAAACATCATAGGTTTGCATATTGTTTACGTGAAACTTTATTTTGTAGTTCTTTCGTAATGCATAAATTTTTATAGTGGAATGACAAATTAATCTGTATTAATAGATTCATTTATCATTTTATAAGTTCAGCTTGTAATTTTTTTGTGATACTGTCCAAAAATATCAGATTTTTGTTTTTGTTTTTACATCCAGTTTTATTTTGCAGTGCTGACATCATGCATATGATTTTAAAATTAAATGACATGAATTTGTATTACAGATTCATTTGTCATTTTACAGATTCATCTAGTCATTTTCTTATTATTCTGCATAAAAAAACATCATATGTTTGCATGTTGTTTACATGCAGGTTTAATTTGCAGTACTGGCATCATGCATATGATTTTATAGCGGAATGACAAATGAATCTGTATTACAGATTCAGTTGTCATTTTACAGATTCCGCTTGTCATTTTCATACTGTCCAAAAACATAATAGATTTTCATATTTTTTACATGCAGACTAGGGATGGTAAGATTCACCGATTTGCATCGGTGCGTCAGCATAAAAGTTAACGATACAATGCATCGATTTAAAAGAGTGTGCATCGGATACAAGTTGGCATTTGTATCGCAATGCATCGTTTCTAACATATTTGCATATATAAAAAACAATTTATTTATATATCATTATTATTAGATGCACTATTGTAGCGAATCAGCTCATAAGGGAAATATGAATAATTAATCATAACTAGTTATAATTAATTATAAATATTTAGATCCGCTGTAGATATTTACTTGACCTCTCAGGGTCAACTGTCTGTCAATTCTAAGAACGTTAATTTCCTGGTTAAGGGAAATAACTTTCTTACTGTACAATTCTACACCGAGCTTGTAGCATAAATCTGCATGGGTAGGGTTACATATATGTAGGATGACAGGAATGAGTGTTTCCATCACAAGCCTGCATAAAACAGTATAAAATCTCAAAGACAACATACACGATGACCTGAAGGCTATGTGTGTTCATTCAAAGAAAGGTTTTCCTATGGATTAATTAGTAGAAAAGTCCATTTCTACTGTGCATTGTGCCTCTTGCTATGGAACATGCAGTGATTTTCCCTACTCACATTCCATCAGGTCGTAAATGGCTCTTGTCTTAGCAAAGGTTTTGGGGTTGCCATGGTAACCAGTGGCCTGTGGTCATTCGCAGACATCCTGGCGCCCAGTCTATTGGGTGAGGGGTCTGTGACGACTTGTTAATCTAATTAATAACTGATTTGTTAAATCAAATGAAAAATTGTGTTTTTGATTGGTCCAGACGCTACACTATACTTTTATTAACTAGAAAGTAACCGATAATTTGTGACCAATATTTTATATTTAGATTGATTTCTCCTATCTAAACTGTTTGTCAAGCGCATTCTCTCATCACCACTGCCGCTATGTGAATATGAAGTATCACAACACTACGGAAACCGAGGTTGTGTCCTGAGAGTCACATAGAATATAGATTAACATGGCAGAGGTAGAGCTGCATCTTCCACCAAATAATTATAATGACCCAAAGAAATAAAAGCGAACTATCTGTACTATATTGAATTGCATAGCATCATATTTTTTCCACGGCACCGTATTGCATTGAATCGCATTATGTTGAATTGAATCAAAATTGGATCATACTGCATTGTAATAGGGGTGAATCATATCGCATCACATCGGTAGCTGCTTCATATGTATCTTTAATGTATCATATCACTGGCTATGCATCAAGATGCGTATCACACCGGCCTCTGTTTTGGAGATGCACATCCCTAATGCAGACTAGTTTTGAAGTTTTGGCATCATACATTTGATTTTATACTGGAATGACAAATTAATCTGTATTACGAATTCCAAAAGCTACATCGGTTTGCATGTTGTTTATGTGCAGCTTTATTTTGTAGTGCTGGCATCATGCATATGATTTTACAGTGAAATCTGTATCACAATCTGTATTACAGATTCAGTCCTCATTTTGCAGATTTTACAAATTTTGCATATTGTCCAAAAATATCATCAGCTTACATGCATTTTATGTGCAGCTTTTTTGTGTGTGTGTGTGTGTGTGTGTGTGTGTGTGTGTGTGTTGATGTCATGCATGCAATTCCACTGTAAAACCATGTGTAGGACTCCAGCACTACAAAATACTGCTGCACATAAACACGCAAATTTGCAAATTTATGATATTTTTGGACAGTTAAGATGGATTCCACATTAAAAAAGCCAGTGATGGATAAAAATGATCCCAAGGAAAGCCTTCCAGCCCCAGAAGCACTGCCCGTTGTGTGTGGTTAATGACACACAATTGAGAAGGTAAACAAACTGTCTGGGAACGAATAAATCATTGCACATAGCTCATCAAAGTAAACAACCTGAGGTAAACAAGGCAGACAAGGGCTCCCGCTCTAGGCAAAATTGCTCCTAAAGATACAACGTACCATGCCAGAGCCAGTTCATGTGATACAGACTCCATTTGATTCGCTCCAGACCTAATCTGTTCAGGACTGCGTGACAGCCCTCTGAGAAAATAAATGATCTGGAGTCCGGATTAAACTTGAGCAAACACTTGGAACGGATGGCTAATTTTCCATCCAAAACTGATCAGGCTAAAATTTCACTAAATTTGGAATGTATCTTTTGTGCGTTACAATGGTATTTTGGCTGAGGTGTTTTAAGACATTCCATTCTTTTGGTTACTTAACAATGATGCTGTGTCTATCAGTCAGACAAACAGAAGAAGTTTATGGTTTGGAACCAAACACTGCCTGAATTTTGTTTGACCTTTGGCCTTTTTCAGCGGTCAGTTGCCTCGCAATGAATTTACCTGTAAATGACCCCATTTTGGTGCAGGAACATGAGGGCTGAGGTCATCTCAGCAGCATAAAACCGGGAACGAGCTTCATCGAATTTGCGCGAACGCTGGATCTGGAACATCAGGTCTCCGCCATTCACATATTCCATGACGAAGAACAAACGGTCCTAAAGTGAAGAAACAGAGTAAACAGGTTCATTATTTGACTCAATAAATGCTAACTGTTTAATTTGAACAATTTTTAATTTCTCATTGTAGTGATTGCAAAACATCACTGCACCCGGAAATCAAGGGCTTAATTTGATGTCTACATACAAGTAGGAATGGGAATTGCAAGGAATTTACAGATTCTTGATCTCGAGATGGAGATTTGAGGGTCTTTTTACCTAACTATTAAACAAACAAAAATGCTAAAACACAACACTATTTTTGAAATGGACATTATAGTGTTAGACTGAAACGTTAGACTCATTTATACTGATTCAAAAGTCATGAGAAGGAGATTTGTGGGTCTTTTTAACTGAACCATTACAAAGAATACATGATTCCTTTGCGAACCGGACATAACTCCAGAATGTTTGCCTGAGGTTATGGATTACAGGTAATGATGTTGTAAATAATATTCAGTTTCTTGCACAGACCAGTCTTTTCGCTTCATAAGACCTCAATATATTGTCAGGAGCCATGGGTATTAATTTTGTGTTACGTTTATATGCTTTTTTTTGACTCTCAATGTGCCAGTAGCCGTTGACTTGCACGCTGTGAATCACGAAGGGTTTCAGCTAAAAATCTTCTTTATTGTTCTACTGGAGAAAAGAGTCACTTATATCTAGGATAGCCTGAGGCTGAGTAAATTAACAGCAAATTTTCATTTTTGGATGTACTATCCCTTTAAGAGACATTTGTTCCATTTACATTTTAATACAGTGATCCAACATTCATGAACCTTTAACAGAACCGTAAAAAGTCATGAACATCATTAGTTTCCTTTTTTTTTAAGAATGTTTCTTATTTTTCAGCCCTAAAGGATTCAGACATAGGGGAATGCACTTTCAAATTAAAATAATTTTTGAGTGTTTATGAAATCCAACTATTAACCACAACTGGGGTTAAAAGACAAGGCTACAGAATAGAATATAAACGTTGGAAAGTTCAGAGTCAATGAGAGAAGACAGCATTAGAAGAATCCAGCAGCCATTCTCAGAAAACATGAACCCGTTGCCCTGTACGGCTGAATAGAATATATCTCATTATCTTCAGTGGGTCATGCACATCATTTCAAAGAATCAAGATGTATATCAAACCCACACAAACTGCCAATCCAGCTATGTGACTCATGTCCTAGTCAGCAGACATAACGATTGGCTGAGGAAATACACTGAAATTTGAACGCACATACTCAAAGATGTTCATTTGGCTGTAAGGAGAAGAACCTGATTTGCATCTTTCTGCAAAAAAACCCATACCTAACAATGGAAAAGGATGCTTTAACGAATTGTTTACCATCTGAACATTAAAAAAAACAAACAAGAGAAAACCCGCAGAATAAACACAGGAAGATATTTCACATGCAATGTGAAGGAGTTCATTGAGTTCATAGTGCATTTTTTGCATATTTTGCGAATTGCAGGTCAGAAAATTTAAACTTGGAATGAAAAAAGGCTACGGGCTGTAGAGAATATTTCCTTTATTGTCTCACCCTATATTTCTTGCTACCTGTTTCTTCTCTCAGAATGATCAGAAGAGAAGTGTAGGTGATTTTTTTCAGCCGTTGCAGGCCTCATACAACTGCCTCACATTGGTGATATGAATGATACGCTGATATTTTTTAATTGAAGTCATGATTTCATTGTAATCGTATGTCTTATGTAATTGCGGGCCATTCTGCCCCGCTTGTCCTTTGCTATGAAAGCGAATTTAAACAGGATGCTGAAATAGTTTGTTTAAAATGTGCCCAGAGTCACAGCAAAGGCCCACCCAATCAAATGCCAAAAAACATTTCCTGCCTCTAATTAGAAATGTACAGATACTGGTGTCCCTGCGCCGTGCAAGAGAAAAGGATCGACAGATAACAACCAAGACCCAACAAGCCGGTCTAACAGAGTGTATCAGCCAGCCTTCATATCTGCGCTACATATGAATGAGTGTTAAAGTACAACTTAAGGCTGGAATACACTGCACTTTACTCAGATTTTTGCCCTGATTTACAGTCTGGACAAGTTGATGCTAGTTGGCAAAAATCAGAGCCTGTCTGCAGATTTAAGTTGACCGATTTCATAGAAAATCTCATTGTGTGTGATGGTCACAGACTTCTATGATTCCTTCCTGTTTGAGGATATCAGAAATGTTTGATATTTTGAGCTGATTTTAGAACACATATTGCTTTCATTTTTATGCATCTCCTAATGACAATGCATGTGAATTTGTTGTGTTCGGAATGTATGATGAACACTCCATCAAAGAACATTCTTCTACATGCTTAAATTAAAATAAATAAATAAAATAAAACACGTTTTGGCCCACTTTTCTTCATGGTAATTGTTGTTCCCCACAGTGAGATTACCACACTCCACACTAGCTTATCAAATGACCAGCTTTGTTCGCCTGATAGCAACAGGAAATAATTATAATTTCAGTACAGAGTGTATTGTGTGTGTGGCCCTGGACATTAATCAAGAATGTTTATCCTAGTCCTATGGCTTATAAGAACCAAATACAAGGGGTTCAGAAATCTACTAATAAATAAACCTGTTTCTAATTTGCATGCATCAGCATAACACTTTGTGTAAATGTAATTAATACTTATTATTATTTTAAATGTATCAAAATCCTTAATCTAAAGCTTTCTCACTCGTTTCCAGTTTAATTAAAAATAAAATAAAAAATTCACTAAAGACAGACTTAGTATCATATACTCCACAGAATAATGATAATTTTTTTGTTTACAGTAAACAGTAATACTGATAAATATTACCACAATTTAAAACAACAATTTACATTTGAAAATATTTTACAATTAACCTTTTTTTTTTCATATTTTTCAGCATAATTTCTCCAGACTTCAAGGTCACGTGATCCTTCAGAAATCATTCTGATATGCTATTTTGCTGCTCAGTTATTATCAATTCATATTTTTGCTCAATTATTAAAATGTTTCTAATTGTCAATGTAAAAAATGACAAAGAACTGAACTTATTTGAAATAATCTTTTGTAACATTAGAAATGTCTTTACTGTTCCTTTTGATCAATTTAATGTTTCCTTGCTGAATAAAAGTCTTTCTTTCTTTCTTTCTTTCTTTCTTTCTTTCTTTCTTTCTTTCTTTCTTATCTTAACCAGAACTTTTGAATGGTTATGTATCATGGTTTCTACAAAAAGTATGAAGCAGCACAACTGTTTTCAACATTGGTAATAATAAGAAAAGTTTCTTGAGCATCAAATCATCATATTAGAATGATGTCTGAAAGATCATGTAACACTGTAGACTGGAGTAATGATGCTAAAAAAATCAGCTTTAACATAGAAATCATTTAAAATATATGCAAATAGAAAACATTTATTTTAAATTGCAATAATATTTCTCAGTATTACTGTGTTAATTTTTCATTCAATAAAATTTAAAAATCATAATTATTACAAACTTCTGACCAGTAGTGTACCTGCAAAGGAGGTCATACACTCTTCACTTGGCTTCACTAAATCTACATAGGATACAAATTCATAGATGTATCTGTGCACTGTATTTATTGAAAGGCCTAATCCTAGTGCATTATATAATATCATGTGAAAACAGTGTAACAACACTTTTGAATGGAAAGGACCCTTACTGTGTTGGTTATAAGGGCCATTTCTATACAAACACAGTAATGTTCTCTCTCTTTGATGCTTGAGGTTCAGTTGAAGGTGAATGCCAGGTGCTGTGTGCTGTATCACAGACTCAAATGATGAAAGCTGCGGCACTGTGTTTCTAAAGCAAGGGTTTCATTCAGAACAAACAGCCCTCCCTCCAGCCCTTTACATCAGTAATCACAATCACAAATTCAGATAAAAACTGTGGGAAAAAATGGCCCAGATATAGAAAATACCCCCATTTTTAACTATTTATTTGATCAAAAAAATACAGCAAAAATATTGTGAAATATTATTACAATGTAACATAACTGTTTTCTGTTTGATTATATTTTAAAATGAAATTCTGTAATGTTAAAGGTGAATATCCAGCATCATTACTCCAGTCTTCAGTGTCACATGATCCTTAAGAAATCATTTAAATATGCTGATTTGCTGCTTAAGAAACATTTATTATTGTTATCAATGTTGAAAACAGTCATGCCACTTAATATTTCTATGACACTTTTTTTAAGGATTCTTTGATGAGCAGAGAATTAAAAAAACTGAATGTATTTGAAATATATACTCAAACATGAATGTTGTTGAATGTGTATAGCTAAAATTTGTTTATGAATAAAACTCAAATTAGCTCTGAAAACCCTCCTAAACCTGAAACTGTGACAATACACAAGAGTAACTAACATCTAACATTATTTACAATTACTTTTGTATTTCATCTTAATTTTAGTTTTAGCTCAAATCAATAATTTCAAATTGACTTCAATTAAATTATTTAATAGAAGTATTTATCTGCCAAAAATACACAGTTATTTGTTAAAATTTCTGAAAATGAATTATGGTGGTAAATATTGGCCCTTAACAATAAAGTTAATTTTTAACATAAGTAGTCCCGCAGTTTAGATCAATATCTCCATCATTCACAGCTGGCAAAACTTCTGAATGCAATAAATATTGCAGCAAATGCTAGAAATATAATACACACTTTACTTTGGCATTGGAAACTGACAAATAGAGTCGGTCTAGACCGTGTCGAACAGACTCAGTACATGAGAAGCAGTGAACTCATGTGAAGTAGTAAAGTAACACACACTGCTACCAGAGACTCTTAACACACACTCCTCTGGCCAAGAAGCTGTCGCTCTTCATTTCATGATGCTTGTCATTACAGCAGGAATGTCTCTCTCAGAACAACACAGTCTTTACACAGCTTATATGCAGAAGCCGTGTTGCTCTCTCTGTCCATCATAATGCTCTTAATTGGCCCATTCGGATGCTTTTTCAGGTTTGAGCATGCCACTATGTTCTATATAAAACTCTGTGTTTGAGAACATTCAGTTCTGTGAGGAATGTTTCTACAGAGAAAAGCTTATTAAGCTCAGTGTAGCGGCGGGTGATGAAAAAACACGGGCTTAGCGAGTACCTGATAAGTGAATGGCGTGAGGTATTCTGCTGTCCTTACACGGATGCAACCTGATACTACACAAATATGATAACAATGGGATATTTATACACCTAGTGTACTGTAAATGCAGCTAAACATGAGCTGGGTATGTTTTGTTATGATAAGAAGTCATGAAATTATAGTTTCTGCTAAAACAAACAATAGAATTCATCCATCTGCCTTTCTGTTACCTGGAGGTGTTACACCGCAGGATGTAAAAACAGAATATGTAAAAAGATGCACATAAACGTTACGAACTTAGCATTTTACCACAGTAGGAGGTAAAATGCTGCCTTTTCTTAACACACATGCTTGAGGAGATGTCTTTTTCCTGTTATGGTGCCCCGCTTTGTGTCTGACAGGATTAAAGTGAGGCACTTTCTTGTAATAGCTGATAAGGAAAATTTACAATAATTCAAATAAAAAAATGGATTTAATTCTTCTTTGAGGTATTTTAAAGCAGCATATTTTAAAACCATTTTGATTCAAAGGCCCCTGCATAGTCCAACATAATATTCAATGATATTTCCTTCAGTATGTCTGTTATAATTGTGGCAAAACAGATTTATATGAACAGAAATTAAGAGTGTTGATATATTAACCACAACTCATTGTGTGATTCCAGAAATTTTGAGAACTATATGTTTACAGTTTTGTAATGATTGCATGTTTTATATTACTTCAGTTAAGTTGGATTATTTTAATATATTGTTAATGATAATTATGTAACTTATATTAATGATAATTTTAAGCCATCCTGTGGTCCCCTGCTTGAGGACAACTGTTTTAAAGTATTATCCCAATTAGATAACGCTAATATATTTATACTTACATTCTGATGCATTTCTGTATTTCACAGTGAAAACTGTACTCTGTAAAAAATAACTGTGAATTTAACGGTAAAAGACTGTAAAAATGCTACAGTAAAAACCTGTTAAATGGTTAACAGTAAATTCCCATACTATATACGGTGAAAAACTGTGTTGGACATTACATGTAATTTTACGGTAGTATACCGTTTTTGGAAGTGAAAAAGAAGGTGACCGTGATTTCACCAAGTACAACATGTTCCTGGAATGGGTAAGGTTAGGTTTAGGGGTGGGGATTGGGTTAAGTCTGTATTTTTGGACAGTAATGTTGATCCAGGATCAACAAAAGATGTTGATCCAGGAACATGTCTTACTTGGCAAAATCACGGCGACCGAAAAAGAAAGTATAATTTACAGTGAATAACCGTAAATTGACATCCCCAGAATTCCCTGCATTACATTTCAAATGTGATACTTTTTTGTTGTTGAAATAACTATGTTTCTTCTTAGTTTTTTCTTATCATTTTTACCGTAAATTTTATGGAATTTTTTTACAGTGTTTGATAACTTCTAAAATGCTTAAAAAGTAATTTTATAATTATTAAGCCAATTTAAAAAAAAAAAAAAAAAGATAGGGTAAGATGGGGGTAAGATATTTGTGTCTATTTGTTAATAAGGGATTCGTAGAAACATTCATGTTTCTAGATTTGTGAAGAAAAATATTAGCTATACTATTACTAGTGTTACTATTTCCATAGAATAAATGTACATATAATTTACATACAATATACATTTAAATCTCCTTGAATGGTATTCTTGACTTTGACTTGACTTTGTCTACCATCAGTTATTCAATTATTCAACTAAATTGCCAAAACACAATTTTAAATAGAACAGTTGATTTAGTATTTTACATTAATAAAACAAAAATATAGGTAGCGATTTATTTTACAGCCCTTTTGTACGTCCATACTAAGTACTCATTATATTAATTACGATATTTACTATGAAGCATTTTTACTATGGTAATAACTAGATAACCATGAACTTACCTATAAACTTAACCTTAACCCATTTACCATATTTACCATACACTACCTAGTACTTTCTTAGTTATGTACACTGTAGACTTAAGTGCACGTACTGCAAAATAAGTTCAATGCAAAAGTTGAAGTTGAAGTTCATACAATTGGTAATATGCAATAAGTTCACCAAAGTTCAAACAATTAATAATATGCATTCTTTAAAAGTTTGCCCAGGAGGGGTTTCTTGACCCAGGCAGGAAGTAATGTTACATTTTGTGTTATGATAACTAAATTAGCAAATGTTTCTAATAACTCATTTGCTAATGCATTATCATCATGCACATTAAAAACTTATATTTAATATGTTACAATTTAAAAGATTGCACACTGTTCTTAAGGAGACATCTTCCCCTATCTTACCCTACTGACTTTTTGTGTGTGTGTGTGTGATTACACTAATACTTGTCAACTGCAAAACCTATTCAAAATCTGTCATCATATACAAACCACATTCACTGCAAACTACCTCTCTTCTTTCTTCACTTTGTAAAGCCCCCAATGACGACTTAAAGACAGATCTCTCTCCACATATAGAAGTCATCATCTATGAATTCAGTCTAGTTTGTGAAATAAAAAAAGAGGTTTTTTTGCTTGTGAGAACAAGCTGCAGTTGCACATTTAATTATATTCCTCAAGAATAAATTCCTCATTACTACGAGAAAGAAAAACAAACAAACAAATGTACAAAATCCATTTATCACTCAAGAATATTCCATTAAGGGCACTGAAAAGCAAACACATTTTGGATTTGATCCATTAACAGAGTCACTTCTCACATGTAAATGGAGATTGAAAGAGAAACTTCTGTGATCATTTAACTTGTTCTGAACCTCTATGAGTTTTTTCTTCTGTTGAACACAAAAGAAGATATTTTGAAGAATGCTGGTAACCAAACAGTTGACGGTAGCCACTGACTTCCATAGTATTTTTTTCTATAAGACTGGCTACCATCAACTGTTTGGTTACCGACATTCTTCAAAATATCTTCTTTTGTGTTCAACAGAAGGAAAAACTCATACAGGCTTGGAATGACATGAGGGAGAGTAAATGATGACAGAATGTTTATTTTTGGGTGAACTGTCCCTTTAAGGACTGTAAATCAAAGCATGTATCTGTGATATGTGTGTACTGTGTGTACTCGGTGTCTTCTTCAGTTGAAGTCCAGACAGGTACAGCTGCCTACACAGATGTCACAAAGAGAACGGCTCAATCTGACTGCGATTAATGGAGCGACTACAGAACATAAATGTGAGGGATCATAGCCAAGACATCTGGGAACACTCCAACCTGCTGTCCAAGAGCAGAGATGAGCCAAATACAGGAAGAAATGTCATTCCACGACCTCGGTTAAGAAGTTAAGTGTGGGAGTATAAACTAACCAGATTGGAACAAGTGTTCATAAGAACTTTGAGAACATCATCCAAAAAAGCAGGGGAAAATTATTTAATTATAAACAATCTTGGAATTGTTTTTTTCTCTCGCTCTTTTGCTGCCTGATGTTTTTCAGCTCCATAAGTTTCCATATGCGCTTTGGCTGCTTGTATAATGTTATTTACATTGCTTAGCTGTAATTAGGTGGATAAGAGTTGCACTGTGATCCTGAGGCTGACTGCTGTCTGAAAATCATGATAAAACTCTAGTTCATTAGCAGGAACAACCTTTCTGCTCATGTCATGCCTTCACTTTATAAACAAGGCATCAACATTTATGCTTTCGGCTGCCAATTTTATCCAAAAAGGTGACTTGCATTTATGGTATGCACTTATTAGTAAGCGTGTTCCCTGGAAATGGAACTCATGATGACCTCAGTGTTGTTACAAGTTTTTGGAAATTTTTGGAGAACTTTTAATGTATCCTGAACATTTATACATAATTTATACATAACCAACTAGGTTCATATTTTGAACAGTAATCTTGGGAGTTTCTGTATCTCTGAAACATTTAAAATGAGCTTTGACAGTTATTGTTAAGGATTTTCTTATTAACAATAATTTAATAATTTAAATTGATTTAGTTAGAACTTGTGATTTTTTATTTGTGAAAGTAAAAATGTGATTAAAAATGCTGAAAAACACTTAATACGTCATTTTAATCTAAAATCTCGATTTATGGACACATTATATATCAACTAAATTTACACTACCGTTCAAAAATTTGGAGTCAGTAAGATTTTTTTTTTTTGTAAAAAATTAATAGTTTTACTCATAAAGGATGCAATAAACAGATTAAAAGTGACAGTAAAGACATTTATAATTCTACAAACTAATTATATTTCAAATAAATGCTGTTCTTTTGAACTTCCTATCATCAAAGAATCTTAAAATATTTTTAAGATATAAGACACAACACAACTGTTTCAACATTTATAATAATAATAATAATACCTGTTTCTTGAGCAGCAAATCAGCATATTAGAATGATTTCTGAAGGATCATGTGACACTGAAGACTGCAGTAATGATGCTGAAAATTCAGCTTTGCATCACAGGAATAAATAATAGTTTATAATATATTCAAATAGAAAACAGGTATCTTAAATTGTAAAAATAGTTCACAATACACGTGTTTTTACTGTATTTTTAGTCAAATAAATGCAGCCTTTATGAGACTTTGTTCAAAAACATAAAAAAATCTTACCAACCCCAAACTTTTAAACAATAGTATATAATGCTTACGTAAGGCACTGTAAATTAAATATGCTATAGATTTAAACATGCTTTACTTTACTACATAGTAGTTAATTTCATTGTACTCTTTTACTTGGTTCGATATACACATCAAATAATTTCATTGAGCACTGGAAGCGATGGGTTAAAGAGTATCTATGGGGAAAGTCTATCAGAGGGTTACATAAGCGGGGATCAGCGCAGGACCTCAGCCCTGCTGATGCTGAGGCTGTTTCTGAGGGTGAGAGGCAGAGCAAGTCCGGGCAAAGGCGTCCTTAGCAGTGCCTGATAGCAAATTAGGCATTGAGGGAACACGAAATGGAGCGAGAAACGGAGCATGTCAACAAGAGGTCAGCCTGCCATGCTATTTGTGAGGCAACAAAGAGCTGATGAGAGAAAACAAGAAAAAAATAAAAGAAAAAGAAAGGAACACACACCTGCATTCATTCAGTTCAAGATCTGATTAAACGCAAAACGCTGCAGACCGCAAGTGTGTAATCTGTGTACAAAACCAAATCTGCGGATAAATCAAATCTTTACTTAATCTGCGATCATTAGGGCTATAAATGTACACTTCAGACCAAAATCTCTCAATTTTCTGACTTGCATTTTGTTTCTTTGTTGAATTTTCCTCACATTTAAGAGAATTTCCTCATATATTTAAAATAATGCAGCATCAGATGTTGTTGCATTGGTCATTATATGTAATAAGCAAAATATTGTAATGCAAAATATTTGGTCCAAGTGGGCCAAAGCAAGAAGTAAGTGTGTGTGTGTGTGTGTGTGTGTGTGTGTGTGTGTGTGTGTGTATGAGGGAGAGTTGAAAAGAAAACAAACAGCATATGGAATACACATCATGCCCGATAAGCATCAGAACCACATTATGTAAGGCTAATGGCAATCACCTTCTTCTGGTGCAAAATAAACACAAGAACAAATCTCTCCAAAACAAACTTCAGGTCAAAATGTTTACAGATAAAAATGCCAATAATAATATTTTCTAAGCATGGTTAAAACACTACATTTCCTATATACTGTAGATCACACACACACACACACACACACACACACACACACACACACACACACACACG
>NW_015546056.1:707061-718355 GCF_001515605.1 Sinocyclocheilus anshuiensis | reverse complement strand
TCCCCCCAACAAATGCTTCAAGCCGCCACATCACACACACACACACACACACACACACACAGGTTTGTTTTTGTGAAAAGTGGGGACATCCCATAGGCGTAATGGTTTTTCTACTTTACAGACCGTATATTCTATTGCCCTACACCAACCCTACCCCTAAACCTACCCCTTACAGGAAACTTTGTGCTATTTCAGATTTTCAATACACTCCATTCTGTGTGATTTATAAGCGTTTTGAAAAGTGGGGACATGGGGTAATGTCCTGAAAAGTCACCTTCTCCTTGTAATACCTATGTCATACCTTTGTCATTATACAAATTTATGTCCTCATTTGTCACAAAAACACGCACACACACACACACAAAAACAATTAATGTTGTTGTTTTTTTCTTCTTTTGCTTAGTAAATTAATGCTAATGTTTTATTCTTAATTTCACAGTCAAATGTTTTCTATTTGAATTTATTTTAAAATGTAATTTATTCCTGTGATCAAAGCTGAATTTTCAGCATCATTACTCCAGTCTTCAGTGTCACATGATCCTTCAGAAATCATTCTGATATGCTGATTTGCTGCTCAGAAAATATTTCATATTATTATCAATGTTGGAAACAGCTGTGCTGCTTCATATTTTTATGGAAACTGATACTTTTTTTTCTCAGGATTCATTAATGAATAGAAATGTTACAAGAACCGCATTTATTAGAAATATAATTCTTTTGTAACATCATAAAAATCATGTAGTGGAAATGACATTACTGTTTCACGATTTTCAGCCATGCATGAGTCTGATACACTGTTCATATATTGTATTCCTGCTATATGTCAGGACATTAAAAGCATATCCTCCTACAGGTAAATGACTAGAGCAAAGTGCAGTAAATGCTAAAACTACTTGCTCTATATACCAAAGTGTTTATGATTACATTAATGAATTGAAATAATATGATACCAAATATCATCATTCAAATAGCCTCACCTGCTCTTAAAATAAGGTGGACAGGAGTTAGTTGTCACATGGAGATGTGAAAGGGCTATAATCTCCACAACTGTAAGGTTTTGAGTCAAAGGTTCATTAACATAAATGTGGATTATCTCGACATGTTGTTCAAACAAAAACCCAAATTATGTTACATTTTTGTCAAATGTAAACTGTTAATAATTAC
Organism: Sinocyclocheilus anshuiensis; assembly: GCF_001515605.1. NCBI lineage: Eukaryota > Metazoa > Chordata > Actinopteri > Cypriniformes > Cyprinidae > Sinocyclocheilus > Sinocyclocheilus anshuiensis. Next base: position 717,191 of record NW_015546056.1, on the reverse strand, counting down.
TGTTGCCAAAAAAAAAATATGATTCGATTATTTTGTATGTTACTTTTTGGTTACATTGTTGCTGTTTCATTATTTTTTAGCCATTATAATTGCTTCAATGTTAAATTTTACTGAAAATCCTAAAGTTGGCTGTTTAATTATAGATTTCATTCTGACAATTTACCCTATATAGTATATAAAGAGCTGTTTTTCTATCTTTCTGTTTTTTTTTCTTTCTTGGGAAATAAAGGTGGAAATGTTAAAGCCAAAGTCATTTTTAATAGTTTTGTATATACAGTATATACAGTATGTCTATATTGTTTTTATTATTTTTTATTTCAGTTTCAGTTTCAGTTACACTAAATTAAAATAAGAAATGCTTTGGCAACTAGCTGAAATTAAAAGTTTATATATTTATATATATTTTTTTCTGATAACATTTATTTTGTTTCACGTAATGAAAATGTTTTTTTTAAATGGTTTTAATTTTAGTTTCAGGTTTAGTGTTAAGTACCTATAATAAACCTGTAGCTGTGGATTAGCAGCTCCTCTATTATTACGAATCCAGCAGATGTGTTTCCCGATCTCATTCCCCCAGCATTTTCTGTCACAGCTCTACTCGCCCTATAAAGTGATTAAATAACGGTGACTATTCCTCAATGCCACTTTGAGTTAAAGCTCATCACTGCTAAGGTCGTTAAGGGCTTTCAGAGGTCATCTTCTCCACCCTCTCAACCTTCTTTCATCCTACACTCTGGCTTTTCCTCCCTCTTCCCCACCTCCTCCCACTCGTGTTCGCAGAAAAGGACACAATGTTCTTTTCGCTTGTTTGGGGAAACTGCAGAAGTAAATACATTAGAGGAGTGGAGGATGCCGTCATGATGGCTGACTCCAGGTTTTAGTTGAGGAAAATAAACATGATGTTCATGTGAGGTTAGGCCTGCCCGCAAATCTAAAACAATTATCACACCAGCAGACCGAGAGAGAACGAACGGGAATTAGAATGGTGACCTAATGCGGAGGCTTTATCTGATGTGGGCTTATTATAGACCATAAAAGAAATGTTCCCTTCAAACAGATGCTTGCCCTTCTGTGTCAGGGAACAGACAACCTGACCAAGTGTGTGTGTGTGTGCGCGCGTTTTTGTGACAAATGAGGACATAAATTTGTATACAAAAACAAACCTCTGTGTGTGTGTGTGTGTGTGTGTGTGTGTGTGTGTGTGTGTGTGATCAGCGGCAGGGTTCGGCTGATCCAGTAACAGTTTGCAGAATCGATAAGAACATTCAGAATTATGACGAGTCACTGCAATAAATAATTCATTTACCATCTATAATACTTAACTGACTGAGACGGATGTATTTTGGTCTGTACAGTAGAAAAACCATTACGCCTATGGGATGTCCCCACTTTTCACAAAAACAAACCTGTGTGTGTGTGTGTGTGTGTGTGTGTGTGTGTGTGTGTGTGTGTGATCAGCGGCAGGGTTCGGCTGATCCAGTAACAGTTTGCAGAATCGATAAGAACATTCAGAATTATGAGTCACTGCAATAAATAATTCATTTACCATCTATAATACTTAACTGACTGAGACGGATGTATTTTATGAAATGGGTTCACACACATTTTGATCAATAAATCACCATAACTGGATATTGGATAGAGATTTGTAAAAATCAACATTGTAGAACACATTCACAAAGAACAATAATTACATAAATATTTCAGAGCTAAACGTAATTGTATAAATGTATTGTCCGTATAAAAATGACCATGACTTTTCCTGACCTGAAAATCATTTTAAAATCAGGAAATAGAGCCCAGCTCTTAATAAGACCAACATGTTTCTATTATATTCAGTAAAATTACATAACTTGTTTTTTTTTTAAAGGGTTACATTATTATAGCTTTTTAGTTTTTGGCTTTATTACTTTTATCTGTATGTTTTTATTTAACTACTCTGGTTTTATTTGGTAAATCAATTATTTTACATTTATATTTATTTAATTGTTGTATGTTTGACATTTTTCGGGATTACAATTAGGTTTATATTTTGTATTTGACCTTTTTTATTTGAGGTCATTTAAGAAAAACAAAGTACATGTAAGTTAAAGTGCTTTTTATAGATCTTCTGATAAGAAGAAATGGGAGTGCATCAATACATATGTATTCATGTTATTCATACATTTTATTTCAATTTATTTCAAGGCAAAATTATGACTGAATGTTTTTAGCAGTTTATTTTAGGTTCTGTTGTATCATTCTCATTTCAATATAGCAACCTGTTTCTGTTTTTATGGCTGATTTTCATTTTAATTAAAAGCATTTTAGCTGGAAACCTGACTATCCAAAATATCTATATTTATTTAATTGATGATTGGTATTTTTAATGATTATATTGCATTTTTTTATTTAGTGTATTTGATCTTGTTTTTTTTCTGTCAATTATTTGAGGTAATTTAAGAAAAATTATAGTTCTTTTTATAGTTCTTCTAATAACAAGAAGAAATAGTAATACATAGATAAATATGTATTCTTTTTATTCATATTCAATTTCAACGCACAAAATGACAGCAGCAAATTTAAGCAGTTTACTTTAGATGTATTGTATTGTTCTCATTTCAATATAGGAACCTTTCTGTTTTTTATGGCTGGTTTTCATTTTAATTAAAAGCCTTGTTAGCTGGAAACCTGACTATCCAAATGTAAAATTTTAAGCCTAAACATTTCAAATTCATCCCTGATTAATTGGCCTGTTTTTGTGGTTATTCCCCAAGCCACAATCTTGCCCTCTTCAGATAAAGAGCTAAACTGCTGTCCGATCTCCAAAAATGGGACAAATGAGCATCAAAGCTACGATCAAGAGTTGCTTTCTGAATACCTGACATCATGTAATATTACAGCTCCATCTAGTGGCATTCTGCAAAACATCATTTCTAAATAGGCAGAATATCTTGTTATGCAGTGACTGCCTTCATTGTTAACTTTGCTCATTATTTAAGAGTTTGTAATGAGGATGAGCTGACTCTAGAGCAGAAACGCGGTCTCTTACCTTGGTCTGAAAGCAGCAGTAGAGCTGGGTCAGGTAAGGGTGTTTTCTGGCCAGCGCTAGAATGCGTTTCTCAGTCATAGTGCAGTCGACATCATCGTCCTGCAGGATGACGTCTTTCTTCAACACTTTCACCGCATAAACCTCATCAGTGCCTCTTAACTCTGCCAGCATCACCTGTACAGAAGACAACCGGGCCTTTATTACAAACTACACCAAACTATATTCACACTGCTGACAGGAAACAAAACTAAGTACTCAAAGGGACAGTTTCTGACCCTTGGAACGACATGAGAGAGCTTTCTGACCCTCCATAGGCAGCAATGCAACTGAAACGTTTTATGGCCAAAAAAGATAGTAAGGACATCGTTAAAATAGTCCATGTGGCATCAGTGGTTCAACCGTAATTTTATGAAGCTACTTGAGAAGAAGATATGATGAAAACCGAAAATATAAAAATGAAACTGATTTAAAATGTTGAAAACTATAATAGTATATCAATGAAACTAAAATAAACACACATACTACTAATATAATTGGACTGACAAATGGCAGTTACAGAAGAAATCATTGAATAAAGTCGTTTTGTTTTTTTCTTTGCACAAAAAAGTATTCTAGTAGCTTCATAACATTACGGTTGAACCACTGATGTTACATGGACTATTTTAACAATGTCCTTACTACCTTTCTCAGCCTTGAACGTGGTAGTTACATTGCTGTCTATGGAGGGTCAGAAAGCTCTCGGATTTCATCCAAAATATCTTCATTTGTGCTCTGAAGATTAACGAAGGTCTTGCGGGTTTAGAACGACATGAGGGTGAGTAATTGATGACAGAATTTTCATTTTTACGTGAACTATCCCTTTAATGCAGAAAATAGAGGGCAGAATTGCACAAAGCTCCACCTTGCCAAAGCTGCCTTTCCCGAGCACTTTGATGAAGGAGAAGTCTTCAAGCGTCGTCCTTTTGGTCTGGAGCGTCTTCACCTCTCCGTTCTCTCTGGCCTCCCCTGTCTCCTCTGACAGGCCCTCGGTCAGAGAGGAGGACGAGGCTGGCTTCAGCTCTTCCCCACGATGGTCAAACGAAAGTGCCTTTCTGATGTTCTCCAGGTCCTTTATATCTGCAGATCACAAAAAAGAAGTGAAAAATCGCATTACACACTATGAGACCCCATAGTTGTAAAATAAACCAAAAAATATGTTTACTGTAATGCATGTAATAAAAAAAGTGTAAAAGTACAGCACCAGTTTTGAAAGTGTGATTTCTTTATGCTGTTATTTAGCAAGGATGCATTAAATGGACCCAAAGTGACAGTAAAGACATTTGTAATATTACAAAAGATTTCTATTTCAAATAAACGCTGTTACTTTGGAACTTTATATTTCTTAAAGAATATTTACACAAAAATATTAAGAAGTTTTCAACTTTAATAATAATATGAGATGTTTCTTGAGCAGCAAATCAGCATATTATTATAATTTCTGAAAATGTGACACTGAAGACTGGAGCAATGATGCTGGAAATTCTGCTTTGACATCACAGGAATAAATTACATTTTAAAATATATTACAATATACAAACACTTACTTAAAACTGTAATAATATTACACAATGTTACATTTTCTAACTGTATTTTTTTATCAAATTACAACAATACAGCCTTGGCTGCATGACTTCTTTAAAACATTAAAAAATCTTACCCACCCTAAATTTTAAAAATATAATGTACAGCCACTGACTAGTGCAAAAAAACGACTTACTAACCTTGCCTGTCCAAAGTTATATAGCCATGTGATCAGAAATCACATATTTGTAAAGCACTGGTTGTCAAACCATGACATTTTTCATCCACTGAACACAAAAGTAGAATTTTTGCCAAATATCCCAGCGGTTCATTTCCATATAACGAAGGGAATGATATGCTGTCAAGCTCCAAAATGATAATAACGCATCATATCATAGAAGTAGTAGCTTTTAAACAAAATATGTCTGTTTTAGACCATTGGCCAGCTGATTTTATTAAAAATTCTGTTTGTTTGTCATACAAAGCCACTGCATGACAAAATACAAGCTTCACATTTTGGTACAAAGACGCCATAGAATACCATACGTACCATACGTAACCGAGACGTTCCCTTTCAGTCGGTCACTCTCGACGTCACGTCGGATGACCGACGAATTGGGATCCTCACAAAGGGCCACAGGTACTGCCCCTTCCAGTGTCCTGTGGAAGCCACCTGCGCCCCTACTTTTTGGCGTAGGCCAGGGCTTGCACAAGAGGACCAGCTACTGCTGCTATGGCAATACCCAATGAGTAAGACTGGATAACACTGGGAAAACGTACCCGTTCTACTTGGACCAGGGCCGTTACGGAAGCTCCAACCTTCCCGAAGGAGGTTTCGGAAGCAAATACACATATGAACATTCCTTAGGTGCATATGGAAGATTGGAGGTGATTGTAACCCTCTTGGAATGGCAGAAGTCTGCCGGGGAAACACGGGCTCGAGGCTATACCGTGGACTTTACACATATGGGATCCACCAGGAAGTCGTGGCCTAATGGTTAGAGAGTCGGACTCATAAGCCAAAAGGTTGTGGGTTCGAGTCTCGTACCAGGTAACGACCGCATCCAGAAATGCACGGGTGATACGTTGTCTATAGCAAGACCCACATCGTCTTTACAAAGACGTAACGTCAAGTTTGCCACGCAACGTCGTCTTTAAAAAGACGCACCCGAATTTGCTCTTTTAGGGAAAAAGCTCTTTTAGCGTGCTGAGGCGCACAGGGGAGATGATCATCTGCAACACAAACAGGGGGTAGTGCAGCCTGATGTGTGCAACCCACTCGACACGGGAAACCACCACCGCTGAAGCGCCGTACCGCCAACACGAAGAGCTCTCCAAGAGCGCGCTGAACTCGTTCAGTCTTCCTCTCTCAGTAGAGTAGTCAGGAGCAGAACGATGTGATCGCTCGGCTCCGAAGCGAAAAGCTGAATATGCGCTGCATCTGCTGCCTACTTATACTCACGCTGTGATCAGCGGCAGCTGGATGCAATAATCGCATGCCAATGTGCATTGGCTCGTTTAGTTTACACTCGAAGTAGATTGGTGTCTCTGAGCGAGATCCCAATTCGTCGGTCATCCGACGTGACGTCGAGAGTGACCGACTGAAAGGGAACTAATAATTCAGTCATCATTTACTCACCCTCATGTCATTCCAAACCTGTTTGAGTTTCTTTGTTCTGCACAAGAGGAGATATTTTCAAGAATTGACTTTGAATTGAATTTTCACTGACTTCCACTCTTTGGACAAAAAACGCAATGGAAGTCAATGGGAACCAAATCTGTTTTCTAATTAACATTATACATCACTATTATGTTTCGCAGAAGAAAGTCAGTCTTACAGGTTTAGAATGACATGAGGGTGAGTAAATGACAGAATTTTTCTTTTTCTTTGGACTATCACTTTAAGGACAAGTCAAAATTATTGTATTTAACCCAAGAGTCATCTGCAGAGCTCCGAGTGTGTGTTTACCCTGGTCACATGGTGATGTGGGAGCAGATTTGGATCGATCCTCTTCTGACTGCGGGGATATGGGTAAGGGCTGCGGATCTGGACCCTGAGAGATCTGTGTTAAAAACAGGAACAAATCATCTTCATCATTCAATCATCATTATGTTTCAGGAGGCCTAATCAGGTACCTAAGTGCTGCTCGCTGTAAAGGCCATTATGTCATTAGTAATCATCAGAGTGTATTTCCTATTATCTACAGCTGCATGGGGGAGGCGTTTAACTTCTCAGTCTCACCTTTTTTCTCCTCTGGACGCTGCTGGAGAGTTTATCTGGAGTGACTCCGAGGTCAGACAGCACCTTAGCGATGCCCCTGGCGTCCACCCCACAGTTAGGAGCTACATTACTTTCACAACGCTTGTGCACATTCATCTTACAAACTGAGGACAGAAAAATGAAGCGAGAGGGCATGAGAACTTGCAGTGTATTTCAATGCATGTCAGTGTGAGTATGTTTGAAACTTGGAAGATTCAGGGTTAAAGCAGGGATATTATAGTTAACTAAAACCAAAACTATAGTGCTTTGTTATTTGTTATTGTTAACTTTGTTACTATAGTGCTAATTTTATTTCAAGTAACTTTTTTCATTTTTATTTATTTATATATATATATATATATATATATATATAAAAGAATGTAAAAAAAAAAGAAAAAGGTTACTTGAAATAAAATTTTAAAACAGAACTGAACTGAAATAAAATAAAGTATATATTTAAAAAAAAAAAACTTATTTCAGATAATTGCCAAGATAACATTTCCCATTTTCATTTAAGGCTGCTGTACTAAAATAACTAAAACTACTAAAATTTAAATAAAAAAATTAAAACAATTAAAAAAAAAATAATAAAAATGATGAAACCACACATCAAACTACTAAAATTTTTATAAAAATTAACACGAAAACAAAAATTATATAACCAAATTTAAATCCAAAAAAATCCAAATTATACTAAAATAACACTGGGTTATATTTCTGGGCATATTTTCATTTGTATGTCAACTAACATTTTTTAAAATTAATATATTAAATAATAAACTATAAGACTAATGGGCAGTTTTACACAAGCACTCAAAAATATAGCCTACAAAAATATTTTAAAGAAACATGTGCACTGACCACAGAAAATTCTATACAAATTCCATGAAATTATCAAATAATTTCAATTTCCCTGATATTTCAAGCTTTGGGAGAGCTCTTTAACTACATTTCCCACAATGCCGCTCTCACCTTTGCACTGAAGCCCTTGCCGCAGCAGGCCCCACAGTAATGAGCCGCAGTGGTCACAGAACGTCAGGACTTTGTAGTTGTGAATTCTGAATTTATGAGGCATATTGACGCTGAAGCGCTGAGATCCCACCTGCAGGGGGCGATAAAGGATCAGGAAGACGTTTATGCAGCACTTGCAAGCATTTTAAAACAAGTGAAGCCTCTAGAGGAGACGTCTGACCTAAGCAAATGTTTGTATTTCACTCTCATTGGTGATAACTGAGATATTAAAAGTGAGACATCGTGTAATTTTCTGCAGGTTCCTCTCACCTCCTCTGTGGTGTCCTCCTGTTTCTTCAGACCCGCACATTTCGTGATGATCAGCTCATGGCAGCGTTTATGAACTACACAGGTGCACACTGATCAACAGAAACAAGCAGATGAGATCAGCTTTACTTTCTGATGTATTACTCTGGCTTCACAGATAAGAATGTTTGGGCTGCAGTATAGATATGATATTTTAGGAGGTTCCTGTCCATGCCAGTAGTTTCCTTCATTTCAGATCATGAGCTAGCCACGGCTGAAAGGAACAGTTCATCAAAAAAATACAACTTCTGTCATTATTTACGCAGAATACGCACATGCATGATGTTATTTTATTCTGTGGAAAACAGAGAACTTTGAATAATAGTGCATGAGTCATCATGGTAATGTTAGCTAAATGGTTGTGTTCACTTTGAACTGTTGGTGTATGGAAAAGTGCTACATGATGAGGATGACGTTTCACATGTGTTTTGTTGCTTTAGATTTAGAGTAGCTAACATTTTTATGAGCTAACAAATTGTCTAAGCTGTTGAACAAAAAGAGAAATATGGTATTTGCCTACCTTGGCACTGATACCCTTGCTTTCCTAATACACCCCTGTGAAGAGAAGCAAGAGAGATCAGTTCTCCTCTGTGTTTTTGTACATGAGGAAAGAGTCTCTCTGTGATGTAAATATGAAGACACTGTGATTTGTCACCAAATGTAAGAGAGAGAGAGAGAGAGAGAGCATCATGCATAAACGTACTGTAGCATGGTACATATTCCACTGAGGAAAGTTTGTCTTTTGAACTGACAATTTCAAGTTACTAGTCATCTAATGAATAGCTTTGTTTGCCTCATCCAATGTTTACTTACATTTGGTGTTTGCAAGTGACCTTGAAAAGGGTGCTCTACCTACTTCATCATTATGGACATTATGCTAATAATTTAAATATATTTCCATTTGTTAACATATAGTCAACTACATTCAGTAGTATGACATAACAATGAACCTTAATTTTACAGCATTATCAGCATTTTAACATTTGTAAAAAGGTTGTATCTGTTAACATTAGCAATTGCATTTTATTGACAAAGTTTTTCCAACTTGATTATGCAAAATGGAATGTACTCACCCTCAGGTCATCCAAGATGTAGATGAATTTGTTTCTTCATCCCAACAGATTTGGAGAAATTTAGCCTTACATCACTTGATCACCAGTGGATGCTCTGCAGTGAATGGGTGCCGTCAGAATGAGAGTCCAAACAGCTGATAAAAACATCACAATAATCCACAAGTAATGCACACCACTCCAGTCCATCAGTTAACATCTTTTGAAACGAAAAGCTGCATGTTTCCAAATTCATCATTAAAGCATTTTTACTTTAAATCATGTATTTTGTCCAAAATATGATTCCATAATCCATAATGATGCCTCCTTCAGTGACAAGGTCCACCCCCTGTTGTCCTCTCACATCAAAATCCACCAACATATTAGTTCAGAACTGTAGTTTGGACTGTTTCCACTTGTAAACGGTGCTTGATATGTGCATATTTCTCTCATGATTCAGATGAGACGACTTTTTCACTGGTGAAAGCAATATTAAAGGGGTCATATGATGCAATTTAATTTTTTCCTTTCTCTTTGGAGTGTTACAAGCTCTTGGTGCATAAATAAGATCTGTAAATTTGCAAAGACTAAAGTCTCAAATCCAAAGAGATATTCTTTATAAAAGTTGAGTCAGCCACACCTACCTAAAACGGCTCGTTCTAACACGCCCCCACATATCTACCTCACTATGTGGGAAGTTTTGCATAACGCCGCCCAAATGTTCACGCAAAGAAATAAGGCGTAACTTTTATTCTCGCTGTAGTATTGTTGCCGCCACCGCCATGTCTTGAAGGCGCTGTGTGCTTCGTTGTGAAAGCGAAACTACTTTGTTTGGCCTTCCAAAAGAGGACGATATCCGCTTCGTCATGCCTAGAGCTGATCCGTGCTGGTCGCTGAGGGAATACATCAACTT
>NW_015546056.1:695181-706831 GCF_001515605.1 Sinocyclocheilus anshuiensis | reverse complement strand
GAGTCCAAACAGCTGATAAAAACATCACAATAATCCACAAGTAATGCACACCACTCCAGTCCATCAGTTAACATCTTTTGAAACGAAAAGCTGCATGTTTCCAAATTCATCATTAAAGCATTTTTACTTTAAATCATGTATTTTGTCCAAAATATGATTCCATAATCCATAATGATGCCTCCTTCAGTGACAAGGTCCACCCCCTGTTGTCCTCTCACATCAAAATCCACCAACATATTAGTTCAGAACTGTAGTTTGGACTGTTTCCACTTGTAAACGGTGCTTGATATGTGCATATTTCTCTCATGATTCAGATGAGACGACTTTTTCACTGGTGAAAGCACCAAATACACAAAATAATGTTCTTTTTAGCAGCATCATATGACCCCTTTAATGACAGAGGACTTATATTTTAGCCAGTTTAAAAATGATGGATTTGTTTCTTACAAACACACAGCTTTTCACTTCACAAGACATGAACTGATGGACTGGAGTGGTGTGGATTATTGTGATGTTTTTATCAGCTGTTTGGACTCTCATTCTGACGGCACCCATTCACTGCAGAGGATCCATTGGTGAGCAAGTGATGCAGTGCTACATTTCTCCAAATCTTTTCAAATGAATGAACTAAGTCATCTACATCTTGGATGGCCTGAGGGTGAGTACATTTTTAGGAAATATTATTTTTTGGGTGAACCTTTAATTAATTGTAGATTTCGTGATGTGTGTGTTGTTATTCACTGCTCGTCTTTCAGTTTTAGTCCCACACATCAGCTCTGCACCTTATTTTTTAAAACAGCCATATTCCTCTGTTCTCTAGAGAGGCGGGACACAGCGTGCCTGTGCATGGCGGTGTTCTTGCGCAGTGTGGAGGAGGCCAGACACACTCAATACGCTCATATTGTTGCTCTGAGCCTCAGGGCTTTTCCTGTAGTTACCATGGAAACGCAGCCCACTGAGGGTAAACCACCCGTGAGGAGGGACAGTGTACACTGGTTATGTCAAAACTCAAGACGCAGATTTACCAACGCACACAGCTGTACAAACAGCACGCTACAGGGCTGTAAATACCAGGCGACGGCCGCTGCGGGACTCACCAGATGAAGTCGCGGCAGTGCGAGCAGTAGGTGGGCTGTCTCAGGTAGGTGGCCATGAACTTGTGTCCGTTGACTTGATGCACCCTCCTCCGGACGGCTCCCTGCCTCTTCCTGGGACGCATGCGTTCACGAAACACGCGCTCCTCATTCTCACAGCTTCCTGCTGCAAAAACACACACAAATGCACATTCTCAACCATTATTCAATATATTACATTACATTACATTTACATTTAGTCATATAGCAGATGCTTTTATCCAAAGCGACTTACAAATGAGGACAATGGAAGCAATCAAAATCAACAAAAGAGCAATGATATACAAGTGCTATAACAAGTCTCAGTTAACCTAATGCAATACACGTAGCAAGGTTTTTTTTAACTACAAAATAAATAAAAAGAAAACAAATAGAATAGAAAAAGAATAGAAGTTGTATCTGTTAACATTAGCATTGCTAAATGTATACTGTATATATATCATTATTAGTTCATATTAGCTTATTTAACTAAAGTTAACAAATGAGACCATACTGCAAAGTGTTTCCAACTTGATTATGCAAAAGGGAATGTACTCACCCTCAGGTCATCCAATATGTAGATGAGTTTGTTTCTTCATCAGAACAGATTTGGAGAAATTCAGCATTACATCACTTGCTCACCAATGGATCCTCTGCAGTGAATGGGTGCCGTCAGAATGAGAGCCCAAACAGCAGATAAAAAAACATCTGAATAATCCACAAGTAATCCACACCACTCCAGTCTATCAATTCATGTCTTAAAAGCTGCATGTTTGTAAATTCATCATTAGGCATTTTTACTTAAAAATTTTACTTTAATCCATAATAATGCTTCCTCCAGTGAAAAAGTCCACCCCCTGTTGTCCTCTCACATCAAAATCCACCAACATATTTGTTTACAACTGTTTTGGACTGTTTCTACTTGTAAATGGTGCTTGATCTGTGCATATTTCTCTCACAATTCAGATTTTTTTCACTGGTGAAAGCAATATTAATGACAGATGACATATTTTAGCCAAATTTGAAGTTTAAAAATGATGGATTTGTTTATTATAAACACACAGCTTTTCACTTCACAAGACATTTTTGATAGACTGGAGTCATGTGGATTACTTGGATTATTGTGATGCTTTTATCAGCTGTTTGGAATCTCTTTCTGATGGCACCCATTCACTGCAGAGGATCGATTGGTGAACAAGTGATGTAATGCTAAATTTCCCCAAATCTTTTCAGATGAAGAAACAAAGTCTTCTACATCTTGGATGATCTGGCGGTGAGTACATTTTCAGGAAATTTTCTTTTTTTTTGGGTGAACCTTTAATAAATGTTTACATGTAGATTTCATGAGGTGTGTGTTGTTATTCACTGCTTGTCTTACAGTTTCAGTCCCACACAGCAGCTCTGCACCTTTTCTTTTAAAACAGCCATATTTCTCTGTACTCTAGAGAGGCGGGACCACAGCGTGCCTGTGCATGGCAGTGTTATTGCTCAATGTGGAGGAGCCCAGACGCACTCAATACGCTCATATTGTAGCGCCACCACTCTGAGCCTCAGGGCTTTTCTTGTCGTTACCATGGAAATGCAGCCCACTGAGGGTAAACCACCCGTGAGGAGGGACAGTGTACACTGGTTATGTCAAAACTCAGACACAGATTTACCAACACATGCAGCTGTACAAACAGCACGCTACAAGGCTGTAAATACCAGGCGACGGCCGCTGCGGGACTCACCAGATGAAGTCGCGGCAGTGCGAGCAGTAGGTGGGCTGTCTCAGGTAGGTGGCCATGAACTTGTGTCCGTTGACTTGATGCACCCTCCTCCGGACGGCTCCCTGCCTCTTCCTGGGACGCATGCGTTCACGAAACACGCGCTCCTCATTCTCACAGCTTCCTGCTGCAAAAACACACACAAATGCACATTCTCAACCATTATTCAATATATTACATTACATTACATTTACATTTAGTCATATAGCAGATGCTTTTATCCAAAGCGACTTACAAATGAGGACAATGGAAGCAATCAAAATCAACAAAAGAGCAATGATATACAAGTGCTATAACAAGTCTCAGTTAACCTAATGCAATACACGTAGCAAGGTTTTTTTTAACTACAAAATAAATAAAAAGAAAACAAATAGAATAGAAAAAGAATAGAGCAAGCTAGTGTTAGAGGCCTTTTTTGCTTTTTGTTCATTGTATAATAAATAAAAGAAAACAAATAGATAGAATACAAAAAGAATAGAGAAGCTAGTTTTAGTGTTTTTTTAAAGAAAACAAGCAGTTAGTAAATGAATAGAGTGCAAGTCTAAAAGGGGCAAGTTTTTTAAGAATAGAATTAGAATAGAATATTACTCAACATTGTGCACTCACTCACTCACTCACTCACTCACTCACTCACTCACTCACTCACTCACTCAGGTGCAACATGTTCCACTATAATAAATGGTGCTTTTGAGAGATGTTTAAAATGGTTCAGTTACACTTTACAATAAGACCTCTTTTGTTAATATTAATTAAAGTATTAACCAACTCAACATATTTTACAGCATGTATTAAAATGTATTAGTAAATGCTGAGATTAACATCAACTAAGAAATAATTAATGCTTTATAAGTATTGTTCATTGTTAGTTCATGTCAATTAATGTCAAAAACTATAAGCTTATTGTAATGGTTACTAATGATTCAAATGAGATGAAGTAAGACTGGGTGATATGGACAAAATATTATCGTAATATATATATATATTTTTCATATCATGCAATACACAATATTAATTTGATATCACTAATGGGGAAAAATGCATTCCACATGTTTTTAGACCTCAAGAATGAATGTAAACATAACTTTTATACATTTTAATTTTGGGCCCCATGAAATGTATTTTATTTTATTTTTCTGAAATTCTGTATGATTCAAGACAAATGTATCAACACAAATGGTGTCTAATGAAATTAATTTATAAAATGTTAAGAATTGAAACATTCTCTTACAACGTGATCAAATTAAGATATAATTTACAACAAAACATTACATTTCTGTTTTTGACAAATAAGGTGCTGCACCTCAAAATGAATGAAAAATTCCTCAAAAAATACTATTATTAATTTGAAATGTATTTTTTTAACCAAACTTTTATTTTGTTGGGTTATCATGAAGATCATTCAGTTTCTGTGTGTATATAATATGACAATATAGTTTTATCAAATGAAACCATGAAATGCTCATGATGTAACTCTCAGAGCAGCTCTGGAGATGAAGTGCATGTGTTCATATCCTCACATATTGAGACGACAGATGCTGAAAACACCACACGCATTTCTATTTTTGACAAATAAGGTCCTGCACCTCAAAACATGTATACATGTATGAATCATACATGTTACGATCATTTAGTTTCTGTGTGTATATAATATGACAATAGTTTTTATCCACACATATTGAGACGACAGATGCTGAAAACATGATTAATCATGACAAACATACCTGTGAAAGAGTATTTGTTACCATATATAGAAAACCATGTGAGCAGTATTTGTCAGTAAACAACAAGTAGAGTAAACAACAAAAACTAAAGAACAGCATGCAGAAAATGTCCCTACTACCTGACATCACTCAACTACATGTCCTAAAATAAAACACCAGTCTCTCCTAGACACTATTGTTGAGAAGGCCGGTTGGTGTTTTCTTCCGACCTTATAGTACATATAAGGGAACAGTTCACTCAAAAATTACTTTGTTATAATTTTCTCACCATATTATGTCAGATTAAATACAAATATTTCATTTTTGAGCAAACTAATCCATTAGCTGTGTGTGTACATCTGCTCGTGTGTTATGAGGGGCCATGCAGAGGCAGTGATCAATAAACCGGGGGGCACGACTGTGACAAAGGCACCATATTGAAGAAATGTCAGACGCTTTCACTAGGAAAGGAAACAAGGCCACAGGGGAGGAACTGCACTCTTTCTCTCTCTTCTTTTCCTTCTCTCTGTGGAGGATAAGAACTGTGATCACTCCTGAGTATTCCCTTATGTCAATGTATCCATCTGCTGCAATCACACTTCTCAGCCCTGAGAGAAAGAGAAGGAGAGACGCTGGGCTCCGACTCACAAAACGGCAACGCAAGTTGTGCCAAACTGGCAGGCCGACGGTCATCTCCTGTTATTAATAAAGCCATTGTATATGTTTTTTGAAAGCTCTTGCTATTTTGCCAGCAGAAAAAGAAACTGAGCTGGACATTGCAGCACAGAGCAAAAACTAGCTAGAAGAGAAGATGAAGGAGAACAGGCCTCTACCGTTCTGACTAAACAATTAGCGATCAAAAATGATGAACATCATGCATAATTATTGTAACACTTTAAAATCTTAATGTTTATTTTTATATTGCTTCCAATAACCATGTGTCGCGGTACTTTTGTGAATGTGCCTTGAAGACTGACAAGGAAGAGAAGAAATTGTTGAATGAAGTTGTTTTTTGTTTTATTCTCGGAGCTTAATAAAATTAAGGTTGAACCGCTGATGTCACATGGACTATTTTAACAATGTACCTTTCTGGAACATTTCAGTTGCATTGCTGTCTATGGAAGGTCAGAAAGCTCTCGGATTTCCTCAAAAATATCTTAATTTGTGTCTTATGGGTTTGGAACGACAAGAGGGTGATTAATTAATGACAGAATTTTTATTTTTGGGCGAACTATCCCTTTAAGTCACCTTTTCAGACCATTAGTCAACAATAATATTCAGAAAAAAGAAACAGCTGATTGCTCTCTAAAAGTCAGATCACTCACAGATCGTCAGTAATTTAATGTTAATTTAGACCTATTATCTGTGCTCTGTGATTAACCCATCCATTTACAGCAGTCTGACCCATTTAGACTGATTTACCATTCTGTTGTGAGCGTGAGAGGTGCATTATCCCATTGACAGGAATATTAGCCAATCATACTGATCAAGAGAACATTATAGGCAGGCATTATTGCATTGACTAGTGAATCGGCCAATCATAGTAAGACGGAGGCACTGCCTCCACCTCTTGTGCAATTTTCACCAATATTTGGACCATCCCGACCAGCCCAACACTGGCTTAACCAATGACATGAGTTTGGGCAGTTTTGTTTACCTGACCAAAGAGCGGCTTTGTCATTGACAAAACAGTCAATATCACAGTAGTGACACAAAAATTACACACTTTACCGTAACCCTCCTAAATTTAGGGCCATTCCCATTCATTTCCTATGGTTGGTCTATTTTGACCACAAACAACCAAGGTGTGATTTTTGTTTATGACTTATTAAATGAAGTCCAGTGTTCTGTTTCTTCAGATCGGCAAAAACTCCTCAAAATACTTAATTGGGTGAGCAAAGTTAACATTTAGGGGAATCTGATGACTTTTAGTAAGTGCGCTTATGTGATGTTAATAATCTCTAATAATTAAGTTCAGTAGACATACAGTTTCTTCTGAATTTTGTTTTGTATATTCTTTAGCTAGTAACCTGAGTCCATGTGGGTTAAAATACAGTCATATTTACATAACTGTAGAATAACTATATATACAGTTAATGTTTACTAGGAAATGTTTAATCTGGGATTACATAACTGACAATATATAAAGCCACACATGACTTCTGCTTTCTACTGTATATCAAACTACATACAGTACACAGACAAAGAAAAACAATCTGTTTTTTTAATCAAATTCCATGCTGATCTCTCATTGGTCAAAAATAACAGGTAGTCCCACACAACTGGACGGGTTGAGAGACACTTTTAACACTTTTTTGGGGAAATAAACCCATATCAAACTAAAGTATTTGAATATTAAAGAGTGACACGATTCATGTTTAAAAACACTCTGCAGTGAGTTTGAGTCTAAATGATTAATACATGTGCAGCGGTTTCAGGGCTGGTCATGTTCTAATCACCATCTAAGGACAATGGACCAGCGGCGTCTGTCTAGTCTCACAGGAGACTGAAGTGAGTCGCTCTCATATGTATCACCCACATCCTCCTCCCTGCTGAGGGACAGAGAGAGAGAGAAAAGAAACAGATGTGGTGGCTCATACTATCTCAGTAGGATATGGCTGGTCATTTATCAGCTCTCACTCATTAACACTCAGTGAGGGTGAGAAGAGCTCGGCACACATTCAGCAACCCATAATCCATCACAGACAAACTACTGCCACCAGATGATTTAAGATTTAAGATCATATAAAATCAGATTTCCCCTCTTAAAGAAACAAGTGAAAATTAAAGTTCTGTCATCATTTATTCACCATCATGTCCAAACCTGTATGTGGATGTTTTTCAATGAAAATCAAAATAGCAAAAATATCATTCAGTCACATCAGGATCTTGAGGGACTTTTTTTTTCTTCAGAATTTTGTGGACCAAAATAAATGAATTTACTGAGGCTTTTTAAAATTTATTTATAAATAGTATTAATGACAGTAGGAGTAGTTAGTATTTTTGTGTTTAACTACTGAAATCAATTGTGGTCCTGTTTTTTTTATTAATTTCCCTCCCTCAGGTTAACATTTTGTCTTAGAAAACTTGCATGAGACAAAAATAATAATAAAAAGCTGAATTTGCATTGATCGAAAGATCACACAGAAATAACAGCATGCAGGTTTGGAAAATAATGTAAATAATGACAGAATTTTTATGTTTGGGTGAACTATCCCTTTAATAAAATTCCCTATTCTTATTGTGCAGATTCATCAGTGCATGTTATAATAAAAACGGAGGGTTTCCAGGGTGTCAATAATCTCAAGAGTGAATTCTGTTCTGAAATTATAACTTAATGGATTCACCGTATTTAAATGTGGTTGTAACTGCTGAAACTTTATAGTTCGTATGTGGCTTTTTACAGTTTATGAAGAAAATATAACTGTTTGCCTGTGCAAAAAGTCTGTGCCACTTTAACTTTTCATACACTGTGTCACATTTCAGAAGCCGAAGGGTACGATCTTTCACCCCTGCCCGGAGCTGTGGAAGCCATGGGTGTGGCCTCTGAGGGGGCACAACTCGTAGCTTCCGGTCTCTCAACCGAGGTTGTTGAGACCATCCTCCAATCCAGAGCTCCCTCTATGAGGAAACTGTATGCCCTGAAGTGGAAGTTTTCACTTCTTGGTGTGGGGATCACCAGCTCGACCCAGTTTACTGCCCATTTGTTACAGTGCTGGAGTTCCTGCAGGCCCGATTCTCTGCAGGGTTGACTCACTCCACCTTGAAAATCTACGTGACGGCTGTTGCGGCCTACCACGCCCCTATCAGTGGCCAGTCAGAGGGCAGACACCCCCTAGTTACACGTTTCCTCCACGGTGCGTTGAGGCTGAGGCCTCTGGCCAGACAAGCTTATGCTAAGCTGTGGATCAGGCTGCTATTCCATAGCCTCGAGTCCTCTGATCTCCCCTCTCCTTCGGGGGTCAAGGCTCACTCCTTCTGAAGTTGGCCTTTGGGCGGGATGTCCCCACCTACTTTGTCAGGTGCCTACCTGCATTCTGCGCCACTCCTGGCTCCTTTCTCTCGCCTTAGCTGTGCTCTTCCACACTAGGCAGGGATTTGTAAGTTTGGCGGCATGGGCATACTCGTTCCCAAAGTGTTTTCCGACGCAGCTCGGATTCCTGAAGGGGAACGTCACCAGGTTACGAATGTAACCATGGTTCCCCAAGGGAACGAGACGCTGCGTCTTGGTGCCATACTTTCGGCATCCCTGCGGGCACTTGCTTCATTCCTAGAAGCTGATGCCGGTTCCACCGCACATGCTTTTATAGCTTCCTGGTCTCTACGTCACCCGCCTGTGACGTCTCGCCCTTCCATTGGACTGATTTTACATGTGATTCAGAGTGTGGTCAAACGTTTTACGACGCAGCGTCTCATTCCCTCGGGGAACCATGGTTACATTCGTAACCTGGAGACGTTTTCCTTTGCTAAAGTAAGGAAACTTTGCTTCTTTTGCTCCTATAAACAAACTCACGAGACTAGCATATCTCAGAGGCACACGCGCTGTGCATACATGCTGCGTCATCTGCCGGAACGGCTTCCACGTATGATAGATAACGGAAGTGAGAGAAAAGTGTTTATTACGTTTGAAATATGGATATTTTTCTTACAAAAACGCATGGATTTGCTACAGGAGGCCTTTATTCACCCCGCGGAGCTGTGTAAGGCACGTTTTATTATGGTTGCATGAGCTTTATTTGACGACTTGTGGACTGTTCAACAGCAACACCCGCTGACTGCAATGATAGAGCTTGGAATAGCCAGGACCACTTTTAATATATAACTCCGACTGGATTCGTCTGAAAAAAGAAAGTCATATACACCTAGGATGCTTCGAGGGTGAGTAAAACACAGTCTAATTTTCATTTTTGGGTAAACTAACCCTTTAAGAGTCAAACAGCTATAAAATCAGCTCTGCCTGAATTTTGCATTTAACAATTTAATTTAACAGGTTTCAGGATATTGGCTGTAGTTTAAAATCTGGTTTGTACTACAGCCTTATATAGTCAGAACACGCAGATCAACAGATTGCTTTGTGCAGTAAAAAGAAAATCCCCTCTGTCTCTTGATTTCATCAGTCAATTTCTGATAGATTTTTTTTTCTTTTTACTTTTAAAAATATAAAGTGATAGGTGACTCAAACAATGACCCTGTCATTATTTACTCACTCCCATATTGTTCCAAACCTTCAGCAGAACAAAAAAGATGATATTACCACAGAAAAAAGTTAGATTTGGATAATTGCCTGAAGGTAAATAATGAGTTAAAAAAAAAAAAAAAAGGACATTAAACTGTGAAAATTTTACTTTCACTCAAGTTTTTGTACACAGTACCCATGCTTTAACATGTGTAATTTCTCAGAACTTTAGCATGTTATTTTTTAAAGATTTAGTTAGGTTTCAAACCTGATTCAATTGATCAGTTTATCATTCAAGTTATTAGCATCAGCTAAACTGTGCACATGCATTTTAAACACTTTTGTCATGTTCTTGCTTCATCCATGTTATAAATGCATTTCGTTTAACGAGTGGGGTCTTCTAGCATATTTACTATAACTTCTCAGTTAATGTCAATAAATCTACGTCCTTGCAAGATGGGAACTAACTTTCTGTTTAAAGTAAAAAATAACACAATAAAAATGGGTTGAGGACAACAGTGGTGGCGAGTGAGAGTTTTTCTGGCAACAAAATACTCCATCCAGATGCACACTGATGACATTTGTTCTAGCTTTGATGCTTGGCCACAGCTCCCGGTACGCCAGTGCGACAGTAAAGTTTTCCTAGGCGTGTGGCTCTGAAAAGAGCAGTGGCTAGTTTTATAAAGTACAGTCAGAGGATGGTTTTGTAAAGGACAGCTGTATGAAGGAGATTCATATTTTCTGACCTCATCTTCCATAGTGTTTTGTGAGTCTCTATGACAAACAGAGCTATTGATGTAAAAAGAGTTGTATTAAAGCGCAGAATACAGGTAGTTAGCTAACTAGTCATCTGGCATGAAGGTTATTGGTTCAATATGACAGTAACGAGATGCACACATTGGGGACTAAAGATGGCCTTAAGTTCCCTTGTGAAAAAGAAGTACGCTTTAGCATACTTTTAAAAAGAGTACCGATTACAGAAATAACATACTTTAAAAGAACATACTTAAGTGTGAACTGAATGTAATGTTTTTGGACACTTAATTGCATGGTATTTACAATTAAATGTAAATGTATTATAGTTTAAATTCATATTAAATGCGATTGTTGAACTCGCTTTTTTGACCCACTTAAGAAGGACTTAAGTATATCTTTATGTAATTTCATAATCGATATATAATTTGAGGCTTCTCCAACATAGGCTCATTGGGAAAAAACCACATGCCTCTACTGTCCCAAATATTATCTTATGACCTCAAAACACTTTTAACATAGTGCATGATTTGTAAACTAATACAAAAACATATGCAACTCCATATGTATGGCTTTTCTGATTAAGTAAACTTGCTCATTAGCTCACCTGGTACAGCATTGTAGAACTTGTAGAAGTAAACTAAAATGTTATGGTTGCTTCAGCAAATGCGTTTTTATGCCTTGTTTGCTTTTGTTAACACTATTGGTTAGGTTTAGGGTACACTGTAAAAAAAAATCGGTGACATTTACGGTAAAATACCGGCAGCTGTGGTTGCCAGAACTTCGCCGTAAAAAATATGGTAGCAACATTTTAGGGGCCCTTTCATGGGAACTTCGAACTGCGTCCTCTAGGGGTCGCTATGGGGAACGCCTCGTCGTGACCCGTGTCTGAAGCATACATTGAAAAAACACCAACAACACGTTGGCCGGCGACAGCCATGACGTCACTACCGGTGCGACTATAGTATAAATAGGCACCGGGAGAACACATCATCTTCTTCTTCGTCTTCATTGACTGTTTTGTTTGACGTTTTTCCAATGAAAAAGCTCCGCTCTCGTTTGTCTCTCTTTTCGAGGAAAGAGGGGCAACCATCCGCTTCCCGCCATACAGGACCCGCCGCTGCTGAGGCACGGAGGAGAACA
>NW_015546056.1:661372-694382 GCF_001515605.1 Sinocyclocheilus anshuiensis | reverse complement strand
TGGAACATGCTGTAGGTTGAGCTCCCTCTTGATTGAGAGCTGGATGTTTGCTCCCTCAGCTACAGATTTACTGCTAGCCACTCCAGCATTATAGCCTTAGACATAGCGTTTGGGGATACGCTATTTCTATCTATGGGCTGCTCTTTCAGGGTGCCACGAGAACCCCTAGAACGGTATTCAAGTGTGTGCACGTTATGCTTTGCCCACTTTTCTAAAATCCTGTATGGTAAGAGCTACGCGCAACGACTTCGTGCTCTTTCTGAGTGGTTTAAAACCCCGGTTCCGCCTTGGGCACCACTCCTCCTATGTATCCTCTGGATACCTACTTTAACAGGGTGTTGCTACTAGGGGTCTGTTGAGACAGTTCCTTTAGCATATGCAGAGCAGCCCCTGGCCCCTGTGTGACAGTCCAAGACTTAGTATGATTCTACGCTCTTAGTCGTATTCCCTTAATATTCCTGATTCCTGATTCCAAGCCTTGAGCTCTACCAGGAGTTCTGGCCCTAACAGGTAAGTTTTTTGGGGTATGTAGCCTAGGCCTTTGGCCGTAGGGAATAACGTCACTGACAGCCGTCTAACATCCCAGGGGCGACTCCCATAGCAATACGGTAGAGTTGGTACTTAGTGCTCGCCATGGTTCTGGCATGCACTCCCCTCGGCATGGTGGCGTGGGTATACCGTTCCCCATAGCGACCCCTAGAGGACGCAGTTCGAAGTTCCCATGAAAGGGAACATCTCAGGTTACTTATGTAACCATGGTTCCCTGAGTAGGGAATGAGACACTGCGTCCTCTAGGTTTCTTGCCATGCTTCGGACGCAAGCTTCTGACGAAGAAGTGGATGATGTGTTCTCCCGGTGCCTATTTATGCTATAGTCGCACTGGTAGTGACGTCATGGCTGTCGCCGGCCAACGTGTTGTTGGTGTTTTTTCAATGTATGCTTCAGACACGGGTCACGACGAGGCGTTCCCCCCATAGCGACCCCTAGAGGACGCAGTGTCTCGTTCCCTACTCAGGGAACCATGGTTACATAAGTAACCTGAGACGTTTTACAGACTTAAATTAAATTCACAATAAAATACTGTATTTCATTAACTGATGTAATGTTAATAAACCAACATATTGAAGTACTAATATCTATTTTGAACCATTGTAATGCACTGATAACCACCAAAAACTGGTGGTGATGAGAAAGTCACATGATGAACCAAAGCTCATCACAAACAGCTTTTCTACGAGTTGAGGAGGGCAATACTAATATATAGAAGGTGCACAGTGTCATTCACACAAACACTAAACACCATCATGGTGACACACATGATACTGAAATAATGCAATAAACATTAATTTAACAACATTAGATGTAAGATTAAACCCTAATGTACACAACTGATAAGAAAAACTAAGAAGAAACGTTATTTCAACAAAAAAAAAAACTTCAAATATGAAGTGTCATGCAGGGAATTCTGGGAGTGTCAATTTACGGTTTGTCACTGTAAATTATACAATGACTTTTTCTTTTTCACTTCCTTATTTTACTGTAAAATTACATTAAATGTAATAACATTTATTCACCGAATATAGTATGGAAACTTACTGTTAACCAGTTAACAGGTTTTTACGGTAGCATTTTTACAGTCTTTTACTGTTAAAATCACAATCATTTTTTACAGTGTAGGGTTTAGCGTAGGTGGTACGTTTTTTTTTTTTTTCAAACGTAATAGAGCATTAACCTTTAAGCACCACTCGCACATCATTTCATTTCCGAACTGCCATGATACGTACAACAACCAGTGTAAGAAAACTTTGCCAGATTCACTTTCATTTCATTTTAAAAATGAACACACTTTTAGCACCACTCACTGAACATTTCACTTTGAAAAAGTTGCAAAACATGCAAAAAACAAAGTAATCTCATTTCGCAGAAATGTCATCATAAGCATATTGGGTTGGGCTTGATTGCTCCAGAGGTTGTTCAGAGTGCAGTGATTTCTGCACCACTAGGGGTACGAAACGAAATTGCAAAAACAGACACCAAACATGTTTCCCAAACACTCCTATAGCCCTTTCTGCACTCACAAACCTCCTTCCATATTTTGGACCAATAGACAGTCCCATCCAAACTCACATTAGCGATTGAGACTCTTGAAAAATTGATATGTAAAGCTGCGTACCCATGCATTTCTGTTGAAAAATGAATAAAATAGTTTACCCAAAAAATGTGATCTGTGAGCTCTGGTGAAGGGGAAAATTATCAGCAAATATCTTCAATTTCAGACTGTTTCTCACACAAAACCACTGTACGACTTCAGAAGATTTGGAATACAGTGTGTGTGATTCGAATAGACTATTTTTTGGTGCTTTTTTGAGTTTGAAAGTAAAAATCTCCATACATTTTTATTGCTTAGCCATTCTGCATAACATTTAATTTTGTGTATTTCACTAAGAAAAGAAAGTAATCTTGGGTCAGAACAACATGACAATGACCCAAGCAACAAACAATGACAAAATGTTAATTTTTTGGCAAGCTATTCCTTTAAAATTCAACTTCTGGCTGTATGTGTGAGAGGGTAAAGGAGACAGAGAATGTGTGTATATGATTAATGGACTGCAGGTAAACTTCAAAGTCGTCTGAAAGACCCTGTGAGATAAAGACATCAAACCACGGGACACTACAGAGGTGACATAAGAGCGAGAGAGAGAGAAAACAAAGCCAGCACACACACACACACACACACACACACACACACATAAACACAGCAGGGAGGCACGTGTCTGAGTGTGTGCTTTAGATTTAGATAAACACGGTTTAGATAAACACAGGTGGAGTAAGTGTGCATACTCAGCAAACCCTCGTACACTAGGCCTACTTTTGGATCTGTGTACGGTCCCAGACAAAAACCAACAAATAAATATACTCAAAAATGAATCCAGAACTGAAACATTTCAGGATGAAGACCGATGCTTACGGATATAAAGCCTGAGCAGACCATTTAAGTTACTCTGTAGTTCAGAGTCTCTATCTGGGAAAACTGCCAATCCAACTGAACAGAATAAGAATAATTCACAACATTAGAACAGCATATCCCTACATGCATGAGAGGGATCATATGTGTTTTATTTAATCCACATTCAGTTATATGCACTACAATTCAGTTTGGGATCAGTACGATTTCTTTTAAAATAAAAAAATACATTGATTTATCCACTAAGGACACATTAAATTGATCAAAAGTGAGTAATTTGTGATCCATCCCTTGCTGAATGCTACAGATGTTATCAAGTCTCTCAATCTAAAACCCAAAACAGACAGCTGGAGTACTATGAAAACAGTGTAAGAAAGGCTTTCTTTCTCTCTAAGCACATTATTATTCTTTTTGTCGTCTTTCAATTCCCCATTGTGAATGATTTCAGTCGCTTGTCACTTCTTTCAAAGGACACATCTGATTTTTGTGTACAAAAGATCTCTTTTCAAAATAAAGACCATTGAAAGCTAATTCCCCTCTCTGACTGTTCAGCGGTGGAGTAGATTTCACATAAAGAGATTAGATAGCACACACACACACACACACACACACACACACACACACACACACACACACTACGGTGTACATCTGGAATGCATAATGACTCAGCACTTTCAATACTATACGTGAGCTGGCAGAAAGAAAAGGACACGTCTGTTTTTCTTGCATTTAATACAGAAACACAATAAGTAAAAGAGGCAGAAACGTTCCCTGAGGATCCAAAATGAAGCTTCTGCCACACTTGCCAATGGTAGGCGAACTTTTATCAGCCATAAAATATTATTTACTGGCCATGAAACCAGCATTTAGCATTATATATTGTGGCTGTATCTGCATGCAAATATTTTTATGCAGAGTTCATGATTCATTAATTAGATCATGCTGAATGCTTTAAATTTACATAAAAATGTTGAACCTGAAACTACATGTACACAAAACATTTCCTAGGTCAGGTGTCCTTAAAGCAGCACTATGTCACTTTTGGTGCTCTAGCGGTTAATAAACAGAACTGCACACATCCCGTGGAAGAACATTCCAACCGGAGCTACTTCTCTAAGTTTATGTCTATGGCGATTCACGCAGGTATGTGTTACTCCGCAGCGGTGACGACCCGACCAGGCTACAATATTCCAAATATAAGTACTTATTATAAGTGTACCGTAGTGATTCGTTCATGTACTCGCTCATTATATACATTTTGCAAATTTTGAACACAGAAAAATTTACATAGTGCTGCTTTAAATCATTTAGTTATGCAATTTTAAAAATGTTATAAAAAGTGACTCCACAAAAGATTATGTACAAATTTACGTACGTACGTACGTACTGTTTTAAATCCAGCAGAAATTGCGCAAGAACTTTTTCTGAGCACATAAATGCACAACCTAGGGTGTGTTCACACTTGCCATGTTTGGTTCGATTAAAATTAACTCTGGTGAGATTGCTCTGTTAGTGTGTTTCATTTGAGTAGTGAATGCTGCCATCTGAACCCTGGTGCGCACCAAACAAGCGGACCAAGACCGCAAAAAAATTTCACACTCTCTTGGTTCGTTTGGTCCGGACCAAAAAAGAAAACTATACATTTGGTCCTGGTCCGCAGTGTTAATTTTTTCATCAACGAAAATTAAATAAAAACTCTTTTTGAATAACAAAAACAATGACGACTAAAAATGAGATGACAGAGATCCAGTCAGAACGAATCTCCTGCGTGGACATATGGCTAAATTTGAAAAGCGTGACGACACGAAAGAACACTTAATTCAGTCGGGTTTTCTGAGCACACACAGCCGAATCCCGCACACAGAAAAGCATCTCTCAAACAGCGCACGATTACTGAATTCAGTTCTCTCTTACATCTTAACAGAGAAATACACAAAAATTATCTCAAATTGTCCGTTTTAAAGAATATTCACGTAAACACACCCAGTTACGTCTTAAGTGAATGTAAACTGTTGGGAGCATATGGAAGTGTCTACCAGTATATTGAATCCGTGTGCATTCAGTTTTAAAGGGACAGCAGACTAATATAGTTGCTGTTGTCTGTGTCCTTATTGTTAATGAATCAACAAGAAAATCACTCACTGCTCTTGAATGAATCACTTTAGTATCCCTAATAAGGATTCATCTAATTTGAATTTTTATAAATAAATATGTCTGCTTGAAAGAATGAAGGATGTTGTATGCAAGTTGTTATAAAGAATGCATATTATATAACCAGGGACGCGGGAAGTAGGGGTGCTGAGGGGGCTGCAGCACCCCGTTTTCACTTGGTTGCAAATGCAACGCCAAGTTTGTTCATTTAAATGTATTCAGTTTTAGCATTTAATAATTTATTTGTAATGATCTCTGAAATGTAAATTGTAAGTGGGCTATAATAAACCCATGTTTATCTTTATAAACATGATTAATTTTACTTGTGATGTTTTCTATATGGGATGATTAGCCTAATCCTCATGAACACGTGACGCTAGCGCGTGGTATCAGACATGAACTATACAGAATGCAAACAAGATTAACTTTAATACAAGGAGATAATGGCGCAAAAGTGAATTTCAGATTTTTTTAAATGCCCATCCCAGCAAAAACTTTCCAAAATCGGCATCCAAACAACACCAGCACGAGCACCGACGTAAGTGAACCCCTCCACCCACCCCCTTCACCCAACACGGACACACACAGCACCCCCAACCGAAAACATCTTCCCGCGCCCCTGTATATAACCATTGGTATTTTATTTGGTATTTCAAAAGAGTACCATGTTCTTGTTTCTTTATGAGAAGTGGTTTTATTTCATTTTGAGATAAAGGCATGGTATGTGTCAAAGCAGTTAAATCTTTGTCTACATTGCATGTTCAAATCATTCATATTACCAGATGCTTTCTCCGGGAATACATAATGAGTTTGGAAATTCTAGAGAAATTCATAATAAATGCATTACACTGTAACTAAACCCATCAGATTTCAGTTGACTAAATCTAATGTAGATTTAGTTTACACAGTCTTATGATATTTAGTCGACAAAAACTAAACTAGGACTAAAACAATTCAGATGACTAAAATGTAACTAAAACTAAATTTAATTTTAGTCCAAAGACTATGACTAAAACTAAATCAAAATTTGCTGTCAAAATCAACACTGCTGGTCAGCTTAGCGTTCACACTGGCATTTTTGACAGCGAACCTAAAGATACCGAACCTAAAGGCATAGTCATACGTTCACAACCTGATTGGTCGGGTTAAATTACGTATATTTCGTGACAGAACTTACAGAACACCCCAAACAATCGGTGTGACATCACAATGACAATGACATCAAAGTACCCATTCACTGATCGATCTGCTCAGTGCCATTTTAAAACCCGAGACACGCTGCACGATTTTTGGCTGTCCCAGACGAAAAATTGGCATCGCGAAACAATCGTGGTGATTTCTGTGATCGTGGCTCCTAATCGGTGCTCCTATGTCGTACAGTGAGAGAGGTTCAAAGACGTCTGTTGTCACGGTCTTGCGACCAAAGATAGCCTACGATAATTTTCTGACAGTGTCAGAAATTCAGCATGATCATCGCACAGTGTTTTTGCTGCTACGACCCACGTTTACTGACCAGCCAATAAAAATGCGACATGAAATCAACGCGGCATAAAATAAAGTTTAGCATGAGTCTATAGGCTACTATTTAAATAGCAATAAAGTTTTATTTTCATGAACATGACAATATAATATTCTGATTTCATTTTTAGTGATTTAATGTGAGGAATATTACATACGTGAAGAGCAGGCAAAAGCACGCACATCGATCTCAACTGGGTGCCCGACTAAGAAACAAGTGGAAATTATTTTAAATGTAAAGTCGGCAACACCAAAGCACGTGCTCGAAACATCACATATGCTATGCGACAGTTTTTTTTTTAAATACATTTTTTGATACTTTTGGAGCTTTGGTGTTGCCGACTTTACATTTAAAATAATTTCCAAAGGAATATTACATACCACATGGAGAAAAACTTTCAGGCATCCTATATAAACATCTGACCATTATTTTCCGTTTTGTAAAAAATTCTTAGATGACTTCAGGATCACGACAAATGTTTCATTGTTTGTATTGTTTGGAAATTATGTGAAATTGCTGTTCCAAATAAAGTTACCAGCCAGCTGGTGAGTAACATCAACTGCCAGTTTTTACTAGCATTTGGCGGGTGTTAATTTTGGATTGTGTGTGCACTGAATGCAAATGACTGTCTGCAGTATTCATTATTACGCAGTTGCATGCAGTGCTGCCAGGCAGTAATGAGCACAGGTGGATTCAGAGCTGTGATGGCTTTATTTTTCATCGTGGCATGACCTGATTGAAAGATCATCATGATGGACTGTGAGCTGCTGTCTTTGTCTGACTCCTGTGTGCCTCACTAGCTCTTATGTCTCCAGCACGTCTCTGGTCGGGTGTCTCAGTGTGTGTGTGTGTGTGTGTGTGTGTGTGTGAGTGTTTGTGGATCACTGATGTTAAGCAGGACTGACGCAAGGCAGCCAGCCAGCCTCCTTTAACACACACACAGAGCTACTTCTGTGGAACTCCTGCCTTCACATTGACATTTGGATTTTTTTGCTTTAGTTTCTGTTTCCTGAAACAACTATTTTCTCATTTTTCCGTTTGATGTTTCATATATTTTCCCCAGAGGAAAACTGTTGCTTGAAGGTTGTTCTTTCATAAAGTTTCAGTCCATAGAGTTTGGAGAAACCTACTTATTTTTTAATATTAATATTTTCTTTAACGGTTTACAATAAGATTCCATTTGTTAACATTCGTTAACTGCATTAGTTAACATGAACTACCAATGAAAAAAAACTTCTAAAGCATTTAAATAATCTTAGTTAATATTACTACATCGACATTTGTTAAAACATTATTAAATATTTTTGAATATTATTTAATGGATTTGAGATAATAAACTAACAATAAATTAGCTGTACTTTAACATTAACAGAGATTGTTAAGTACTGTATCGAATGTATTGCTTATTGTTAATTAATTGTTAATTAATGTTAGTTAATGCATTAATTTACATTAACGAATGGGACTTTATTGTAAGGTTTCAAACACACACACACACACACACACACACACACACACATCCCATTTCCATCCACTTGGATTGCACAGTTTTAACCTAATTAAAATTCAATTTAGTGATGCAATTATGTCAGTCTTACATAAATGAAACAGGTAAGAACCAGGTATGATTTCTGTAATATACTGAATGTGATTTAAAATACACAATATCCAGGTTTATGTATTTATCATAAATAAACCCAATTTGTTCCCATTTTAACTAATAGATAGATAGATAGATAGATGGATGAACATTTTCATAGTTTTTACCTAAATAAAATTAATTGCTTTCACAATGAATAGATTTATGCTGATTCCAGGCTTTTTGAATAAATGCATTTTTAAAATGTGATTATTTAAATAAAATCATATGAATTAATTATAAACTATGCCAATTTGTGCAGAAAAATAATGTTTCTTAACATATATGCATCACATTACTTTTATTAGTTAACACTGAAACAGTGTAATCCAAATGGATGGAAATTTGATATGCAATTCAAATACATAAATCTTAAATTTAGGCCCAAATATTTTAAATCTAAAGCTTTGACTCTATTTGCTCCATTTGTGGCAGAGACTTAAGCCAGTCTGGATCACCCCATTAACGCCCTCCATGATACTCTGTGTCCCTCGGCCAAACAGAACAGCACCACTCCGCATGTGTGAGTGTGTGTGTCCGGTCCAGAGATCTGTGATCGTCAAAAGCTTCTACAACATTAGGGATTAGCCTGAACAGGTTTTGTTCACTGTTTTGCCTCCTGTCGTTATTGATTTATCAGCTGCCGAGTCTCAAGTGGTCGTGCTTGGGTGACTCCAGGCCAGCGGCTCAAAGAACAACTGTTAGTCGAGTGCTACCACTGAACATCTTAACTAGTAGTGCTTCAGGACCCAGATTTTACACTGCACATCATGTGGCCACAAAATATAGTACCAACAGCTTTATCATACAAACAAAAACAAAAGTGCTCTTAAAAATGCCAATAGACTGTATATTAACTGCACACACAGCATTCAAAATGATTAATTTGACACAAAGTCTACAGGAGAATTGAATTTTGAAAGCTTCATGCTCTCTACAGCTACATCACAAAAAAGCTGTGGTGATTTTAAATTTTTTCTCTTGTACAGTTGATCATATTTAAATTATTGTTTAATATTTTTTTTAAAGATGAGTGTACACTACGCATCTGGTATATGTTGGAACTTGACTATTTTTGCTACACTGTAAAAAAAAAAAATGAAAGAAAAAGTACTGGCAGCTCATTACAAAGGACATCATTCATTCATTTTACGGACATTTCCATTAACGCTAAAACACAATGCAATGCAGTGTAAAATTCTAAATACTGGTAAAACACTTGTAAAAAATAAATACGGAAAACATTCCTTCCAATAATAAAGTACATTGTGCCCTATTTTTACATATGTTTTTTTAGAGTGTAGCTTTATACCAAGTGATAAATACATTTGCAGATAAATACTATAGCATTTGATTGGACACATTCATATGACGTCAGCAACAAAATATGGGAATTTTTTTGTCTCCTTCTTCAAAGCTTATACACTACCAAAAGTTGGGGGTTGGAAAGATTTTTTTTTAATATTGTTAAGAAGTCTCTTATTCTCACCAAGGGTTCATTTATTTAATCAAAAATTCAGTAAAAATAGTAATATTGGGAAATAGTATTACAATTTAAAATAGCTGTCTTCTGTTTGAATATATATATTTTAAAATGTAATTTATTCCTGTGATGCAAAGCTAAATTTTCCAGTCTTCAGTGTCGCATGATCCTTCAGAAATCATTCTAATATGATGATTTGATGCTCAAGACAACATTTATTATTACTTTCAATGATGAAAACAGTTGAGCTGCTTCATATTTTTGTGGAAACCGTGATACATTTTTGTTGAGGATTTTTTGATGAATATAAAGTTCATAATAACAGCATTTTTTAAAACAGAAATATACTGTCACTTTTGATTCATTTAATGCACCCTTGCTGAATAAAAGTAGTGTATTGGTAGCGTATATCTACTTATATTGTTTTCCAAACCCTGCATGGTTATAGGGTTAGCTGCATTTTATTCTTTGCATTTGGTGTTTTTTCACTGTCTGTGACCCTATTAGAACAAACGTGCAAGCCATTTTGGGGCTATGACCTAAAAACTTAAAACCACAGCACTAACTTGTCGATATGCAAATATACTTTTAGACGCTGACAAGCCACTTCCAAAAAAAAAAAAAAAAAAACAATTTACCAAGAGAAGGGTTTTACATGTTCACACTTGCTTTGCTTGACAAAAACATTCACAAACACTCCACACAGCTACACACATTCCAGCTGTCCTAAAAGTTTTCTAAAAAAAAGGCAGATTAATAAAGTAATTTCTTCAACTGGCATCTGACTTAATAAAGGCTTCATCAAATCATTTATTAACATGTATAAAGAGAGTCACACAAAGATCAGAACCAAAGAGGCATTACTCAATTAAAGTTATGAGGAAAAGACAGCCTGTGCTGGATAAGAAAACAAAAGAAAGAGTTTAATCCAGAAAATCCATCATTAATTACTTACTCTCATGTCGTTCCAAACCTGTAAGACCTTCGTTCATCTTCGGAACACAAATTAAGATATTTTTGATGAAATCCGAGAGCTTTCTGACCCTCCAGACAGCAATGTAACTACCACGTTCAAGGCCCAGAAAAGTAGTAAGGACTAGGGCTGTCAAAATGGCTGAAAAAATACATTGGAATTGTGTACTTAAACATGATCAATATTCGAATTATATTAAAATTTAAAAGGCATAATTTCAGTTAGCGGAAAAAAAGCTTTTGGCTTCTCTCCTGAGGCCACAAGAGGGCGCATCGAGCAAAATATTATGCACGTTTCTTCAAAGCAATAAAATAATACGACTATCTTTGAAAAAAGTGCATAATGTTTAAAATAATGTTTATAAACGATATGTAACTAATAAAGTTGCTTAAAGGGGTCATATGATGTTGCTAAAAAGAACATTATTTGGTGTATTTGGTGTAATGAAATGTGTTTAAGGTTCAAAAAACCTCTTTTTTATACAAAGCTCATCGGTCTGAAAAGCGAGGTGTGCTCTAATTGGCCAGCTATCCAGTGTGTTGTGATTGGCCGAATACCTCAAGCATGTGACAGAAATGTTACACCCCTTACCATATTGTGATGCAGTGTCCGGTCGGAGCGACGAGACAAAAACATTAAAACCCATTATAAACGAGGCATTTGTTGCATCCAGTGGGGACATAATTACGGATTATAATGACTTATACTGTCTTTTTACGCGTTGCATCGCACCGCGTAAACATAAAACCATGTCTGCATTTGTGATCAGAGAAATGACAAACAATAAGCGCTACTCTACACTTCTCAAAACTTGTGTTTGAATCGTCAGTGGCAAATTCTTTATATGTAAAAAACGTACTTACAGACTGTGAGTCAGAACAGCCGGCATTGTAGTCTACTCTACCAGGATCAGGAAACAGTCCTCCATAAAATGTGCTGCACACATCTGAATATTTGGGTTGAACTGTTCTGGAACAGTGTTGTAAATACAACTTAACCACTGATTTCTAGTCGTGTTCTCTTTCGGAAGGCCAAACAAAGTAGTTTCACTTTCACAATGAAACACAGCGTCTTGCATGTATGTATAGTTTAATACAAAGGACCGAAAACCAATCACAAAGAGTACTTTCATCATTTAAAAACATGAGATGCAGTGGGATGGGGAAAAAACGTAATATTATGAAGCTAGGAGAATATTTCTTAAGCGCAAAGAAAACAAAAATAACGACTTTATTCAACAAATTCTTCTGTTCCATGTCAGTCTTCAACGCACGTTCACAAGAGTACCACGTCACATGCATGTGATGCTGTTGATGCAGTAGCCGGTATTCTGACGTAGTACCTGCATGCGCTGCGGCTTCTTTACAAGCAGAGGAATGCACTTTCTTTCTACCTTTCTGGGCCTGGGAAAATTTCAGTTGTGTTGCTGTCTATGCATGGTCAGAAAGCTCTCAGATTTCATGCAAAATATATCTTAATTTGTGTTCCGGAGATGAATGAAGGTCTTACAGGTTTGGAACGACATGAGGGTGAGTAATTAATGACAATTTTTCATTTTTGGGTGAACTATCCCTTTATGGGTAGAGCGTTTTGAGTGGCTGCCAGAGCATTGTTATTGGGTAGCTAAGCTATTTTGAACAGTGGATAACACATTTCTATATGGTTTCTATGGTATTACGGGTGGTTAGGGTGTTATGAGTGTTCTAGGTGGTTGCCTTCTGGCCCAATTAAAAACTATTCATCTCCAATGTTATTCAAGTCTTTAGATATGGCAAGGGTTCCTTCGTTATGGCCCACCAGGCAAAAATCATATGTCTGATTGCTTCTCAACGAGATTCATAGTATAATTCAAGGCACTGTTGATGTCCATAGCAGGAATAGTGCATGACAACTCATGTACGAGAGTGTAAACTTTGTGTTTGAGGATTAGAACAAACATGACACTAAATACAGATAACGGGGTGCAGGATGTTCACTCAAAGCACTTTCGGTAGTTTTGAACAGTGGTCAGGGAGGCATATGGCCATATCTCATTTGTAGCTACTCATTTAAGATATAATCATAACAGCAAAACAAAACTTTTAAACTTTTCTGACTAGAACACACAAAAAAGTTATTCAGAATGTTGATAACAAGAATGTTGGTAACAAAACCAACATCAGGCTTGCCAAGCTAGCAGTTTTCATCCAGAATTTTATGCTTAAACTATTGCCGCAGGTTGATTTTTTTTACCCTCAGGTTAAAGGTTTGACATATTGCATGAATTGCATTTGACTCAAATGCTTGTACTGAAATAATCTATAGTCTACAAATGATAAGGCTGTGCTAGATGTTAAGTTTTGTGAGAAAGAGGCACTAGTAGTCTTAGAGCACCTGTGAAAGCTCCTTTAAGAGAGCTTGTTTTGTCTTTATGATTACTTTATAGTGATTCTCAATTTAGAATTGCATGTATTGCAAAACAGTGACTGTAAAATATGTATTTGAGGTATGGAAGTGGCATATTTTAAGTTTTGGGGCTAGTTTTGGGACACTGAGCTAGTTTTCTTACATAGACTTGGCAACCCTGGTTACCTTTAACTTCCACTGTAAGGGCAAAAAAAAAAGAAAAAGAAAAATACAGACATTTTTTGAAGTATCTAACATTTACATTTATGCTTTTATCCAAAGCAACTTAAGCCTAAAGTATACGCCATTTTTTGTACACATACGCTAGCTAACCAACTCAATCAGTACAAGTACAAAGTATGCGCGGTTACAAAAATCGGATGGTGCACATACGTACGTGCATACTATTATGGTGACAACATTTGTGTCATGCATTCTGTACACAGACCCTCACGTATGCATAAAAACTAGGGGTGTAACGGTTCACAAAATTCATGGTTCGATTCGATATGATACAGTGGTGTCACGGTTCGGTACGTATTCGATACAGCAAAAAGAAGGATATGCCAGAAAAATGTCCTTGATTTTTATAAATTTTTATTTATTAAAACTAATATCATAAAGTATGATCTTTTTTTTTTTTTTTTTACTTTGAACAATGCAGTGTGCCAAACAACAGTCGCATCAGATCAGCTGCAGGCGTCGGATTACATTTATCATGTGACGAGAGTCGAGCTGATGAGTGAGGTGAGAAGACAAGAAGTTGGCAAAAGATTTAGTTTCGAAACGAAATACAAAAGCGCCTGCTTTAAAAATATTTTAGACTTTGGAAAACCTTTTGACATTTGCCGTTTATCTAAGATGATTTTGGAAGCCTTTTTAACATTCGTTTCTTATTTATTTGGTTCCCACCGTGTTTGCTGATTTTCAGTGTTTTATATTTAATTTAAATTTTGTGTAAGATATTTGTTATTTTATATTAGGCCTATAGCATGGTGTATTTGTATTCACTTTGTTAATAAATTAAACATTCTATGTTTAATTTAAGTGAGTTTTTCATACCGTTTTGTTGTTGTTAATTCAATCAATTGATGCCAAATTGCCGCTAATTCGAAATGAAAGTAAAATGTGCACAGGCATTTACTAGGCATTTAAAAGCGAGGAAAAGAGGGAAAACTCTAATATACTACCTCACCGTTACAACCCTACTGGAGTAGTGTGTTTTTCTTTGTGGGTGGGATGTGCAGACATCACTTGTTACGTCGACTGGGCTGCCTTGTTGAGCACAGTGGCGCTGTGAACATTATATTTCACACACTTTAATTTTGTCATAGGATAAGTCCAACGAATCGTTCGGTTTGTAATGCGTACTGAACCGAAAGCCTCATACCGAATGGTTCAAATACGAATACGTGTATCGTTACACCCCTGATAAAACCGAAGTATGTAATTGTATGTAAGCTTCCCTGGGAATTGAACCCATAACCTTCTGGTTGCTATTGTTATGCTCTACTTTCCCAGCGTAAGGAACAAGTGGATAGTTTATTTTTAATGGCATCCCGGATTGTGTCTAAGGATTTATCGGGGCATTTGTGTCAAAGAAACATTTGTTGAAAGATGAAGCGGTACTAGATCTGACTGCAGCTGCCTCATAAACCGTACGTAAATGATTTCATAATGCTTTGTCTGGAAATTACTGTTTAATTTTGATCCTGTTGTCAAAACACTCACATGTAAGGGGGCATTGATACGGTTTCCTATGCAATGAAATTAGCCAATCATAACAGTGGCCAATTCCTGACAAGCCTTAAAGGACCCGCCCCTTAAAACAGGTCGAAAATTATTTTTTTCACAACATTTTTTTTTTTTTGCAAAACACTTTAACATTATTAGTAAACCTCAAGGAACATATTAAAATAATAATAAAAAAAATCCATGTCATGACCCCTTTAATGTAAAGTGTAACAGGTCTGGAGGTGCACTAATATTTGGCAAAATCTACAGCCTGTGGGTTTCTGAGGTGAACGCCAGACTCCCAGGTTCCTTTGCTGTAAAGACCCTGGCACTAGACCCACTGTGTGACCTTTTGTTCACTTCAGTACTGCTGAGCATGATGGGTGCCCTGGGATCAATTTCAAATCAAACCAAACCATCAGGCTCAAAACCCAAAATCAGCCAAAGCCACCGGCCCATTTGATCAGAAGAACCAGTGCCAATATGGAGCTGACGCATGCACAGATCAGATTTACGCTTGCAAACTGTACTGAAAAACAGACCGCAGAATGGCATCTGCAAAACTCATGATGCACAACACACTTCAAAGGCCTATTAACCATGATGTTCAAATGCAATGGGAAAATGTACTGAATGTTTTTCTTTAATATTTGTTGTGGCTTATCATCAATATCTATAACATCAGACCAGACTCAGAAAAATGAACTGCAGTTTTGCAGCTGCTGATAAACACATCTTCTCTGCCACTCTTTGATGAGTCATCCAACTTTCATGCAAAGGAAATGTTAAGTATTCACTTCCTGATGCAAACGGCGATTAAACACAATGAAATATGAGTCAAGTAGACTGTTTCTCAGTACTGAGAGTGAAATGAGTGAGTGTCCAATTAAAACCGTCTGAAACAGAGTAAGAGTGTGACACAGAAACACAACGCTAACTTTCTGACCTGTTCCTGAAAAGTTGCAGCTAATGCAGAGTTGCATTTCATTTAGCTCTCAATTCTAATCCATTTAACGGTACACAAACACATAAAATTCAAAGTATACTTTGGGCTTAACAATGAGTTCCACCAAAATGTCAAAAAGCTTGTTCACCCTTCTTATAAGACCAGCTTTGAGTGAGTTTCTGTTTGTTGCAGGCTGGTTTAGCTAGTTAGCATGAGCCTGTTAGCCATTGTTGATTTTACTTCACCAATGTAGTCAAATTATGTTTCTCCATTAAAAGGCATTGAAAAAAGCAGTGTATTCTGACAAATTAAACATTTCAGTTTAATTTACAGTTATTTTACATTGTATTATTATTTTCTCCTATTGGTTTCACTGTGTGAGTGGTGAGTCACAACATCGGTGTTGTACAAGCTTCTGTGTCCACGAAGAATCCTATCCTCTTCCTCAACGCCTGATCAAAAATGTAGCACATTATTGTAATATTAACTAATCGAAAAGGCTTCACTTGATCAGTTAGTATTATGCTAAGCTAGTAGGCTAAAGGCCAAAGTAGGCATGCAGCCGAAAATGGAGCCAAACATCCCATTTGATAATGTGCATGAACACAAGCACTCGTCACATGCGCACTAAGTTTCATCTTTGTCCATTATCTGTGCATTATTTCACTCCAGAAGTTATGAGCAATAAAGTTGTCTTTGTACATTTACACACAGCTGTGTGTGGGCCTATATCTTAACCCTGTCACAAATGCACTCGTCAATGCACACATTTTTTTGTCGTCTCCAGTAGTTTGTTGTTGTTCCATCTCTTCTATTTAATTTTCAACTGTGCAATAATAGTTATGACCAGTGTTGCCACTTTGTACACAAACTAGCTGAGCATACAGGGTTAGAAAAATCGATTACTGTGTGTACAATACGCACATTCTATGCTGCTGATGATTTACGGTGTTAATTGTAAAGTGTACAAGTAAATACCAAAGTATATTTCAGCTTAAGCTGTTAGCATGCTAATCTAAGGCCATTAAAAAAAGAAAGGGGAATGTTTAATTTAACCACTGCCAAATTTACACTGCAAAGATGACACAGAAGTCTTTCTGAAGTGGCATTTAGGTGTCTTTAAACAGCTCAGAGGTGGATAAAATGCATTTACAGTACACTGCAATTACAACTGTATGCTTCGATACTAGGGCTGACCCAGGTAACAATTTAGGTTATAAAAACGCTGTAGGGACATTGTTTTGAAATGTTTCTATAATGCTGAAAAATGTTCTTGTCATGATTATAACATTTAAAGGTTACAGAAATGTTTCTAACAACATTATTTTTTTCCCAAAATATAATGGTATTTGAAAGTTTTCAATTATGATATAATAATGATAAGCACATTAAATTGTCCAGTGTTCTTGTTGTGATTATAACATTATTTAAAGGTTACAAAACGTTTCTTACAACATTCTACTAACTTTACTTTCACCCACAATTTAATGTTATTTGAATGGTTATTTTTAATATTCTAAGAATGTTAAAATGTCCAGTTTTCTTATCATTATAACGTTATTTAAAGGTTACTAAAATGTTTCTTACAATATTCTACTAACATCTTACTTCTTACCCAAACTATAACAATATTTGAACAATATTTGGTTATTTTTAATAATCTACGAATGTCGTTTTCTTGTCATGATTATAACGTTAAAGGTTATAAAAACATTCTTAGAACGTTCATCACGTAAAAATAACATAAGGATGTTCCAAGAAGGCAGATCTCAGAACCTTTTCTCTCAATGTTATGAGTGAATGTTCCTTTAAGAACGTTTTGTCCTAACATTTATGTAACTTTAAAAAACATTCACTGTTAGCTGGGAAGGCGGGTCTAAGCAGGTAAAATTCAGTCTGGCTTTGATGCAGTATTGCGTCTTGACACTGAATTTTGAGCAAGCACAAACTCGGCATCGATAATATATTGTGGCTCTCGCATAACACCGCAGCTCCTGCCATTGACACGAATGGGAGTGCTAACGGATAGCTCTCTCCAGATTTATTATTAAGCTTCCTCAGGCTAAGGCTACGTCCACACGAAGCCAGAGCTTTCCCTATCCGATCTTTTTTTTCCCCTCGTCTCAAGAAATATCTGCGTCCACACGAAACCATGAAACCGACACAAAACAATGTAGTATACATGCCAGACCAGCTTGTGGCGCTGTAATTCTGCCACAGAGATACACTAAAAACGGAGAAGAAGACTTGGACTATGTGCATAAACCTTGAGCGCGGTATACAAACGAACATGGAACAATACATTTATTAATCTGTGTTAATGTTAGTTAGTAAAAAGACAGTCGTTCAGTGTTTGTTCATGTTTTTGTTGCTGCTACGTGACATAGCAGTGGCTGACTAGGGGCGAGACGCGGGCTGATGACGTCATCGTTTCAGAAAATATACGGATTTGCCGTCCACACGAAAACGCAAGGGCGGCGTTTTCAGATATATCCACTCTGGGACCCGGTTTCACTCTCCCAAAACGCCGGATCCGTCTGGACGAAACACCTATATGATACAAAATTTATGTGTATACAGCTAAACGCGTCTCCGTGTGGACGGGGCCTAAGCTAGCTAAGATGCTTGGAGGCTTCTCATTTTGTTGGATCACTATCCAAAACGCAACATATGTCATCCCAATATATTACCATTTCTTGTCACTTTTCGGAGGTATAGTCTACTCCTTGAGAAATTCCTGGCTAATCGTTTTGCAAACTGCGCCATCCCACCACTGATGGTGTAGACCAGGGGTGGCGAACGTCGGTCCTGGAGAGCCGCAGCCCTGCAGAGTTTTGCTTCAACCCTAATCAAACACACCTGAACAAGCTAATCAAGGCCTGAAGGGTTACTAGGAAGCTACAGGCAGGTGAGTTTTAATTAGGGTTGGAGCTGAACTCTGCAGGGCTGCGGCTCTCCAGGACCGGAGTTCGCCACCCCTGGTGTAGACATAACGTCTGTGTAGAAACAAGGAGATGTTCGATATGCAGCATCTAGATCAGCGTGAGAGACAAGTGGTCACATGTTCTGCCTCCAGGAGCAGGAATGGAGCCGAGAGGATGAAGGAGCTCTTGAACTGGGCCATCTCTGATGTGCATCCAGGAAAGGCAGGGGTCTGATGGGAGTTGGGCCGTAGGGAGTGTCAATGAGAGAGGCACATCTGGGAAGTAATCTGGGTGGAATTAGGCCACGCAGGATCTGGGTCCAATGATCATGCACCACAGTGGCTTTTTTCAATATATACAGTTACACTGGAGGCAACATCAAGATCAGAATGTTGCAGCTCTTCATATGACTTCCAGAAAGAGCAGCTGCACAGACTTGCAAAGTCTGTCTGCATTTCAAGCAATGCCATAATGGTAGCATTTGAGTGAGCTTTGAGTGTTCATTGTGTCTGTCACCAATGAAAACTTTTTTTAACTGAGTATTTACTGTATCAGGCAGCACAAGACGTCTGTATTTCTGAGAAATCTTATATTGAGTATAATGGTTACACAGGGACATGATTCATGCAGTCTTTAAATGACATGTAATGCGATCACAGAAAGTTTACAAGACTGTCTTACCTTCACTGGATGATCCAGACAAGTCGATAATGACATAAACCTTTCCCTCTGGCTCCAAGTCTATCTGTAAGGACCATCGAACAAAAGTTTTAGCAACAGAGCAAAGGAACATCCTTAAAAATCTTGACTGGCCTCTGTACTTAATGCTCTTAATGCAGCCTTTTTTAAAAGTCAAGTTAATGCATGCGTTCTACAGTAAACACATCCTAGTATGAAAAAGCAGAGTTACTCTTTTAAACAGTAATGAGCATTAATGAACAATCATTTTGCCAGACACTTTTTCAAAGCTTACAAATAAGGAAAAATTGACAATTTATCATAAAGAATACAACAATATTAGCAGTACTAGAATATCAAATTTCCAAGTAAAGAGCAATAGTGCAGAAAATAAAATAAGAATAAAAATAATTTTTCTATTTTATTTTTAGAATTATTATTAGGTATGCAGTTTGTATGGTAATTTATATTACATTGAAAATATGTATTTGAATAATGATTTGTAAAACTGACAGAAAAAGAAACAGTGGCTAAAATCCTAGTAATTGATAAAGTTGTATACATGTCAAATTGTACATAAATATGTTTTATCAGTTTATTACTAATGTGGGGGAAGTCGTGGCCTAATGGTTAGAGAGTCGGACTCGTAACCCAAAAGGTTGCGGGTTCGAGTCTCATACCGGTGGGGATTGTAGGTGGGGGGAGTGAATGTACAGCGCTCTCTCCCACCTTCAATACCACGACTGAGGTGCCCTTGAGCAAGGCACCGAACCCCCAACTGCTCCCCGGGTGCCGCAGCAAAAATGGCTGCCCACTGCTCCGGGTGTGTGTTCACGGTGTGTGTGTGTTCACTGCTGTGTGTGTGCACT
The DNA here is from genome assembly GCF_001515605.1 of Sinocyclocheilus anshuiensis. Lineage (NCBI taxonomy): Eukaryota > Metazoa > Chordata > Actinopteri > Cypriniformes > Cyprinidae > Sinocyclocheilus > Sinocyclocheilus anshuiensis. The sequence goes on along the minus strand of NW_015546056.1, from coordinate 674,116 downwards.
TTGGATGGGATAAATGCAGAGCACTAGTTCCGAGTATGGGTCACCATACTTGGCCACATGTCACTTTAGTTTTGACTAACATTTTGGTGTTTAAATGCATGATAGATAATCTGATTAATGTTACAATATTTCACATGCCCATTGAACAAAGTGCATTTTGCCAAAAAATAAATAAATAAATAAATAAAATAATTGATAATGATAATTTTAATAATTTGTTTGTAAAGTTTTTGTCTAAAAGTCTTTTTTTTTCTTGTCTAAAACCTTTCGTTAAACTAAAGATTCAGTCATCATTTACCACCCTCAAGTGAAGCTCAAAACCGTTTTCCAGAAACTTTTTCCAGTGGAACAAAATAATATATTATCAAAGAATACATTGTCAAAATGTCAAAGCTGCTTTTTTCCCACACACACATACACACACAAATGCACAGGCAGTCACATGGTGTCAAGTTCAGATCTAACTCTGTTAAAATATATATTATAAAAGTAAGAATACTAAAACAGTGTGTGTGTGTGTGTGTGTGTTTGTGTGTGTGTGTGTGTGTAATGTGTGCGTGTGTGTGTGTGTGGCTTGTGCGTTTATTTGACCCAAATACAGCAAAAGCAGTAATATTGTGGAATATTTTACTATTTAACATTATTATTAAATTACTATTTAAAATAAAAACTGCTTTCTATTTGAATTTACAATATTCTAAAATATAATTTATTTCTGTGATGCAAAGCTGTATTTTCAGCATCATTACTCCAGTCTTCAGTGTCACATGATCCTTCAGAAATCAGTCTAATATACTGATTTGCTGCTCAAGAAACATTTTTATTACAGTTTTTTAAAATCGCTATGACAATATTTTCAGTACTTTTAACAATTTTCCTAAACTCTTAACACAGCTAGCACAACATCCGTCTGTGTAGACTATACAATTAACACATTTGTTGTTGCTTTGACACAAAATGCATACAGTTAACACAAATTTAAAATGCTTGAACTTCTTTTACACACAAGCTCAACCAAGACCAAAACAATGTAATTTTACTGGCAAATTTTCAAATGCTTTCACACTGTATGTCAGATCAGATAACATCATTTTCTAAAACTAACTTATAGGCTAAAGTCAAAGTGAACAGCTGTTCATATTGTGAATTGAAACACAAATATGTGTCCTGTATTTTATTACATTGCTAATGAGCAAGAGCTGATTGAAATTATGCAAATATATAAATTACAGCTTATTCCCATCTAGAAAACACACTCAGGTGTTGAAGTTCTTTCAATCACATGACCATACAGTATACAGTAAAAGAGGACCTCTTTGGGCTGATCTTGTGTGGAAAAGTGCACTCCTGCATAAATGTGAGATTTTAGAAGATCTGTACCAAAGACTGGTGCCAGAGAAAGGGGACAGGTGGGAGACCACTTGCCAATATATGTGATCACATGGAACAATGTGGCATTCCACCATTCCCAGTGCAGTCAGTCAATGATGTCTCTTTTCCTTGGCCCTTACTCCCCTTTCCTCAACCCCATTGAGGAGTTTTTCTGAGCCTGGAGATGGAAGGTTTTTGACCATTGTCCACAGGGCCAAATGTCCCTCCAGGATGCAATGGATGCTGAATGCCAAAGGCTAAAGTCAAAGTGAACAGCTGTTCATATTGTGAATTGAAACACAAATATGTGTCCTGTATTTTATTACATTGCTAATGAGCAAGAGCTGATTGAAATTATGCAAATATATAAATTACAGCTTATTCCCATCTAGAAAACACACTCAGGTGTTGAAGTTCTTTCAATCACATGACCATACAGTATACAGTAAAAGAGGACCTCTTTGGGCTGATCTTGTGTGGAAAAGTGCACTCCTGCATAAATGTGAGATTTTAGAAGATCTGTACCAAAGACTGGTGCCAGAGAAAGGGGACAGGTGGGAGACCACTTGCCAATATATGTGATCACATGGAACAATGTGGCATTCCACCATTCCCAGTGCAGTCAGTCAATGATGTCTCTTTTCCTTGGCCCTTACTCCCCTTTCCTCAACCTCATTGAGGAGTTTTACTGAGCCTGGAGATGGAAGGTTTTTGACCATCGTCCCTCCAGGTGTCCTCCAGGTGTCCCTCCGAATGTCCCTCCAGGGTGCAATGGATGCTGAATGCCAAGACATCACAGCTGAACAATACCAGGAAGGATAAGGCATACCAAAAGATTCTTCCCAAGATGCCTTGCCCAGAGAAGATATCAGGTGTGATGTGGATGTGAACGTGGCCAAACACAGAAGATTGGGCAGATTAGATCACATTTATTTATATATTTTTTTTTCAATTCTTCAGTGGCTTTTCCTGTTTATTTTCCTGTATATTTTGTATTTTCACATAATACTGTAAATGAGAGCTATATTGCATATTTTTTTGTTTTCTTGCATTCTTGGTTTCTTTCCTTTTCTAATGTCCTGTTGCAAATAAAACCTTTACTGCAGCAATTCTGTCTCATTTTATAAAGCTACTCTGAGATGGGTCATTCAAAAAATTTCTGCAACAAAATACACAAAATACATGCATTTACTAAACCCAAAAAGAAAAAGAAACTGTAGTGTAAAACACAGTCTATGATCAATGCAATATACTTTCTATTAAGTGTTTTAAAAATTTATATTTCAGATAAATGCTGCTCTTCTAAAATTTCCATTCATCAAAGAAACCTGAAAAAATTATACTCAGCTGTTTTCAACATCATCATCATCATAATAATAATAATAATAATAATAATAATAATAATAATAAATGTATTTGAGCAGCAAATCAGAATATTAGAAATATTTCTGAAGGATCATGTGACTGAAGTAATGATGCTAAAAATTCAGCTTTGAAATCACAGAAATAAATTACATTTAAAATATATTCAAATAGAAAACAGTTATTCTAAATAGTAAAAATATTTCAAAGGTTTACTGTTTTTGCTGTACTTTGGATCAAATAAAAGCAGGCTTGGTGAGCAGAAGATACTTTTTTTTTAAAACATTAAAAATCTTACTGTTCAAAAACATTTGACTGGTAGTGTATATATGTATGTGTATGTATACATGTAAGAAACCTGAGAAACCTGAAAAAATTATACTCAGCTGTTTTCAACATCATCATCATCATAATAATAATAATAATAATAATAATAATAATAATAATAAATGTATTTGAGCAGCAAATCAGAATATTAGAATGATTTTTTTAAAGGATCATGTGACTGGTGTAATGATGCTAAAAATTCAGCTTTGAAATCACAGAAATAAATTACATTTTAAAATATATTCAAATAGAAAACAGTTATTTTAAATAGTAAAAATATTTCAAAGGTTTACTGTTTTTGCTGTACTTTGGATCAAATAAAAGCAGGCTTGGTGAGCAGAAGATACTTTTTTTTTAAAACATTAAAAATCTTACTGTTCAAAAACATTTGACTGGTAGTGTATATATGTATGTGTATGTATACATGTATGTATATGTATATTTAAGCTATTGCCCCCTCAAAAAAAATAAATAAATAAATAAATAAATAAAGACACTCCTGTGCATACAATACATTCACATTGACTAAATTAGTGTGTGTGATTTCCTGCTTCATTAGGTTTGCACACCACCTGTGGAAGCCTTACTTATGGAAATAAACAAGCACACATGGTCAAGATTAGCCGAATAAATGCTGAGTATGTGGCACCAGCAGAGGAAACAGCACAGTCTCGATGTGAACATGAGCCCTGTGAGGCTTGTGCTCAGGCTGAAATGACTGATATTAGGCCCGGTTCTCCTCTCAGCAGCTAATGACAGCATAACGGCTGTTCCATCAAAACCAGATTAAAGCAGGAAATGGAGGGAGGATGTGGGGATGAGTGGAGAGATTTGTACATGCTATGAGAGTAAAGAGAGAGAGACAGTGAGGATGTGTGTGGGAGTTGGGTTAGAGGCAAGTCGTATCATGTTAGTGCAGTCAACACAGGTTTTACACAGGATGCACCAGTGCAAAAAAAAAAAAAAAACCTGCTTGCAAGCGCACTCACACACACGCAAAATTCACACTCCCAAACCAAAAGTACCAGTATCAAGGTTCAGTTCATTGCAATAGCTGAGATTCTCACATATTCACTAGAAACCACATTTTCATGGGAAACAGATTTCATGAGACAAAACTGTTAGTTAGTTAGTTAATAAGCAAAATACTTGGAACATCAAAAGTCTAGGGTTGTTCATTTTTGTTAAATATTTTGAAAGAAGACTCTTATTCTCACCAAGGCTGCATTTATTTGATCAAAATACAGTAATACTGTGAAATACTAGGCACGTTTCCATTACAGATTTGCGCAAAACTTTGGCGATATTTTATAAATGTCGATAAAAAAAGTATTGCGTAATGACGGCGTTTCCATTAACCAATGTTATGGGACTAAAACATAACCTTTTGCCTCTCGCGATAAGTCATGGCAATGAATTTTGGTGGGATTTTGGATATTTATTCAAAGGAGGCGTATGCGTGTATCTTTATAGAAGCAGCACAGAGAGCAGCACTGGATTATGGAATAAACAAGCATTGTGGCCGCAATCAGCTTCAGTGGCCGTATCAAAGCCACACTGCACTGCATTAATGGTGGAATAAACAAGCATTGTGGCCGCAATCAGCTTCAGTGGCCGTATCAGAGCCACACTGCACCGCAGACGTGTGTAATGTAAATTGTATAAGCATTAATGATAGGGAAAGCCCCTTATACTGGAGAGTGGCCACGTATGATGTGTTTCTTGGAGGTTATAGTACGTTGAAGAATGATCATATGACTTTTTACATATGCCATGTGACCTGTAATTGCGAAAAAGCTGTTTCCATTGCAGTTTTGCGGATTATTCCTTTTTCGCATTGCCTGAAAAACCACCTCATGCGAGCGTAAAAACTTTTTTGCGATATATGGGCGTCTTTGCGAAATTGACGCGTTTCCATTAGGAGTATTTTAAATTCGCAATTTCAATTTGCGCAATTTGAAGGGTAATGGAAACGCGCCTACTGTCTAACAATTTAAAATATTTAAATGGAGTATATAAATGTCACACCGCAGGTCATTTCAGTTTCCCCAAAGTATTTCATATCAACCACCCAAAGCTGTTTGCAGAATTGATGAATATTCAAATCAAACTTAAATATTTGAAGCATACTGTGTATTTGTAAGCCCCGGGGCTGCTGTGGGGTTTCTTCACTCCCTGCATGATGGAGGATGAATGAATTAGGATTTTATCAAGTCCACACTGGAGGCTTTCCAGAACATTCATGCACTGATTTACTAGTCTGGGGTCAAGACACTCAGACTGCTCTATTTGAACACATTTACATTTAATACAAAACATTTGAACAGACACAGGCTCTGAGAGCACAGATGTGTTTTTTCTAGACTACAAGAAGATGAAATGAAGTGTTTCCCCGCTGAGGGCCTGTGGGAGAGAGTCGCTATGCGGTACGGATCTGCTGTCGAATGCTTGCTATAGCGACATGTTTGTTATCCTGAAAAACCTTGTGACCTTCTCCCTTCCTCCCACTTCCTGTGATGTCACGCTCAAGCTGATCTCTGAATGCTCTTGCTCTTGCAGGTGCGACGACACGCCAAATATAGCAGCTCTAGCTGCAGCAGCAAAGGAGAGTGAGTGAATGTTTAAGTCTGGAAATAATGTGTGGACATTTTTTGCGCATATGTGTCTATGTGCACACATGTACGCAAGGGTGTGGAAGTAAATATTTGCATTTAGATCGGTCTGAGTAAATGGGACATCTGCAGGTCAAAGAATTACAGGCTTGCTAATAAATAAGAAGCAAGCGTGGACATTTTGAGATCCAAGAGAGCTATAAGTAATCAGAAAAAAGTTTAGTTCTTTTCTTTTCATCAAAATGTAGGTAATATACACTCTAAAAAATAAAGGTCCCAAACGGGTTCCCCATTTTGGGTTCCACAAAGAACCCTTCAGTGAACAGTTCTTAAAAGAACAATTTTTCCATAGTGTGAAGAACATTTTAATAATCTAAAGGAACTTTTTCTTCAATAGAACCTTTAGTGCAATGAAAAGGTTCCATGTATGTTAAAGGTTCTCCACAGAACCACATATGCCAATAAAGAAACTTTATTTTTAAGAGTGTATCTATAAAATTATTTCCTTGTTTTATTTTGACTGGATGTTACCTGTTTTTGTTTTATCCCATTTCTAATAATCTAAAATGACCCCAGTATGTCACGTGATTCCTCTTGAATTTCAACAAATTGTGTTCAGATTAGTCTGCAATCAAAAGTCAGAGATCGTCTCGGTTACGTATGGTAACCCTCGTTCCCTGAAGGAGGGAACGGAGACGTCACGTCGGATGACCGACGAATTGGGATCTCGCTTAGAGAGACCAATCTACTTCGAGTGTAAGCCTCGATGCTAACACTGTAGCGTATAAGGCGGAGGCAGCTTCTCCACAGGCCGTATAAGCATCGCTGGCCAGTCGAGTACCTACAGACCTTGGAGGGGAGGCACGTTTCGTCCTGCCGGGTGGATGCGGTATTAGGACACACTTGCATCGCAACTGACCGCTCCACCGGGCGGACCCTTGTAACCCCCTAGCTGCACCACCGTCGAGGGTGGTGAGGGAGGAGGAACCAGCAGATCGGTTTCCGGCAGTAAAAGGTGCCGTCCACGACCTGATGAGCTCCTCATGCACCTCAGGGAAGAAAGGCACCGAGGTGGGGTGCTGAGAACCAGCGTGGACCACCCCGAGAACCAATCATGCAACCTTGAGGGCTCGGGACACCCACATCGTCTTTACAAAGACGTAACGTCAAGTTTGCCACGCAACGTCGTCTTTAAAAAGACGCACCCGAATTTGCTCTTTTAGGGAAAAAGCTCTTTTAGCGTGCTGAGGCGCACAGGGGAGATGATCACCTGCAACACAAACAGTGGGTAGTGCAGCCTGATGTGTGCAACCCACTCGACACGGGAAACCACCACCGCTGAAGCGCCGTACCGCCAACACGAAGAGCTCTCCAAGAGCGCGCTGAACTCGTTCAGTCTTCTTCTCTCAGTAGAGTAGTCAGGAGCAGAACGATGTGATAGCTCGGCTCCGAAGCGAAAAGCTGAATATGCGCTGCATCTGCTGCCTACTTATACTCACGCTGTGATCAGCGGCAGCTGGATGCAATAATCGCATGCCAATGTGCATTGGCTCGTTTAGTTTACACTCGAAGTAGACTGGTCTCTCTAAGCGAGATCCCAATTCGTCGGTCATCCGATGTGACGTCGAGAGTGACCGACTGAACGGGAACTATGATTTATGCTATCAATTTTTAATTTAATAGTCTATGTATGCATTTTGTAGCGCTATACTGATGTATGCCAACAATTGCCTCATTTTATTTCACTTAAGGAATTTTAGCAGAAACATCCAAGACAGACAGTTTCACGTTTGAGCAATAACATTTTCCTCTAGGGTAAAAATATGAAGGATCAACTGGAACAATTAGAGAATAAAGGTTTCAGGAAACACAGAAAGAGCAATGTCCGGGCAATTAAACTTTCTTCTGTGAAAGTTAGTATCTGGAAATTGTATGTTGTCTCTTCATCACTGAAAACATGTGACATAGTACAGGGACCAATTCTCACTATTAACTAGTTGCTTACTAGCATGCCTATTAATAACATATTGGCTGTTTATTAGTACTTATAAAGCACATATTCTGCATGACCATATTCTACATCTCTAATCCTACCCAATACCTAAACGTAACAACTACCTTACTAACTATTAATAAGCAGCAAATTAGGAGTTTATTGAGGCAAAAGTATTAGTTAATGGTTGTTTAATATTGAGAACTGGACCTTAAAATAAGCCTGCAGGTACAGTTTTTAAAAAAAATGTACTTTTTTAAGATTTGAAGTACACTATAAGTGTATATTTAATACAGTGAAGAACACTTCTTTTTCAAAAGGGGTTACAGTACTTTGTTTGTGTGTCTGTACATGTGTGCTGATAATGGACAAAATAGGAAAAAAAGAGGATGTTTATTTCATCTCTGTCAATCATTGATAAAGAGACAACTGGAGAAACGGTCACTTTGGCCTCGACCCTAGACACTGACCGTGTGCCTGACCTGATCTCTTCCCTCTAGCAAGCCTGCATATTCAAAAATATCACACTTAAAGATTAAGTATTAAAAAAAACGTATATGTACAACACAGCAATATTGGCTCAGTGGTTTTGGGGCAGGACTATCTATTTCACTGACCAATGACAGACAGGAAGCATGGTCAGATGATTTATTTTTGCAAACGAACAATCTACACTGTTGTGAGGAAAGAACTGGCAAAATAAGAAAATGTAAGATGAAAAGAGAGAAAGAAAGCACAGGTGAGCGAGAACAGCTGTCTGGGCAGAACACAGGGCCATGTTGTGTTTTATCTCTCGGATGACAGTGTGTTTAGCCGCTCACGGAGTGTGTGTTCATGTGAAGGGTGACGCACACCAGATCCCTCAAGCTAATTGAGACTCCACCGAAACACACACATAAACCTGGACAGAGAGAAGTAATATCTCTGCGATAACTAAATATTTTCATTTTCAAGTCTCTAAATACGAAATGTATTTACACGGCAACTAAATGTCCACAGCGTTTGTTTCAGGACCTTTAGCATCGACCATAAAGACAACGGAAATATTAGTGTTTCTATTGAATAATAAACAGGTTTAATGCTGTCAAAACATGAATAATCATAATTACGAGATAAACGAACATGAACACCGCCATAATATTCTCTGAGCCCTGAGACTCTTGACTTTCCAAGTTGTTCTGCTCAGAGAATAAATGTAAATATGTACTGTTGATTAAGAAGATCTAAAAAGCTTGCATACATAATACATACTTAGCAGGTTAATGAAAAGACAAGCTTGTATGACAAAACTACTAATATTTCCTGTATACTTGTGTAGCAGCACGAAAATGATAAAACACCCAGATAAAGCATTGATTACACACCTAATGCACATCATTTGCTCTTCATTTTGTTGCATTAGGGCTACAAAAGCTTCCTGTCTTTGTCAGTAAGTGAATATGTCATTGCCCAGCTGATTCATTTTATTCCAACTAAAATCGCTTGAAAGCACACCACGAAAGTGAGATTTTCCCAAGAGGATGTGAAAGCAGCACGAGTGCTGTGTTGTTGGGTTGCTTCCTGTACCACTTTCAAAAATCCTCATATTTGCTAATGAGCATTGAGAATTGTCTATTTCCACGGGGCCGTCCTCAAATCTGTGCACTATAACTAACAGATGGACACTGAAATTTGTACAGGTGCCCACAAAGATTGTTCAGTTGCAGTTGCGCCAGTCCTGCCCACCGAGATAAACTGTTTGACTGCATGCACAAAAGAAAATAATAAATAGCAATCCATTGACAACCCTTCTAATTAGCCAAGAATTGTAACAGAACATTATTTGCAAGCAACAAATAACTAATATTTAATTTGAAAATACTGTATGCTATATTAATACTATGACATATATTTGTAGGCCAAAATCTGGAAACAGTTAACATTTTAACACTTCTGTTCAATTGTCCAGATTTCAATGGATTTTTTGAATGAGTTTTTGGTTAAATACCTGAAATAAGGTTAATATAGACTTTCACGTAATATAAACATGAAAGAGTGAAAAATTGAAGGGGGTCTGAATACTTTCCGTACCCACTGTATTTCACATACAGATTTTCTTATTTTCACGTTTTATTCTACAACATAAAATGCATCAGTAATACCCCTTGTGAGCCTCGTCATTTTTATATGCACTCTTTTGCACTCTCGCAAACTATTCTAACTAAACCTTTGGTGACAGTATGATTGGTTAAGGATGCCTGGGTCATATTTCACCTTATAAATCAAAAGATGATTTTTTTTTTTTAAATAAGAATTTTATTAGATTATTTACTCACTCTCATGCCATTCCAGATGTAGATGAGTTTGTTTCAGAAGAAATTAGCATTATATCACTGCTATATCAGCTGTTTAGACTCTCATTCTGACGGCACCCATTCACTGCAGAGGATGCTAAATTTCTACAAATCTGTTCTCATGAAGAAACAAACTCATCTACACCTTGGATGACGTCAAGGTGAATACATTTTCAGCAAATTTTTATTTTTGGGTGAACTATTTAAGCATTTTTAATCCCTCATTACCATAACACACAAAACATTATTAAAACGTATTACTGAACATCATTATAATGAACATAATGAACAAATTATACTAAAAATAAAATTACAATTGCAATTGCAGTGCTATATGCTATGCTAGTGTATGTAGTTGTGTTTAATTTACTTATTCAAATGTTTGTTTCTTGTACAAAAAAATAAAATGTCATGAAAATAATGTCCCAATGATAAAAAAAATAAAATCTTATAGGGGGTTCATTTTATTAATGCTACATTTTTATTTATATTTTGGTGTTAAATATGGCCTGGATATTTTCGTAAGATTCACCTAGAAACATAATTTACCTCTCCACAGCAGGCCATTTTCTACACAAGAATGTTTATTGTTGTACAAGGTTTGTGTGCCAGTGTGTGCGTGTGTTAACATGTTTAAAAGCTTTGGTATGTGCATTAGCTGATATTTCAAGTGGTGACAGCACTATTTCAAATCAGAGACCTACACTTAAAAGCATTCCTGGCGCGCATTCTGTCTCTCCATCTCTCTTGTGACTCTTCATTACTGTTCAAACAGCACACATTGACTGCTGAAAGAGCGTCAAGCATCAATGGTCATTCTTACACTGCATCCCTTCAAGACACTATTACATTAGCGCGAATTTACTTAAAGAGCAAACGAAGTCAGACATCACATGAGTGTAAACTCGAGTCATGCTTTTGAGACCACTATATGACCTACCACCTCTCATTCATCTGTTTCAATTAGATGCTGCCCTTAGAAATTGACCAATGTTTAAACTATGAGTACACACACATTCACAAAAGGACTTTTCTTAAGCATTCCCTTTTTTTCGTCTGTAGGGACTTTTCTAAGTTATTTTGTTATTTAAAGAATGTGAACTTGAGAAAACTTGTTCCTCCCTCATCACATCGCAGGGTTTCAGCTGTTCTGTCCGTCTCAGAATCGACAATTGAGCATCGAATTGGAGGTGTACAAGGTTTGTGTCACTTGGCAGGTAATAATCACAGCATAACTTAACTGCATTTATTTTGTTATTGAGAGGAACGTGCCCAGCACATATTTACGTATTCTAATATGTTTAGATACATATCTAAACGCCGCTCTCAGCATCTTTGCAATGTTTGTTAACAGTAAACCACTGCTCAGGTATTTCAAACTTATTTTTACTCCAAAGCGTAGAAGAAAAAAGAAATTATATTGGGGCCTTTACATATGATTTTTTCTATGTAGTTTTGTAAAACCTTCCCACACTTTACTGGTTCGGCCCACATGCTCAAATAAGCAAGTGTGTCTTCTATTTGATTGTATCTGGGAAAGATGAGTTACAGTCTTGCGCTACAGCGCCACACTGGTCAAACTGAGTTATTGCAGGACCTTATATTAGGTCATATGAGATCAAATGACTATTCAACTACAAAAACATTTGCTGTCGATAATGTCGACGAATCGTTTCAGCCCTACTATTGGAGCAAATGAGAATGCAAAACTCACATTTCCTCTAGTCTGTCATTGACCACTATAGAAGTTCACTATAGAAGATATTTTATGTCAAAGGGGTTTGGCTGGGAAAAAAAAAGTTTGGGAATCCCTGCATTACATGAACAAACATTAATAAACAGCAATGATATTACACATCCAAGTTTTCAAAGCTAAATGGTATGACGCACAATAGGATTGTTAAAAAAGGAACCTTAAAAGAGAAAAAGAAGAATTGGGGAAAAACAATAAATTATGAATAATTTGATGCCATTGTGTGAATAATATGTGACCCTGGACCACAAAACCAGTCATAAATAGCATGGGTAAATTTTTATCAATAGCCAAAAATACATTGTAAGGGTCAAAATTATCGATTTTTCTTTTATGCCAAAAATCATTATGAAGATATTTTGTAAATTTCCTACCGTAAATATATCAAAAATGTATTATCATTAGTAATATGCATTGCTAAGAACTTCATTTGGACAACTTTAAAGGCGATTTTCTCAATATTTTGATTTTTTTTGCTCCCTCAGATTCCAGATTTTCAAATAGTTGTATCTCAGCCAAATATTGTCCTATCCTAACAAACCATACACCAATGGAAAGCTTATTTGTTCAGCTTTCAGATGATGTATAATATCAATTAAAATAAAATTGACCCTTATGACTGGCTTTGTGGTCCAGGGTCACATACAGTATGTAATCATGTAATCCATAAAAAGTAACTGTAATCTGATTATGAGCATTTTAAAATGTAATATAATCTAATTACGAGTACCTAATTTTTGGAATCTGATTACGTAATCTCTTTACTGTACGCAAGGGTAAACCTACAGCTCGCATGATGTAAATGTCATCATCAGCATAGTATGCACGTACTGTACAGTCTGCCTTGAAACTGAAGAAACAGAACAACAACAACAACAACATCACACTACTGGAGACACTGCAGAAATAGATGCCAGCACTAGTGGTCGACCGATATTGGTTTTTTGACAGCCGATGCCGATATCTTGGAAAGCAGGGTGGCCGATGGCCGAT
>NW_015546056.1:647569-660241 GCF_001515605.1 Sinocyclocheilus anshuiensis | reverse complement strand
GATGCCGATATCTTGGAAAGCAGGGTGGCCGATGGCCGATATAAAGCTGATATCATTTTATTTATTTTAATTAATATTTAAGAAATTTGAAATAATGTAAAAATGGATTAAAAAAATAAATGTGTAAAATAAGCATACTTATACTTTAGATGACATAGTATTTTTCACAAATAAATAAATATTTAATATAAATATAATTAAAAAGGAAGTAAACACTGTAACCAACAGGGCACTCAGTATTCTGGGAAGTTTGTGTGCATTGGGAATCATCATCAACTAAAGCCAAGGTAACACTCATTTTACATACAGCACACAGTGAAAATGACATGAATATGACAGTGGGCAAATGCATGGTTAATATAATATATGAATATGACAGTGAGAAAGTATTATAATGTTTGCCTTTCTATTACTAATAATATAAAAGCAATCGCTATAATACTTTTTTGTATACATTTTAATTCCTCTGATTAACAGTTCTATCTGATTATTAGACAGACTTCTATATTAGACAGAACTGTTAAACGACGACAGCAAAGTTGAGCGAGAATGTCCCGCCTCTAAGGCATCAGCCAAACAGAAAAACTTATCGGCCAATGCTGATATTTGAAAAATTGCAAATATCGGCCGATATATCAGCCTTGGCGATATATCGGTCGACCACTAGCCAGCACTGACTAGAGCATGTGTGAGGAGTTTAAGAGATACACACAACACACAAGTTTAAACATTTACAAAGAAATTTTTTATCACTTTATCACTAACTTCTGGAGAGAAATAGTGTAGACACTGGACAAGAATAAACTTTCTAATGCGCGTGCGTCAAGTACGTGTGTTTGCATGAGCTATCAAATGGAGGACACTTTGAAAGTCTATGCGTTCGTCTATAAGCACATGCTCAGTGTTCACATCAAAATTTAAGTATTATTTGGGCTTAAGGTTTGTGGTTAGCAGGTTAGCAAAACAGATTGTATCCTTAATAGCAGCTATATTTTTACTGCAATGTTTGTTGCCTATAATGTCGTAATACCTTCAGCCACACATTCCCCATTCTGTGGGAATCAGAATCATTAAGTGATCACATGTGTCTTGATATCAGTGAAGGCATCAGGTCCCCCAGTCTCACCCCACCGCCTCCTCTCTGTCCCCCTCTATCGCTCTGGGAAGTAAACGTGGGAGAGTGAAAACAGGAAGCCCAGGCTACCGTGTGACTCAAACGCACCGCCGGTATTTTTAGCTGCTTCCTCCGGGGCCACCGGGAGGATACTACTGTCCGCTCCTCTGTCGGGCCCCGCGGGGAAACGAGGTCAAGCTAAGAAAGGGTCCTGTCAATCCAGACAGCTTTTATATTGGTCCTGTCTGTCAATCGTGGCCTTAGTGCAGTGGCATTTTAAGGATATAAATACCAGAGCACTGCTCTGTGATCTACACACGACACCAACATGAGACAAAGGCTCAGATACAATGCAGCCTTACAACCAGAATCAAAACTGATATATATATCAGCTCTTTTACAACAGCTCCAAATGTGGCTCATTCAGAAGAAGAAATTTCAGTTTTATGACAGCAGTTTCACTTTTGTACATTTTCATTTGTTATTAATAATCGCAGTGGCAATTATTACAAACGACTGCAGACTTCGGCACATTTTGTTTCCTACATATCCACCTTATCCAGCACTCTTTTTGTTTTCTATTCTACAAAATATCCTGTCTCTACTTCGAGGTGAGAATTCGCTGCAAATGGTTCACGAAAAATGTCAGACATTTTTGCACACCTGTTTGACCTGATTAGATCAAAAAGTGATTTATTCACGCATCTGGCCACAGTCCCTTTAAGGCAATTAATTTTGAAATCACCAATGAAATCTACCAACAACTGTCACATAAAAGCTTATTTTTCAGGCTAGACCTGTAAAATTTCTCTCCCATTCATAAGTAATATGATCTTTGTATATCTAAAGTCTTTGATCTGGCATCGCTAGTTCTGATACTTAGCTGATAGAATAGACAACTTGACTGCTAAAATATTATTAGAATTATCGGAATACGGAAATCTTCATTGACACATTTATCAGTAATATCTTACTGGGGCACAGTGGTATCGAAGGGTCAAGCAACTTCCTTGGTACAATATCCGTGGCAATTAAAATCAAATACATCACACATCCAACTATGTGTTCAGGATCATTCCTTCTAATATTTAGTTGAATCACTTAGAGTCACGTCTGCATGTTATAAAAAGCAGTCTCACATTATTAGCTGCTATTTCCTGCGGCAAGAGCATGCTAATACAGACACTAAGGGCAAAGACAGAGGGCATGGATGTCGTCGTAGAGGGTGTGTGTGTTGTGTCTGGAAGTGAGAAGAGCTTTGAGAAGCAGCCATGATACTATTGTTTTCTGCAGATCTGCGTCAGAAGCTTGAAGGTAAGTGGAATATAAACGTCTCCCAGTGCTGCACAACACCAACAGACAATCTGCCCAGTCACCAGTAACCCTTTCCCACACAGCAACAAACCAGAGAAGAACACAGATTCCCAGCTGCTTCATGACAAAGCTAACACTACACTCTTAAAAATAAAGGTGCTTCAAAAGGTTCTTCACAGCGATGCCATAGAAGAACCATTTTTGGTTCCACAAAGAACCATTCAGTCAAAGGTTCGTTAAAGAACCATCTCTTTCTTACCTTTTTGTAATCTGAAGAACCTTCTTTCGCCACAAAGAACCTTTTGTGAAACAAAAAGGTTCTTCAGATGTTAAAGGTTCTTTAAGGAACCATTTAGACAAAAAGGTTCTTCTATGGCATTGTGAAGCACCTTTGTTTTTAAGAGTGTAAAGCGCAATTTCATAACACATGATTCAATAAAACCGTTCAACAAACCATTCAATAAAATATGAGGTTATCTATTTATGTTAAGAGTTTCATATCCAAGAGCTGAGAGCCCATCCTGTGTGGTTAACCTTTCAGGAAATCCAATCCTTCAGTGAGTGACACTGTCTTCAATGTCTGTGGTAATATTATTTACACCTGCTCCTGTGTCGCTCCACAGGTTTACATACAGTTTACACACTATTCAGTTCACAACACAGATTAAGCTGTATCATAGTCAATCAACAAACAAACAAATATATGAATGAGCAGACAGATGAATGAATGAACGAACAAGCAAATGAATGAGCAAAACGTGCAAATGACTGAACAAATAAAATGACTAAAACAAAATGAATGAACAAATGAACTAATGAATGAACAAACTAATGAGTGAATGAAAAAAAAATGTGCGAACCAAACAGTTAAAAGAATAAATTAACAAATAAATTAACGAACAAGCAAATGAAATGAATGAACATACAAACAAATGGCAAATGAATGGATGAACAAACTAATAATTGAACAAACTAATAAGTGAAAAAAAATGAATGAACAAACAAATAGGTGAAGAAACTAATAAATTAACAAACTAATAAAAGTTAAACTAATGAAAGAACAAATGAATGAATGAAAGAAAGAAAGAATGAATGAATGAATGAATGAATGAATGAATTAATTAATTAATTAACAAACTAAATGAATAAACAAACAAACAAACAAATTATTCAATTAATTAATTAAAATGAATAAATGAGCAAACAAAATGAACTAAAAACACAAACTAAATGTATGAATGAATGAACAAACTAATGCACAAACAAAAAAATGAAAAACGAATTAATAAATTAACAAATTAATGAACAAACGAATAAGTGAACAAATTAATGAATGATTAATTGAATGACTGAATAAATAAACAAGCAAACAAAATGATCTAACAAACTAATGAGTGAACAAGCAAATAAATGATCGAGTGTACAAGTGAATTTGTGGTTGCTTTCAAGCTGCAGTAGAGTAAATGTTAACATTTGTTGACAGTATGGAGTTGCTGATTGGTGTACTGATTCAACAATGCAACCAATCAAATGTCAAAGGAAACGAGAGAATAACTGTATTGCCACAAGCTGAAAGAAAGAAAGAAAGAAAGAAAGAAAGAAAGAAAGAAAGAAAGAAAGAAAGAAAGAAAAACAAATAATGATATCTAAAAGGGGTGTTAACGGTTAACGAAAACTGCAAATCATAATGAAACTTTGATAATGACAGGCCATTATTAAACAACGGAAGAGAAGGTCAGAGAGAGAAAGAGTGTGTGAAAAAGAGAGCTCCATCTTGTTGATAGCTGATGTATTGTGAGCCATTGCCTCTCAATTACTGACATTACAGCAGGTACATGTGTAACTGAGCAGAAACAGAAGAATGCTTCATACCTGAAGCTACTAATTTGGCTAATCAACAATTAACTGTCATTTGTTAACCATTGGATAATACGTGAGACGTTAACCATTAAAGGTGAAGTGTGTCATAGGTTGACACAACAAAAACTGTTAATATTGTGGATCAATGGCACTATCAAAATATACAGAATACAAGCAAGTGCAAAAATCACACACTTCACTGTGCAAAGATCTTACCTCCATACTTCACAATGGAGAATGATCAACATTAAATAGCTTTGTTTCATTTAGGTGTTGAGTATGAAGCGTTAACCTTTGAGCTGAATGAATCTCTGTTCAGGCGTAGGGTTAAGTGTTGGTACTTTACTTTCTGACCACAAACACACAGCAGCTTAATACGTTTGTCACTTTTGAGGACTTAAATGTTTTTTACACACAGGTTCTTTAAGGGAGAGACAATGGCATTCTACAACCAAATTTGCTTTAGAAAATTTCTAAAATATAAACTGGTCAATTTACATTAAGTATGCAGTGCACATAACTGAACAACTAGTTTAAAAAGATCACCCAAAAATGTAAATTCTATCATCATTTACTAACCCTCATGTTATTCCAAAGCCAAAGTATGACTAACTTTCTTCTGTAGAACATAAAAGAAGATAAAAACAACTCAATATGCACTATTCTTCTTCTTCTTCTGTCATTTTAATGGCAGACACAGAAAATACACATGAAAGGTTGAATTTCTGGCACCTACTGGACTGGAGTATGAGAGACAAATGGCATGCACCACAATTTTACTGTTAAAATGGTTTAAATATTGCATTGTTTCTCACCTAAACCAATTGGAGAACTTGGAAAATGGTCATCAAGTCAGGCAGGGCCGTCCTTAGGGGGGTGCAACTGGTGCGGTCGCACCCTGCCCCACGTTGAACGGACCAAGGGGGACACCCCCCCCGGGGGACCCATATCCACCACCGAGGACAAGCTCATAGGCATTTCTGGCAGACTTACAATGGCCGCCGCGTGTGAGACCATAGGGTGTCCCATTTTTCATTTTAGCCATCAGAAGGGTGCTTGTGAGCACCCCCTTTGCGGCCGCTATGCGCAAAGCGGTGTTACGTCACTAAAGTATGGACTCGGAGGAAGACCACAAGGGTTCAGGGTGTGATTTGGGACAGAGCCATACACGTCACAAACGAAAGTTTTGTCAAGCATTGGGAAAACAAATGGAACAATACAAATCCTCCAAAATGTTCATTTTGATTAGTTTGCCAAAACATTTAAGGTGTTTTCTGTGAATTCTCAAAATTTGCTTTGTTTGAGAAAACATGAAAATGTACAGTGACAATGTTTTACATTTGATTTGGTCGAGTTAGTTTTGCATCAAATACCCTGTGGTTTTTGGTAATCGAGATCTGGCAGCAACAGCGCATTTCCTCGCTTTCCTTGTGCATGAAATCAACCACACGCCAACGAACCAATGAGAATGTGCAACAATAATGATTATTCATATTGATAGAGCACAGGCGCCAAAGCTGTTTGCGGATAGGCCTGTCGCAATAATCAATATATCGACTTATCGCGCAACATATGTACATGACCTCAATCATTTTTGGTGAATATATCGCCCCATTATATTTACTTAAACAATAATGTTACCATGTGACCATTGGCATAAAATGGTCTTTAAAATGACAATAATATTGCTTATCACAATTATTTCTGGGGCAATATATCGCACAACAAAAGGTTGTTATCGTGACAGGCCTATTTGCGGATCTGTTCACCCCAATCCCTCTGTAACTGGCACAGCTTTGCAGAAAATTACAGACAGTTAAATACATATTCCCTACCTTTTTTATGCTACACCACAAGTAACAAGGGAACTTATAGTAATGTTAATATTTAGCCAGTCCCCAAACCCATTCACTCAAATGGCTTGGATACGCAGAGCATTCACAGCTTACCCTGTTGAAAAAAACAGCATATGCTGGTTATGTTTTGAATCATGGCAGCAGGTTTGAGCTGGTTTAAGCTGGTCCTGAGCTGGTTTAAGCTGGTCATGGTCAACTACAGTGTTTGCATAATTATTAGGCAAGTTGATATTCTGATCATATTTTTTTCCAAGCACATTTTACCAATTCCAAACCACATCAATCTTAATAACTTCTATTAATTTAGTATGTAATCATTTATAAGTGATATATAATGGTCTATGAAGGCTGGAAGTGAAAAACTCCTTATATTCAGGTGTGCAATGATTATTAGGCAGGTTTTCTTTTACAGATAAAATGAGCCAAAAAAGAGATTTAACTCAGACTGCAAGTCAAAAATTATTAAATGCCCATGAGAAGGATGCAATACTTATGCAATACTAGAATTTGCAAAGTTAAGGCATGACCATGGGACAGCGAAATGCTCACTGGGTTAACACAGTCAGAAAAAACAGGTGGAGAAGAAAAGACACACGTTAACTGCAAAAGAATTAGGAATTAAGGTGAAGAATTAGGTGTGAAACCATTTAGCTCTATCCACTGAATCTCTCTCAAGGAAAAACAAATCTCATTCTAAGTTTGACAGTCTACTTCCCTATACTCTATAATTTACTTGGAGCTTTGAGAAAGACTAAAAATAATGTCTGCCAGATTCAGCCCATCCACTTTCTAAAGTGTCAGGCCAAGACACGGTTTAAAATCAAGTTGCACTTCTAAAGCCAAGCGCACACTTAGACTCTTCGTCTCTTGTTTTCTGTCATGTTGGTGCATGCGTTACACAACTGAATGCAGACTAGCCGTGCTGGTAACACTGTGGATGCATTCCTTGTTAACGAAACTGAACATCATGAAAATCATTTGGTTCTGGAACCAGTTCTGAACAACAACCGGTTCTCAGCTCACAGCCCTACTGAGGGCAGATAAAGGACAGTGCAGACAGACATGGGGGGCTTGTGGAATCAGCCCAACCTCTAACTTATTCTGAAGTTTACACAGCCGGCAGACCTCGGCCTTCACACCTCCAACTGGCCCCACCATGCAGCTCTCGGTTAAAGCAAATGGAGATGAAAAGCTCCTGCAATGAGCTGCCTGGGATGAACAACATAACACTGACATGCCCTTTAGAACAAAATAAGCCTACAGCGTGCAAGTGCAGGCATGACCGAAGAGGAGATGCCTTTGAAACAGGTGTGAGTGTGTTTGTGTGCATGTAAAGGGTTCGTGGGAAAATGGGTGACTGAGTAATTCTCGTAGTCTGACCAACCCTCTACAACCTTTCTCACACTTTCACACAAACTGCTTTCAAATTACGCAAAAGCTGCCTGTGAGCCAGTCAAAGACTATCTCTGCACACATCTGTCCCACAGATTGATGCTCTTTTTCTCTTCGTACACTATCAGGCACTTGCTTGTCTTGACAGATACTCACTAATGGCGCTTTTCCACTGCATGGTACAGCTCGGTACGGTTCACTTTTGGGGGGTTTTCCACTGGGTACAGTACCTGGTACTTTTTTTAGTACCACCTCGGTTGGGGTTCCAAGTGAACCGTACCGTTACCAAAACGTGACGTGTAAACTCTGCTGATCACGGATTGGCCGGAGAGAATAGTCACTACCTGCGTCACTGAACTTGCGACACAAACACAAAAGAACCGCTAGATTTAAATCAGCGAAAAACTTTTTTTTTAGGAGTCGTGGTAGTAGAGGCGGCGCAACTATAACGACATGTGAATAATCCCGCCCCCTCTAAAGCGGTACTGAACTGCAGTGGAAACGCAAACCGTGCCGTGCCGTGCCGTGCCGTACCGTGCCGTACCACGCAGTGGAAAAGCGCCATATGACACACACAGACCCGCTCTGCCAGGAATCCTGCTGGCCTGAGGACGCAAGGCTTGGGTAGGGTTGCACCAAACGTTTGTATGTTCTTTCTTAAAATGGGACATTCTCAGCAGGGGTTTAGCAGCTACTAGTTTTTGTAAATACCTCTCTGGTAAATTTGGTTGCATCGTTTGCTTTTAAAGCAAAACTAGGTCGTAAAACCTCAGAGAAGTAGTGTGTAATCATATAATATGACATTTACCTTTATTGATCCAATGAGCAGCCGAAAAAACTGAGCATTTAAGTCTTACCTTAATATGAGTTTGTTTAAAGCATATTTTGCCTCATGTAACTCTTATTGGTAATAAATCAAATCACCATATACATTTACATTTACATTCAGTTAGACTTTTAGTAGATGCTTTTATCCAAAGTGACTTAAGGAAAGTCACAAGCAATTTGTCATATACAAGCCAACAAAATTCATAGTACACAATCCCAAATTTAAAGTATAGAGTTACAGTAGTAAGTGTCTAAATTATCATGAAATGTAATAATAATTTTTAAATACTTCACATTTTATGTAAATTACAATATCTAAAATTAATTAAGGATGATCAATAAATACTAATACAACAAAATTTGATATTTATTTATTCTTTTAATTTTATTTGATTTTTTTGCTAAAGGGCCACAAAGAAATCATTTAATCACATGATGTTTTCTTTGTGCTCAATATAACTGAGCACAAATGTCAACATCCTCATATGCTGTATGTCTAGGAATTAAGTCACACCAAACATAAGCTCAGTGTAATTCAATAGATCAGCCATTTTATTCCAACCGCTATTCCTATATCATATATATGTACAGTATTTTTCAAGTGCATTGAGTGTTATGAAGCTCTGATGTCTAGTACTGTGTAAGTGTAGTATTGTGTCACATACTGCACACCTGCCATATCAGGGGCCTTAATGGGACCAAGACTGATGCTGTATACTGATATTCAACCGAACTATTCACTCTCATTCAAATGATATACAATGATATTCTATTACTAGAATACTTAGTGTACTGTTCATTGATATTCTATTATTCTGTTATACTACTATTCACTGTTTCGACTGAACACGAGACATTTGGACTGAGCAGCCAGGATATGACCTATGTGCCTGTCATTGCTTTTGTCTGTGATGATCAAATACAGATTTAGGACTAATTTGAAAGCATGTAAATATGGTGTAAAATTACATGAAAATTATGTAAATGTTATAATGGCTGTTGTATATTTCAGCCATAATAGTGGTGTGATTTTAGATGACTATGACTGTTTTCAGGTTAGTATCACTAAAATGTAGCTGCAATTAATATATTTCTGACTTCCGTAGCCTACAAGTACTAATAAATATAATTCTGTATTAATCTTTATCTATACAGTCATATTAAATATATTTTTATCATGTACTTTAGAAACGTTAGATTACCTGACAAAAATATCAGATGTACAAATACCGTCCTAACATCAACAGATTAAAAGATGCAAGTTGTCTGACCATTTGGCATCCGATTATCATATGTCTGCATTAATGATGGCTGCATGGCTCTTGGCAGCTGCAGAAATATTTATGACAGGCAGCCAACCTCTTTCGTCGTCTCTATGCAACCGGGGTTATCTGAGCATTCATCTGAGGCCTTTGCTGCAGAAATGATGCAGGTGGCATCAGAGAAAGAGGAAAGCACAACACACATCTGCTGCTGGCGCATACATGTGTTTTCATTTTGGTGTAACCATATTTTGAACATTTAAGTTGTTTACCAAGGGCAATAAAATTTTACAGGTATTTTCGGGCGTAATCTTTTCAAGTCTTGCGCAACGCAAACTGTACACTAGTACCACTAGCACAAATAGCTTCATACAGTTTCTAACAATTTTTTTGGTAACACTTTACAATAAGGTTCCATTAGTTAATGTTAGTTGATGTATTAACTAACATGAAAAAACAATGAACAATACATTTATTACAGTATTTATTAATCTTTGTTCATGTTAGTTAATGAAAATACAGTTGTTCATTGTTAGTTCATGTTAATTCACGGTGCATTAACTAATGCTATCAAGCACAACTTTTGATTTTAATAATGCATTAGTAAATGTTGAAATTAACATGAAATAAGATTAATAAATGCTGAAGAACTATTGTTCATTCTTAGTTCATGTTAAATAAAGTAGTTAACTAATGTTAACTAATGAACCTTATTGTAAATTGTTACCATTTTTTTTAAGACAAAACACTTTTTTGTAGCGTGTTTGCTATTTAAATATATGATAAATATTAAACTTGTTATATTTTCTCGAGTATCAACGTACTGTTCCATACTGATAACAATGAAAAGTTGCGTACGGTTGTTATGGTTGCCTCCTCAGGTTTACGCAAATTCTGTTTGCTTGCATCTATTTGGCAACAGGTGATGCCTCCTCTGACTTGTAACTTAACTTTTGTAGTTACTGAAATGTTAACAAACACTGAAACGCAAATACACTTGTATATATAAACAATAAGGGCTCTTAAGAGCCCCCCCCATCCACCTTCCACTGAAGAATCCAGCTGTTGACAGTGTTTTGGAACATGGAAGCCAGTTTCTAGCTGGTTATTTGCTAGTGCAAGCTAGTAGACTGGTTTAGACCAGCAACAAACCAACTACCAGTTAGTCCTACTGCTGGCGTTGGAATATGGTGGCAGTTACCCTGTTGAAAAAAACAGCATATGCTGGTTAGGTATGTTTTGACGCTGGGATGCTGGTTTATTCTGGTCCTTTGCTGGTTTAAACTGATCCTTTGCTGGTTTAAGCTGGTCCTTTGGTGGTTTATGCTGGTCCTTTTGCTGGTTTATGCTGGTCCTTTACCAGCACATGACCAGCATAAACCAGCAAAATGACCAGCATAAACCAGCAAAGGACCAGCATAAACCAGCATCCCAGCGTCAAAACTTACCTAACCAGCATATGCTGGTTTTTTCAACAGGGTAATGATCAATTATTTAACCATGTTCCAAATCACAGCTGCCATTAAATGGATTTTCCAACATGGTTGGAGGCACCCTCCATAATTTGCACCCTGAAATATCCACAAAAATACATTACCCAGTCCTCGAAGTGTTTGCTGCCGTTTTGCAGCAATTCCTCGAACTGAATGGTGCAGTTGGCTACAAAGTCGTCGTAGCCAATCGGCGCGTCGTGAAACACCGACAGCTCGATCTTGCGGCCGTCGTGCACCTCGGTCACAAACTCATCGTGCCAGACGGGACTGTTGGTCTTCTGCTTGGTCGAGGTCTGACCTACGCGAAAATCATCTACGTTGAGGGCGATGTACGTGTCCAGCAGGAAGGTCTGCGTCTTGGGACCGACGGCGTGTCTCAGAGACCAGGCTGTGGGCTTCAGGTCCAAAGCCTCGCAGATCTTAATCTTCAGCAGACCGTTAAAAAACACCATGGCCACTTTTGAAAGCTTTAGTAACAATATTCCACTTCAGCGCCTGGTTAATTATTCAACCAGTGTTTGCCACGGTCCACCGGTTTGTGATTGTTTCTCCTTATGAAATAACGGTAAATGCCCTTCTTCGTCCTCGTGGATCTGCATGCAAAGTGTAGAAGGTCCTCCGGACAGAAAGAGAATCTATTGCTATGATCTACGGACAACCTGCATGTGATCTTGAAGCTGTCCAAACGGCGCTGTAGGCAGTCAGCAATGCAAGTTGGATTGAAAAAGGACAGCTACAGTGTATCAGCAGCGATACGACCAGCATTCCACACCTCAAAATACGCCAGAAATATATGCTGGATCTCCTCAGAGTGAGCAGCCCGTTCCCTCGTCTGGCTGAAGCGCTGGATGTGTCTCCTCCGCGCATTGGGAGGAAAGTTATCCTCGCAAAAGCGTCTTTCGGTTCGCCCTAGACAGGAGAACCAGTGTTTACAAGGGTTCCGTACTCGCTTGCTTTTTCCAGGATCCTTGTTTGTCCGTCGGTACTCAGTTTCCTGCAGACCTGCCTCTTTTTCTCCCGACTGCGTGTGTGTGTGTGTCTGAAGGCTGGTCCAGGAAATGCGCAAAACACGTCAGTTATTGCGCGGAGGGCTGAGTGAGTGCGGCACTGCTGGAACCGCTGCTTCGGCTCTGGTCAAGCATCACCCACAGGGCTGTAAAGATGAAGCGTGTGTGTGTGTGTGTGTGTGAATACCAAGTGTGAATAATGCACCCTGCTGAAGTCATGCAATGCAGACGACCATACGGACCGTATGAAGACCGCCGGTCTTAGTCATAATTCTTAAGTCATTTTTTACTTGTTTATATCATTAATGATTATTTGAAATCACATGATCTACCTCCATGCCATTGCCATTTCAGTAGCAATGTATGGATGTGTTCCTTTTCTTGCATAAGGTTGTTTACAATGCTGTACTGTGCACTGCAAAAAGAGATGTGTTAAAAATGACACATGTTGTGCAGCATTTTAACACATGTGGTGAGTGTGCTCAGGGACAACACGTGTCAAATTTAACACAATTTGTGTGTTAAGATGGATCACACATCTACTGT
>NW_015546056.1:635305-645282 GCF_001515605.1 Sinocyclocheilus anshuiensis | reverse complement strand
ATGGTGGCAGTTACCCTGTTGAAAAAAACAGCATATGCTGGTTAGGTATGTTTTGACGCTGGGATGCTGGTTTATTCTGGTCCTTTGCTGGTTTAAACTGATCCTTTGCTGGTTTAAGCTGGTCCTTTGGTGGTTTATGCTGGTCCTTTTGCTGGTTTATGCTGGTCCTTTACCAGCACATGACCAGCATAAACCAGCAAAATGACCAGCATAAACCAGCAAAGGACCAGCATAAACCAGCATCCCAGCGTCAAAACTTACCTAACCAGCATATGCTGGTTTTTTCAACAGGGTAATGATCAATTATTTAACCATGTTCCAAATCACAGCTGCCATTAAATGGATTTTCCAACATGGTTGGAGGCACCCTCCATAATTTGCACCCTGAAATATCCACAAAAATACATTACCCAGTCCTCGAAGTGTTTGCTGCCGTTTTGCAGCAATTCCTCGAACTGAATGGTGCAGTTGGCTACAAAGTCGTCGTAGCCAATCGGCGCGTCGTGAAACACCGACAGCTCGATCTTGCGGCCGTCGTGCACCTCGGTCACAAACTCATCGTGCCAGACGGGACTGTTGGTCTTCTGCTTGGTCGAGGTCTGACCTACGCGAAAATCATCTACGTTGAGGGCGATGTACGTGTCCAGCAGGAAGGTCTGCGTCTTGGGACCGACGGCGTGTCTCAGAGACCAGGCTGTGGGCTTCAGGTCCAAAGCCTCGCAGATCTTAATCTTCAGCAGACCGTTAAAAAACACCATGGCCACTTTTGAAAGCTTTAGTAACAATATTCCACTTCAGCGCCTGGTTAATTATTCAACCAGTGTTTGCCACGGTCCACCGGTTTGTGATTGTTTCTCCTTATGAAATAACGGTAAATGCCCTTCTTCGTCCTCGTGGATCTGCATGCAAAGTGTAGAAGGTCCTCCGGACAGAAAGAGAATCTATTGCTATGATCTACGGACAACCTGCATGTGATCTTGAAGCTGTCCAAACGGCGCTGTAGGCAGTCAGCAATGCAAGTTGGATTGAAAAAGGACAGCTACAGTGTATCAGCAGCGATACGACCAGCATTCCACACCTCAAAATACGCCAGAAATATATGCTGGATCTCCTCAGAGTGAGCAGCCCGTTCCCTCGTCTGGCTGAAGCGCTGGATGTGTCTCCTCCGCGCATTGGGAGGAAAGTTATCCTCGCAAAAGCGTCTTTCGGTTCGCCCTAGACAGGAGAACCAGTGTTTACAAGGGTTCCGTACTCGCTTGCTTTTTCCAGGATCCTTGTTTGTCCGTCGGTACTCAGTTTCCTGCAGACCTGCCTCTTTTTCTCCCGACTGCGTGTGTGTGTGTGTCTGAAGGCTGGTCCAGGAAATGCGCAAAACACGTCAGTTATTGCGCGGAGGGCTGAGTGAGTGCGGCACTGCTGGAACCGCTGCTTCGGCTCTGGTCAAGCATCACCCACAGGGCTGTAAAGATGAAGCGTGTGTGTGTGTGTGAATACCAAGTGTGAATAATGCACCCTGCTGAAGTCATGCAATGCAGACGACCATACGGACCGTATGAAGACCGCCGGTCTTAGTCATAATTCTTAAGTCATTTTTTACTTGTTTATATCATTAATGATTATTTGAAATCACATGATCTACCTCCATGCCATTGCCATTTCAGTAGCAATGTATGGATGTGTTCCTTTTCTTGCATAAGGTTGTTTACAATGCTGTACTGTGCACTGCAAAAAGAGATGTGTTAAAAATGACACATGTTGTGCAGCATTTTAACACATGTGGTGAGTGTGCTCAGGGACAACACCTTTTAAACGCTATTATGCACATAATAATCACATATAGCAGAGGGACGAGAACAAAAACAAAATACCTGGCTTACCTCTCCAGCATTCGTTTGGGGTAGGGCTCCTGTGAGCTTTTTATGTGCTACCATATGAAATATATGTATTGTATTTATTTCCATAAACACAAACTGCCCGCCCAGGAGATAACACATTTATTGTGTCAATCTGTCCAAAGGCTTTTTTTTTTTTTAATTACACATTGTGTGTTAAAATCCTACACAACATGTGTCAGAATGCTGTCAACACAACCATGTGTGTTGTTTTTTGACATATCTGTTTTTGCAGTGTGAGAACTGCAGTGGAAAATAAATCTTTAGCCGTTTTTCTCCACCACATTAATTTTTCTGATTGAGTTGAAACTCTGAAAATTCACAAAGGCGAATACAACGTTATTGTAGCAAGTTAAGTGGATGCAAGCCAAGATGACCTAATTTTACAGTGTGTAATTGCAAGAAAAAAAAGTAATTTAACTAGATGAAGACATGTTTTCGTGTATCATGTACATTAAAGTGTGTAAAACAAAAAGTGATAATTTGTTACACTTGATCTGAGGACAGACTGACAACAGGTTTGTTCTTGAAAATGTGATATGTTGAGGTCCACCTTCTCAACATCAGTAGTCAACCAAAAGCGCCATCTCGTGAATGGAATTTCTATTACAGCATAGATGGTGTTCGATGATCATACGAAGTATTATTAAGAAATTATAACTAATGTGTGCTGCCTACTGTTGCATCATTCATTTAAATGTCAGTGTGCCATCAATGGCGTCATGAAAGCGCATATCAATTTCTTAAGCGTGTTTTACAAATGCTTCCCTGTTCTCTTTTCTTGAGATGCTCCATAGTGTAAAACATTTTATTTAGGAAACAGTTTTTGCTCAGGGTGAATTTAAAATGTGATAGAGGAGCTCTGTCTCTATCATTTAAACAACTTTTATGATAACGATTAAGATTAAAATCACATTAAGTGAGTTAAAAAATCCAGTAGATGGCAGTGTCCTTATAGAAGTATTAGGTTGACAGTTACTGTATCTGCATTATATTGCTTTGCCTTCTAAACTGTTAGCATCTTTTGAGTAGATCGCTTGATCAGGTTAATTCAAGTAAATTGTATATGAGCATACATACATATTCCATTTTCAAATATACGGAATGTATAATTTAAAAACATAAAAAAGATACAGAAAGCATTATGTAGAGACAAGGAAACAAGATACAATGTATGCAATGACCATTAAAAACTCCATTATTGCAGCATGCTTTATTACAAATACTTGTATTAATCTGTTTTTGTCTTATAACCCACATTCTGGGTTAGTTAATGCTTGTATCCCTTTATTTTGGTTCATGATGTAACCACAAGCATGTTTGCTCAGTTCACAACACTAGATTTGCAGTGACCAATAAGGCTGAGCCACTGGAGAAAAGCTCTCTCAAATATTATTTATTGAACAGCATACCACTCTATGGATAAAAGCACCCGAGACCCATCTGAACACTAATTCAGTTGACCAAGAACAGTTTTTATGAATTTATTGTCATTAATGTAAGCGCAAGTATAGGTCAGAATCACTAAAGTGCAAAATTATGTTGAATAAAACTGGGACAATAGCTACTACTAAAATTACATCACATATACATTACATGCCATAAAACAGATTTTACATATCAAAGGTTGACAGTCTTTTTAAATATTTAAAATGGCATCAGCTTTAGAAAACTCTCCGTTTAATGCATTTCATTTTGAGCTGTGTGTCCTTTTGTTTCAGACACAATAATTAGATGAGTGATGTCTGCTGGAGGATGAATGGTGATGTTGTTTCGACATCAGGACTTTCCCTTAAGGCTAATGATTCTCAGCCTGCAATGACATTAGTCGAAGATGTTCTAGCTCAAACTACGGCCTCACACAAATCTAGCATGTGGTGTGACTCCAAATGATGACATCACCAGTAGGAGGAAAATTAATGCCCCTTTGAGACACTGATAGTGCAGGGTTTATGAGTGTGTAGGCTCTGTGTTGCAAGAATAGAAGCAGCCATTTAGGGCTCTTTGAAGGTCTTAAATCTTACTTCATTCCACCCCAAAAATGCCAGTGTCTATGTTCATATACTTAGTGCATTAGAAATCACTGTCGGCAACTGCCAATAGTGGAAATCAGACCTCTGTGGACAATGCTTCTTTGTTTGGACATAAATAGACACATGAAAGGCCGTTCTGAACAAACTTAAACCTCATGGCCAGAATCATATGTAACATGGCACATTCAATTTCGTGCATCAGTTTGGATTATGTAAAAAAAAAAATCATAACATTCCCCATATGTGAATTAGAAAACTGTATCTTCTCTAATAAATCATATAGGCATACATTTATGGGTGAGCATTTTTGCCCCGCTGGACTTTTAGTGTTTCATAAAACACAATATTTGCTCTCTGATTACACAGGAAAAAAAAAAATCTGGTAAAAACAGGGAACAATGTATTCTATTAATATGAAGGAAGTTTCCGTATTTATTTTTAACAGGTGTTTTACCTGTATTAGAATTTTACACTTGATTACATTTGTTTAGGGTCAACAGAAATATCAATAAAATTACTAGATAATGTCCTGGCAAAATTATCAGAACATTTTCAGGGTTTTTTTTTTCTTTTCTTTTTCATTCACATCTCAAATTAATTGTAGTTAAACAGCATTCCATTATGGAAATTACATTAAAAAAATTTGAATAAAAAATTTGCTTAAAACCAAAAACTCTTTTTTATGTATCCATTAATGATTTTATGTATCCTAAATATGCAAAAGAAAGAAAAACCCACACTTTTTGACAAAAGCAGCTTGATTGATGCATAATGAAACAAATTCTCACTGTTCTAATAATAATCTAAACATTTATTTTTTTATTATAAACATTTATTATATATTTAATTGATATAACTGGATAAAATAAATATGAACATAAATATTTTGCTTTTCAATGCTTAAGCCATATATTTGAATTTGTATATATTTATATCTTTTATTTTTTTATTGCTCTCTCTCTCTCTCTCTCTCTATCTATATATATATTAGTGCTGTCAAATGATTCATCGCGATTAATAAAAAACATCCAAAATAAAAATCCAAAATAAAAGTTTTTGTTTACATAATATGTGTGTGTACTGTGTATATTTATTATGTAAATATAAAAACACACGCGTACAGCATATATTTTTGAAAATATTTACATGTATGTATATATTTATATAAATCATGTATAAATGTATTTAATATATAAACGTAACATATTCGTCTTAAATATATAGCCTACATGCATGTGTGTGTATTTATACTTAATAAATGTACACAGTACACACACACATATTATGTAAACTGTAAATTATGTAATGTGTAAACACATTGTTTTGAATGCGATTATAATCGTTTGACAGCGATATACGATATACATATATATATATATAGTAATTATTATGTGATATTGTCAACATGTGTGTGTATTTATACTTAATAAATGTACACAGTACACACACACATATTATGTAAACTGTAAATTATGTAATGTGTAAACACATTGTTTTGAATGCGATTCTAATCGTTTGACAGCGATATACGATATACATATATATATATATATAGTAATTATTATGTGATATTGTCAACATTTCCTTTTTAAGATTTAATGACATTATGGATCATAATCGCTCTCTCGCTCTCTCGATCTGCAATCTCATTGGTTGGCCACACGCTCGTCACTCCCCCATCCGTCGGAAGTGCGTTCTCCTCCTGCGTCTCCCAACAGTCTGAACCCGCCTGCGAGCTCGCGCTGTCGGCCTCCTCCTCACGCCTTTGCTCGGTTTGTCAAGCAGAAGCACGGGGTTGGTGGATCGGAGATCTGGCCTCGGATTATGCTGCCAATCCAACCGACCAGAAGGATGTGGGATTCAGCTGCTCTCCTGCTTTTTAAAAGCCAACCTCAGGAACCAGCACTTCTGTGTTTTATTCGCCAGGGTTGAGCGTATGTGGGACAGTAGCGAGTCTAACAGCCTTCAGACAAAAGACGGCTGCGAAGTAATATTCACAAATAAAAAGGGTAAGTACGCCAGTTTGCGGTGTCCGCTCTCTGGGTTGCAATGCGCCGTGCTTTGTGTATTTTAGCACGCGTTATTTCTAGCCGCTTTTATGCGTTATTTAATGTAACAGAACGCGAGTGATGTCACCGCTGCGTTTGCATGTTTCCCCTCTGCGAATGTTACAATGTAACATTCCAGCATCCTCCAGTGTGTCAGTGTGTGTGTGAGTCTCTCTCTCTCACTCGATACCTGCTCGTCACTTATAATACTGTAATTGAAATCGCCACAAACACAGCACACGTTTGATACTGAGTGTTATGTATCTGCCTGCGTTCAATAATATTAGCGTTGTTACGCACTGAAGGAAGGATAGACAGCAGGCTATACACTACTGTAGCATTGCGATTATATTGTCGACTGACGTCTTCGTAAACAGATACAAACAAACTAGCTGCTGAATCTACTTCGTAGCAGTCAGATGGTTCGGTTTCGTGTCATTGTCAGCTGCATGTAGTTTGTAGCTAATTGATATCACTTGGGTCCTAGTTATGGTAGTTAAAACGTGTCTAGTCCACCATCAAAATGTTGTTGAAAATTATGCGTGAGGGGAAAGTGTACATTTTTGACTTTTCCCCACGTTATTGCAGTCATTTTAAATGGTCGTTGTGACAGATTAATTATTTTTCAAAGTACAAATTCTCCATGTATTCACCTCAGAAATGGGGTTGACGCGAGTTTTTACATGACTGTTTCTTAAAATTGTACATTTGTTTGGCACTCAGAATTCGCAGAATATTGAAGTTGGTAAAGTTATGTCACGGGATACGCTCTTGCTCTAAGCCATTCCACGTCTTTGTCTCTGAAAGTAATGGTCCACAAATAACTATTCTTTACTTTTTTCCACCTTTCGAAAAAAAAAGCACACTTCCGCCCCTTAATGCTGTCCAAAAGCCAGGCCACTCATCTGGACCCCATGAGAATAGGCGTGTCGAACTGAGAGAAATTGCAGAGGATATTTTCTGGGTTTAATATGAGGCTGCTTAACAGCGGTAGTCTAACTTCGTCCAGTTTTTCTCTTTAGGGTGAAGCACTTGGGTGTAGTTTAGCTGCTTCTTCAGGAGGTCCTTATAGTGGATAAACAGATTATTTGTGTATTATGTGCTTTGATAATTACTTTTTTATTGCTTAAACTGTAGTAGTTTACATTTGGATATTGTGCCTTTGAATAGCTTAAATGTGCAAGATTACCTATTACATTTTCAGCATACGAATTTGATTTAGCACCCTGTACATTTGATCTTATTTTTTCAGTTTGGAGCAAGCATACAGTTGGACTGCATTTAGTTATGCAAGATATTTACAGTCACTGGTCCGTTTCGTGTGTTGATTAATACAGATCTGCAGCAACATTTCTATTTTTTATGTGATTATACTGTTTATTTGTGTTGTCATTTGTCTGTAGTTTCGCACTCTTTTTCTTTTCTCAATCTTACTCGCGCACACTGCTTCCTAACTCTTGCCACACATTGCAATACATTCAAGTAATCCATGTATGATGTATTATTTGTTTCCAAGGTAATATTAGCATAAATAAACAATACAAGCTTATGATGAGTCACTTCTTTAGAACGCTTTAGAGTCTCCTTTGATATCTGGCCAGAGTAATCAGTACACACTACACAGGGCAGAGGTAGATGAGCTGCTGAGCTCATGACACTCATTCACAATGGCACTTCATCCACGCACTCATGACCCACACCGCCAAATTGAAGTGCCTTTATGCATGAGAGCTACACGAGGAGTTTCATATCCCAAACTGCTGGTCTGATAATGACATGTGCTTGAGCTCTGGCCTTGTTAATTTTGGGGAACTCTCATGCTTTTCTGCATTTTCTCATCCGAGAGAGAGTTGGATCAGAGCAGTTTTTGAGAGAAGACAGACTGTCCCTATTTGACTGTCTAATTAGGAGTCTGAAGAAAAGGCTTCTGAAGAGAACTTCCACACGACACGCACAGTCACAGAAGTGAGTTATCCAACTGTTCTTATGTCTCATCTCTGCACTCGTTTATTAGCAGAAAGAAGGGCAAGACATTTGTTTGCTGAGGATGCATTGACATGTAGTGTGTCTGTCGGGTGTTCTTAAAGGAATAGTTCACCCCAAAAAAATGTAGTCATTCTCAGGCCATCCAAAATATAGGTGAGTTTGTTTCTTTATCCCAACAGATTTGGAGAAATTTATTCCATTCCATCACTTGCTTATCAATGGATCCTCTGTAGTGAATGGGTGCCGTCGGAATAAGAGTCCAAACAGATGATAAAAACATCACAGTAATCCACAAGTAATTCACACAACTCCAGCCCATCAATTAATGGCTTGTGAAATGAAAAGCTGTGTGTTTGTAAGAAAGAAATTCATCATTAAGGCATTTTTACTTTACATCATCTTTTTCGGCCAAGAGTCCATAATCCATAACACCTCGCCAGTGAAAAGTCTATCCCTTGTTGTCCTCTCACATAAAAATCCACCCACATATTTGTTTAGATGTTTTTGGACTCTAAATGGTGCGTGATTTGTGCATATTTCTCTCCTGATTCAGGTGAGATTACTTTTTCACTGGAGAAAGCAATATTATGGATAGAGGACTACTCTTTTGCCAGAATTGACTGTTTAAAGTTAAAAATGTCTTATTGATGGATTTATTTCTTACAAATATGCAGCTTTTCATTTCACAAGACGCTAATTGATGGACTGGAGTCATGTGTATTACTTGTGGATTATTGTGATGTTTTTATCAACTGTCTTAACTATGTTTCTGATGGCACCCATTCACTGCAGAGGATCCATTGGTGAGCAAGTGATGTAATGCTAAATAAACACAGTCAAATGGAGGAGCGCTAATTAAACATCACTGTTTCTGTCAATGGTTTCTGTCAGCCCTTCAAAACTATTCATTTAATTCCGAAAATTCATGTTTTTGCTGTTTCGGCTGAATATTTTTTGTTGCAGAATTTTGTGCATCACTATTATTTCTTTGCATTCCCTTTCATTGCATGGAAAGCATAAGCATGGGCACTTTGGCTAATATCTCCTTTGTTTAATGGAAGAAAGAAAATAATGCAGAGAAAGAAAGAAAATTAAACAACACGAGGGTGAGTAAACGATGAAAAAAAAAATAATAATTTTTTGAGTGAACTGTCCTTTCAACTAGTGTCTGTGAAGAAAGTCATTCTCAGAAATGTTCTTCAAAAAGTTAATTCACCTTTGATGTCCCAGGAACATTTTGGAGAGAATACCCGCTCTGTGCTTTCATTCTTGGAAGCCAAAGCTGTTTGTTTTTGGGAAAGTGATTTGCATAGTCAAGGAAAAAAATATGCCAACTCCCATGGAAAAACAACAAGGCTGATGCATCTGATATTGCGGTACATTAGAGATGTATTTGGAGGCTGAAAAGGTAGAGTTAGAAAAAAAGAGCGTGTGAAAAATAAAAGATTCCATGTCTCATCATGTCGTATATTTGAAGTGTTATATAAATGTTACTCAGCAGGTGCAATGTTATTTTTTGGCTGGCGATCAGCTACAGTAAATGTAAAATTGTTGATTTAGGGTGTGTTCACACTTGTAATTCGGTTCGTTTGGTCTGGACCAAAAAGGAAAATTATACATTTGGTCCTGGTCCGCTTAGCATTCACACTGGCATTTTTGACAGCGAACCTAAAGACAGCGAACCTAAAGGCATAGTGATACGTTCACAACCTGATTGGTTGGCTTGAATGACGTATATATATCGTGAGTCGTGACGGAACTCACCAAACACCCCAAACAAAAGGTGTGTTAAAGCGGCGCTGCGGGTGTATGATATCAAAGCATCCATTAACCGATCGGTCTACTCAGTAGGCCTGTCACGATAACAACTTTTTGTTGTGCGATATATTGCACCAGAAATAATTGCGATAAGCGATATTGTCATTTTAAAGACCATTTTATGCCACTGAATATATAATCATAATGTAACAGCATAATAATACAAGAAGGCCTACACACTTCCAAATGACAACAAACTT
>NW_015546056.1:630478-634964 GCF_001515605.1 Sinocyclocheilus anshuiensis | reverse complement strand
AAAAGGAAAATGATACATTTGGTCCTGGTCCGCTTAGCGTTCACATTGGCATTTTTGACAGCGAACCTAAAGGCATAGTGATACGTTCACAACCTGATTGGTTGGCTTGAATGACGTATATATATCGTGAGTCGTGACGGAACTCACCAAACACCCCAAACAAAAGGTGTGATATGCACAAAGGCACAGATCCCTAAACAAGACCATATCTGCAGATGAAATTTTTTTGTAGAAGCAATTTTTTTATTTGAACTAGCACCTCATGACTACACCGCGTTATGTACTAGAAGCTGCTAAAGACACAGGCGCAAGTGGAATGTACAAAACATATTAATTTTTAAGTAAATATAATGGGCGATATATTGCATAACCAAAAATTATTGAGGTCATGTACATGTATTGCGCGATAAGTTGATATATTGATTATTGCGACAGGCCTACTGCTCAGCGCCACTTTAAGTCGAACACACCTAATGCCGTCTGCTGGATTAAGCACGCTCATTCTTGCGTGCACATATAATTTTATTTTCACCACCTGCAAACTCACAAGGAGGTCATAAAAGGCACTTTACCTCATCGTTGCTCCACGTTTGCCCTCTGCTCATTTTGTTTTGGTTACACCGTTTTGTCAAATCATGTTGCATAGCGTCGCATCTTGTCATTACTTCCTGTTTTTGGTTCGTTTAGAAGTATTTGGTCCGTGTTGCATTCATATATCATTTGAACCGCACCAGAGTTCATTTGGAAGTGGACCGAGACCCATCTTTTCAGCGGTCTCTGTCCGCTTGTTTGTGTGCGCACCAGGGTTCGCATGACAGCGTTCACACGTACTCAAACGAACCGCACTAACAGAGCAATCGCACCAGGGTTCGTTTTAATCGAACCAAATGCCAAGAGTGTGAACGCACCCTTAATGTGTGTTTGCCAAAGATCAACTTCTCAGCACTTAAACATTTAATGAAACCTTTAGAATTGTTGCTGGAATGAGACTGGATAATTGGGTAGCTTAGCGCATTGGTGCTTGAAGCGCTGGATCATTGGATGGTTCAGTCCAAAGCCCTATCTCAGTGTGTCAGTGTTTCTTATATAACTCTCTACATAACATCTCGCTGCTCTTCACTGGCATATTTACAGTCATTTACGATTTCAGAGAGGCTTAACTTGTACTAAATAGTTTAAATTTGATGTCTTTATGATATGTTAAAAAATCTAATATGTTGAAACATTATAATACACGATAGCTTTGATGAACTGTTTTGTAGGCTCTGTGATTTCTTGTGCATTTGTCCTGTTGGTTTGGTCCCTCTTAATTTTGGGAAAGGAGGTATATGAAGTTACTTCATGTAGTAAAAGGAAGCAGCACTGCCCCTTGAATATGGAAACAACACATGATGTTAATCTATACTAAAAATATTCACTGTTAATACACTTTCAACTAATAATAACCTATTACAATTGTACAGAGCATAGTAAGGGAATTGTATTTAGGCTTTCAATAGTTTTATAGGAGCATTTTTAAGTCATGAAATTAATATTTGGTTAATTCAACAAAGTAATTTGGCTTATGCAATGCAGAGTAGTTAAGAATGTAAAGTCATAAATGCTGTGCTTTACATAACTGCAAATGTGATTGAACAGAATGTTCACACCATGTTAATTGCTTTTTGATACTCCTACAAACTACTGTCCTGGGGCCTCATTTATAACCATTGCGTACGCACAAAACCTGCACTGAAGTGTATGCACTTCCTATGCAAAAGGTGGGATTTATACAAATCAAACTTGACGGGAAAATTTGCGCACCTGCACGCAAACTCTGACCCATGCGTACGGACTTTTTTTTCCTGGAGAGAGAAAAGTAATGAAGTAAACAACGATTTTAAACTGTTTTCATTCATCATATACATTTACATTAAATATTCCACTCTCATTAATGGAGATAAGCACTGAAATTACATAAAGTCATTACACAGAAGTTATACCAAAATTCATATACCAAAATGTAGTGGATGCGCTTGATTACTTTTCCTGTGGTATGTTATGTTTTAATGACAGCGAGGAGTGCTATAGGTGCACAATTTATCTTTAAAGTAAACTGCACATTTCATGTTAAGAGAAAATATTTTTAGCGAGAACAATGATCAATGATGCGCACTTACTTCGATACTGTGGCGGACACTGCTGGATTCGGTGGAACGGTCTATTGTCCGGTTGGGCCATCAGGACCAATGATAATAGCTTACTGTACAACCACAGCTGCACGGAAGTGTTGATGTCATGTGAAGGCATCTCCACAACATTATGAAAAATACCACTGTATTTGAAGGATACAACTTGAAGAAAATGTTAAGATTTGCACGTTTCCTTTTTAAAATAATTTGTCAATGACGCGCAGTCAGATAATTGTATTTACACTGCAATTATTATAGGCCTATATTTTTTCCACCAAAAAATAGCTAAAAGATGTTCACTTTCAGTAGGGCTGCAACTAACGATTATTTTGCTAATCGATTAGTTGGACGTTTTTTTTTTTCTTCTTCGATTAATCGGATAAAAACCCCAATTTTATTTTTTCATTTTATTGACAAAAAACACTTCCACATTCTGCCCAATGTCCTTTAAACAAACGTGTCAACTGAATGCTATGAAAATAGTGCTTAACAATTTATTAGACACAGATCATAATAAAGATAAAACACAAATATTTTAGGAATCTGTCAAAAAAAAAAATTAATCTAAAAATGTTATTGTCATTTATTGGGCAAATATCAAACTAATTTGGCTAGTATTTATTCACATATTAACAAGAATGTCCTCCTATGCCTTCCATAACAGCTTTCATTCTTGCTGGCATTGTTTAGGTACTTTTTGACTGTAATTGGGAATCTGAGAGAAAAAAACACTATAAAGTGCTTGACCATTTTTTTTGTGTGCCTTTTTTCAGAGATAACAGCAATAATTATATTATAGCATAGAAATAGTCAACTACTGTTACTAAAGAGCGTATGCACATTGGAGGACTAACCTATACAGAAAGCTAAAAAGTGATTATAATCACCAATACTGTTAGTTTAGAGCAGCAGTGGCACAAACCTTACATAACTTGTTAAAAACCTTACATTTATTTACACTTGCACTTAATTTGTTTAAAAAAATTATTAGGCACTGTATTGAATGTAGTTTAAATCTCTACATTAAAAATTAAAATAATAATAATGGATATTTTGATATATTTATTCTAAAACATAACAAGGATACCGGATGACTTTTAGCAATAAAAATGAATTTGTATGGCACAAATGGCATTTATAGTCCGTATTTCATATTTCCTTAATGTCTTGTACCTTTGACGGTGTTAAACATGGTGTCACGTGGATGGGAATATGCATAGAAATGATATGCAGATGAGGTTATGCATAGTAAAACTAGGCGTTGTAAGCTCCATATATGGTGATTTCGGGGAGGAGTCGGGGTGGAGATGCATGTACGCACAATCTTCCCCTGACTGGGATTTATAAAGGGCTTTTTGCGCAGGTTCTGGCATACGCATGGTTTTATAAATCTGAAAACTTTTGAGCGTACGCAAAATCTAGCTTTTGTGCCTACGTACACTTTTAGGATGAAATCTACGGAGAGTTTTATAAATGAGACCCCTGGAGCCTTATAAGGGAAGAATATTTAGTTTAGACCTAGGGCAGAATGCACCTTCATTCAAAGAGTTAACTGACATAGGCCTTGTCCCAAATAGAGCCCCCAGCCTTTGAGAATTTGGGATTTTTATTGTTTTTTTTACATTTATTAAATGATTGTTCCTTGTTTCATCTCAAATCTTTCTACATCTTTATGGATAAAATTCTTCAGTGTTTTGATTTTAAGTAATATTGTCTAAAATAAGTAACAAGTCATTTCATTTAATCAATTTTTATACATCTCTCATTTGTCAATAAAGGCACAATATAGGCACAATATGACAAAAATATCCATAAACCACTAGAACGGTGTTATATATTTTGCTGACTTGTGTACTTACATTATCCCAAATGTTTTGAAGAATGTTTAAATCCAGAGAAATAAGCAATTTTAACTAGTGACATGGACCGTATCCATAGTGTCATTGTGTCGCCTGCCAATGACGTCATAACCCCTCAATTTCCGGTTTTGTTTTGTAGAAAACATGGAAACACCAAAGACGCTTTAATATGTTGTGCTTTTTAATAGACCGGTGACGACCGCACGAGTAGCATAATAACCGAACTTTCAAATGTATCTAGTATGATAAAACAGTGCTGCTTTTTTCCCCACATACGCACGACCGGAAGGAGCGGAAGCGGTCGACTGTGGCATAATAAAAGCTCCGCTGCTTTCGAGCCGTGTGTCACACTCGTTCAGCGGCCTCGTTTCGCTTCGACGGCTTTCAGCCTTACCCTGCTTCATTCTAGTACGTTAATAAATCATTAGCTCATCCATGAACATGATTTCTGCCTGA
>NW_015546056.1:615577-629236 GCF_001515605.1 Sinocyclocheilus anshuiensis | reverse complement strand
TTTTTTCCCCACATACGCACGACCGGAAGGAGCGGAAGCGGTCGACTGTGGCATAATAAAAGCTCCGCTGCTTTCGAGCCGTGTGTCACACTCGTTCAGCGGCCTCGTTTCGCTTCGACGGCTTTCAGCCTTACCCTGCTTCATTCTAGTACGTTAATAAATCATTAGCTCATCCATGAACATGATTTCTGCCTGAGTCCCGTCGGATTGCATCAACTGTGGGGATGAAGACGACAACTCCCATGATTCCACACTCAGTCACGGCGTCATCAAAAACTACGCCTTTGCCTCTTTGTTTATTTTGAATATGCGCCCTCTAGCGGCGAAAATTACATATTGTGCCTTTAAGTTGTACTTATAAATGGGCCGCCTTGCTCTAGTTCATCTTACCCACTATTGACCATTTAAAACCTCTTATCAATTGACCACTATTTGTGAGCTCCCTTCATAATCAGTAGATGACAAATGGGACGCCCTACATTGCCTTGGACTTCATGTGTGCATGAGCGAGCAAAGGCCACAAGACTGGAAATCCACATCAAGTGCACCATTTAAAAGCATACAATCATGATGCTCTGAGAGCAGAATGAAAAGACTAGATTTTTCTTGCTTATATTTGTGGTTTTATTTGTGTGCCCTAGAAAAGAAATGCACAGTCTAGACACAGAGATAAATGTTTTGTGTTGGTTCATTCCATGCAACGTCGAGTGTTGGTATGATTTGGATATGAGAATAATGTCCCATAGAATACAGCCTGTGCAGATCTTTTTGGAGTTGCTGGAAGAATTTTTGTAAGCTTATGATATTGCCTGTTCAAATATTAAGTTCTCTTTTTAATTCATATGTATTGTCCTGGCATTAGACTAGTCAACCATATATTTTGCTCTGTGAAGATGATACGTTTGGTCTCCTCTTATAATGGGGATGTCTGAGCGTGATCTGCCGGTGGCCTCAATTTAGCATAATTTGTGCAGTGCAACCACAGTGTTTTAAACAAGATCAGCACTTTTTCTTCCTGAAAAAAGGGAACAGAAACTACCCCCCACACAGACTTTTTTTGTCTGTCTGCATGTTCTCTGTCTGTGCTCCCCCTATCCATACTTCTTTACCTCTCTATTGTGCATTTCGAGTGTGTATGTGTCTGCTGCCATGACAGTGAAAGTTCTCGGTCAGGTCCAGACTGGCTCAGTAATACAGTACATACCAGCAGATCAGCTGGGAGCAGATCCCTCAGTTCATTTATAGCCATGGCCTTGTGTCGATGCATGTCTGCCTGGCAACTCTGTGCTAACTGTACCACTCCTGCACCCACCCAACATATAAATGCTCTTTGTTTCTAAAATGATGCACACATTTTTTGTGCTCACAAACTAAAGTTTCAGTGCTGCTTTATCTATGTCTAACATGTTTCACATTCCATTTTGTCAAACTACCATCTTAACATATCGCCCTACAATTAACAAACATCTAACACAGGGATCTCCAACCCTGCTCCTGGAGACCTACTGACCTGCGGACTTCAGTTACAACACTGCTCCAGCACACCTGTCTGTGATTATCAAGTAGCCATGAACACATTGATTAGTTGCTTCAGGTTTGTTTGATTGGAGTTGGAGATGAAATCTGCAGGACAGTAGGGTTGGAGACCCCTGATCTAACATCTCCCATCCAGTATACACCGAGATAACATCACAAGTCTCTGATTTATGAACAGCAACAAGATTTTAATAGCTAATTCTTTGTTTCTCTGATAGGTCGTTGTCTCCATTCTATGGAGAAAGTGGGCAAGATGTGGGGTAACCTCAGGAGTCGATGCCAAGCCCTCTTCCACAACGATGGCTCAGAGTCCCATCTGTGTAGCCAGGATTTAGATTGCGTCCACTGTGTGGTGGACTTGGGCAGGGGAGCACATGCAGAACCCTATGAAACTAGGTCTTCCACACCCTCACGGACCTTGTCACCACTCCCACTGGTTCCTGGAGGACGCAGAGGCCATAACTGTGTGGCAGATATTCCCCAGATAGTAGAAATCTCCATTGACAAAGAGAGCGAGGATGCACGGAGGGGTCCCCATGTCCGTAGGGACTCCTACTCGCGTCATGCTCCCTGGGGAGGTAAAAAGAAGCATTCTTGCTCAACTAAAACACAAAGTTCACTTGAGGCTGACAGGCGAACGTGGCGCTCAAGAGGAAGTACAGCTAGGAGGGAGTGTCGCTATGGAGTTAGCTCTATGCAAGAGATTAATGATTCCGTAGGAGCTGGCAGCAGTGGGCGCAGCCTTAGCACCCGTTCTCTACGACAGCGACTTCGGGACACTGTAGGCTTGTGCCTTCCTCTCCCCACACAACACCGCTCTCAGTCAGCCAAAGGCCAGGTGTCCTCCAAACGTAAAATCCACCTTACTGAACTCATGCTCGAAACATGCCCTTTCCCACACGGTTCAGATCTGGCCAACAAGTGGCACCTAATTAAGCAACATACGGCGCCAGTCAGCCCTCATTCCTCAACTGCTCTTTTGGATGCATTTGATTCGGCACATCCATCCCCTGAAGACGAAGAGGAGAGGCTGCGTGAACGCCGTAGACTTAGCATAGAGGAAGGAGTGGATCCCCCTCCAAATGCACAGATCCATACGCTGGAAGCAACTTCACAGAACTCTTCTCTCTATAAACTGGGACCAAAGACGGCTCCTGGTGTTGGGGAAGGACTTGGTGAGGGCAGAAGTCTGGGAACAGTCTCATCTATTTCTGGGGGCTTATCGGGGCTTGCTGCACAGGTTGCAGCGAATATGGCAGTGCCATCCCACACTGTTGACTGTGACTCTGAGGAGGACTCAACTACTCTTTGCTT
Source organism: Sinocyclocheilus anshuiensis (assembly GCF_001515605.1). NCBI lineage: Eukaryota > Metazoa > Chordata > Actinopteri > Cypriniformes > Cyprinidae > Sinocyclocheilus > Sinocyclocheilus anshuiensis. Next base: position 626,386 of record NW_015546056.1, on the reverse strand, counting down.
ACAGACACGGAGGCCCAAGCAGAGGCATGCTTCTGGGGACACTCACTGCTCCAGACAGCCGGGGCCTTGGAAGGTCCACACGCAGATTGACTATATTCATTGTTTGGTGCCTGACCTACAGGCCATAACTGCACTTCCTTGTTATTGGGGGGTGATGGACCGGTACCAAGCAGAAGCACTGCTGGACGGACGACCAGAGGGCACCTTCCTGTTACGTGATTCTGCACAGGAGGACTACTTGTTTTCTGTTAGCTTTCGACGTTACAATCGTTCACTGCATGCACGCATTGAACAATGGAATCACAACTTTAGCTTTGATGCGCATGACCCCTGTGTCTTCCACTCTTCCACAGTAACAGGCCTGCTGGAGCATTATAAAGACCCCAGTGCCTGTATGTTCTTTGAGCCCCTGCTCACTGCTCCCTTACACCGGACTTTCCCTTTCAGCCTTCAGCACCTGGCACGAGCTGCCATCTGCAGACACACCACCTACGATGGCATTGGTGCCCTGCCACTGCCTCCAACCATGCAGGACTTCCTGAAGGAGTATCATTACAAACAGAAAGTCCGTGTGCGCTGGCTAGAGAGAGAGCCACCACTCAAGGTCAAATGAGGTCTGGCTCTGCTCCCAAGAGAGGCAGGATTGTGGGCAAGAGCTTTGCCGCCAGAGGAGTATGTGGCTCATATTATCCATCAGACAGTTGGCTTTAGATACACAGCAACAGAGGATGTTATGAACTTCCAGCTGTTTTTTTCCGGTTAATACTACACATGGAATCCATACATATGTTTCAGTGCAGTACATTCTGTCAAGCTAGCTTAACCGCTGAAGTGTCGAGCATGTTGGGAATGAGATGGTCTTATTCTCTCTGCTCTTTTCCTAAGACCTTATATCCTTTGGATCTCCACTAGCCTGCCCGCATGCCCCTTGCATTCTATCTTCTAGTGTTTTACACTATTTTGAGTAGTAAAACTGGGTGTTGTCACATTAACTAGCCTCTTTTGTCAGGCAAATGGATCAACAGAAGCTTAGTCCAGTGATTAAAATATATTTAAGTAATCTTGGAAGTATTCATACCTGAATATCTGCTACTCTAAATATTTGATGTTAAATATCTAGTCACGTAAACTATATGCCTATTTGCTAAGTCACGGCTAATGTATCAGCAATACCTTCAAGATACTTTACAGTGACCTCCTACAAGTGTCAAGTTCCCTGAGGCAGCACTTGTTAAGCCTTGTGTACATGGACAGGATCACAGTTATACACGCACCTCTCAGCACTAAGCATGCTTTATTTTTAAAATCGAGGCAGACAGAAGTGAAAGGCATGAATTAATTGCGGGGAGGAGGGAGCACAGTGCACCATGTGCCATATGATAGAGAGGACAGATTATTTAAAACTAGGCCCTCATGTAGTTTCATATCCCAGCATAATACTTGTTTTAAACAATCTATTTTACAATTTTCTATTTTTATCAGTGACAGTCTAAAATGACATATGGCACTTTAATTGTTGTTTGTGTACCGCACAATGACTTATAGACTCAAGTACATGCATATAAACAGATTGTATTGTTTGTCTGTGTGTTTTTTTTAATGGACCTTATTCATAGGATGTTAATTTATCCCCCATATTCTTCGCATGAGTCACCCGAAGTTTGTTAGTGTCAAGTGTCTCATACCTTTCCTGTGCATATGGTTTGTACTCGAGGCTAATATGGTTATATATGCAACAGCCGAAATTGGACCGAGAAAGTCCTCTGTAAAACTTGTATAGATACCTCTAAGATTGTTTTCACTTTAGATATTGTTGGAAACCAGACAGATGCCATCACTGCGTATATATTTAATGTTTATTGGATTGATGTCCAGTAATGTTATAAAGTGTGATTGGTTCCACTTGATAATGTTGCACTTATATTCATTATGAAGCATGCAGCTATGCTTCTTTCATCATAATTGTGTGCACTAGGGTTTGAGATTCCCTCGACACTGTAAAGATATAGTTTTGATGTGCTTGGTCTTACACAAAAAAATCAATTAAAGTCAACAATCACGCTAATATGTTTAATATCAGATGTTCAGTATTGCAATGGTAGACTTTCAAGGTCCAAGCAAATCTCAAACCATGCATAATATGTAAAACTGGTACAATTCGCAGTATTGGGTGTTTGATTATCAGCGACCAAAGGTGTGCATCTCTAGTTTGTTATTGTGAATAAGAAATATTCCACCATGCCTTTTGATTTTTTTATATTGAGCTCAATGACTTAATTATAGTGTCCGGTTTTCTGGCAGAGTAGCACCCATTTTGAATCCATTTATTTGAACTGCAATTAAATCCGCAATTAAACTCTTTCAAAATACACCTCGGTTGTCACTGAAAGGAAGTCATTTTGTTAATTTTAGAATTTTTTTTACTCCATTTTTCCACTTGAATTACCTGAATAAATACGCAAAACAACCATCTTAAAATTTCTTCCACCCTGCACACTGTATGCTCTGTATACAGGCTCACATTGTCAACTGTGTAGTGGTACACGTCAGATGATGTCATCTGCTTTCAAGACTTCAGAGAATAATATGCCTTTCATTGAATTTACAGACAAAATAGGAGCGCTTGGTCACAGCAGGCAGTTTCATAACCTTTCCATGATCCATACATGCTGTAAAAAAAAAAACTAGCCTGGTTTTAGTTGCTCTTCCTGGGTTTAGGCTGGGAGGCCAGATAGACCAATTGAAGACCAGCTTATTCTGGTTTAAGTTTATTTTTTTTATAGTTAAATTTGACAACTATTATGTGTAGTCCATTTTTTGTGTTGTCAATGTTTTAAAAAAGTACCATGGTTTTTAAGATATGGTAACATGGTATTTCCATGGGATTTGGACATGTTCTAAAAACATGGCACTATGATGGAACATGTACCGTGGTTCTTCTATGATATCACTGTAACCTGGTACCACCGTACGTTTTTGTAAAGAAATGCACATAACGCTAACCCGAGGAAATTTTTCCACTATAGCAAAATCTCAACGATGCTGAAGGCATTCAGCAGAAATTCGTAAAGCTCTTTCCCGTTTCAGGAATGAGTTCAGATGATTTAAGCCGCTGCATTTATGACAGAAAGCTTCATTTTCAAGGGTGTTGGTTCGAGGGCTGTTAAATGCTTTGTGATAGCCTGGTCCTCACTAAATCCTTTGGATTTTTTTTTTAAACACTGAGGCATAGTCATGCAGTCATTTGGGACTTTGTATGCCACTGCACAGTGAGCGAGTCTCTCCTGGCAGTGTTACACCCTGCCCTGCCTTACAGGCACTAATCGCAGGCTAAATTTAATGTGCTAGCCTCTAAATTTACCACCTGCTAAAAGGACCACTCTGTGTTTCTTGATGGGTGCTATGAAAATAGACAAGAGAGGGACTTTTTGCTCTAATTTTTCCTCTTCCTCTCCGGTCTGACCACATCCTCAGCATCACCCTCTTTCTTGGATATGTAGTGCTGAAAGCAGTGAGCGTGTTTGTCTAGTCTGGATACTAGCTAAAGTTAGCATTAGCAAGAAGCTAACACACACAGTGCTCCATTGAGGAACATTGAGTGCTGCGAGGAATGGGGCTGTGTTTGAATCCGCAGTCGTTATTTAGTTAATAGTTTAGAGAAAGTATTACGAGGGAAGTAACACACCAAACTAATCCAACACAGTGTTCTCCAGTAACTCAGGCCTGGTTTATTGCGTTTAAAATAGTGCAAATAAAATAGTAACGGTGGGACTGCAGAAGTCAACAAAGATTACAGTGAGGAGTCTTGTTTTGAGACTTCTATGAGCTATGTCTTGTGCTTATGGCCTGGGGATGCTTTGTCCTTGTTTTCATGGTTAATAACTTGATCATTTTGAAACCTCTTCTCTATATGGAGGAGTCTGATGTTCTTTCTGCCCTTTTTCCCCATGGGAAATTTCTTATGTCAGCCACTGTAGCACATACTGACCACATGACCATGCCAAGTACACCCTGCTTGCAAACTAGCCGGTGAAAAAACTGTTTGATACATGCACGCATACTCATGTACCCATAATTGTTAAATGTTGAGATTTATTATAGAGTGGACTTTATGCTACAGACTGTGGCAGGGCAGCAATTGATCTTGAACTTACTAATCCTTCTGTTTAGATCATAACTCTTTTTAGCTCTACTTTAGTGCCAACGTGTAAAGCTCTGGGGCCTCATTTATTAAACATGCGTATAATAGTCCTAAACATGAAAGCATGATAATTGCATGAAAAGTTTTGATCTGCCCATATTCATTGCAATACATTTTTGATATTCCTAAATTTTGGTTTATGTAAATATGGTAATTTATCTACTCATTTAATCAGTTATTCAATTTTCACTTAAAAGTCTCCAGAAAATTTAAATCCGCAAACATGCTTTTCACTTGGTTTACGCACAAGAACGCTGCCGTGACAGTTTTAGCCTTCGTAAATCCCAATTTGTTCCTACGCAGGATCAAATCCATGGACTTTAGGATTAAATCTGAATTTACATGGGTTTTATAAATGAGGCCTCTGATCTTTTCGACTTTGGTGCCAGAATATGTTGCGAAAGGAGTTGAATAGTTTTATGCAAGCAAAGTTGCATTTAACGAATTGTTATTTTTGCATAAACTGTATGTCTAATACACATTGAGTGTGATGTAACCATGGTTGCTATCTTATGTCACTTTAATGCTATAGGTGCACGCTTGTATGTGGGTGCTGTGGTGACAGGGCTTGACGATGATGGGGCTAATGGTTGTCATTCTGCCTCCTCGACCGCCTTATACATTCTGACCAATCACAACAGCCTTCTCAGCTGCCACAGACTAACCGATCTCTAATCCTACAGTATATCACCAAATATTGTTCTGTGTTACCTTCGATCTTCTCATGTTACGAACTAATATCTGGATGAAAGAGGTGTTTTTAGAAAACAAAGATGTTGACGTTTTAGTTTTGTTTGTCCTCTGAATATTTTCTTTGACTGTTGTTTTATTCGTTGCATAACCTGTTCATTGTTACAGCCAATGCACTTGTAGATGTCACTCTTGGTGCTTTGTGAATGCTTCATTGTCTTAATATTATTAATGAAATATTGAGTGTATTCCATGCAGTAAATAGTTATGATCACAAATTGGTTTCATCTGGTCATTATTTTGGTTTCATACTTCATTTGTCACTTTGTGATATTCTGTCCCAGGCTTACCATAAAGTCAACATTGACCCTAATGCATGTTACTGACCTTTTTGTGCACAGTTCATCAGTGCATGTCATTGTGAAGAAATAAAATACCTCTAAAACTATTCTCCATATTGATGACATCAGCAGGCCCTCTTATTTTTTAACTACTTCTCTTCAAACAAACATTATCCAATCAATTCTGCTGAATGAAATCACATCCTATTTATTATTTTTTGCTTCATTCACATTTTGGAAGTAAAATGGTACACAAAGGTGGTTCGTATTGACTTCAGTAACAAAAATCTTACTCCATCATAACAGAAATTCACATGAGCTGGACTGAGTTTGGCCTGGAGGTCAGCGGTATTATTTGTCCTTTTGAAATGAAATATAAATAGCATCCAGGTTATCAGTTACACATTACCCACCCAAAGCTACTGAATAATTGAATGTATCCTTTGGAGAAGAGGATTGAGCAGAAGAAGATAGGCCATTTATGTTTACTTTATTGAAAATGGCATGATTCCATGCGCAGACACTGCCGGACCATCAATGAAAACTGATCTTTGAAAACAACACTTTCTCGATTTCTGCTCTTTATAGCATGTGCACAGATTGAGTTCTATCCGGCGGACACGATTTATTTTCATTTTCTACTCTTTGGTGAACGTGATATGGTCAATGGGGGTGAATGAAAAGCTAGTTACGAGTCTCTCATTCCAGACTCCGCTCGTGCTTTCCATAGGCAGCATACCTCTCACTCAAAACACGTGCGTGAGCTTTTCTCATGCCTCATATCTCCGCACATCCTCCATAAGCAGAGCAGAATGAGAGAGGGAGAAAAAGCCGCTGTCTCTTTTGCGCTGGACGGCCTCCAAGTCTGTAGCGGCAAAGTGAACGCTGACCTCTCTCTCACCTCTCCCTGCCTAAATACACATGCACAGGCTCCCATCCATATTTCATACCAGAAATACATCCCCAGAGAGTATTTTACACCCAGTGTGGAAGGCAGCCGTCAAGTCCAGGAGGAGAGGGCAGGGCCTAAATAAGCTTTGTGCACGCCAACCTGACCACCAGAGCCAAGAAAAACAGCCATCACTATCGTACTGTCATCTGGAGGAACGAGCCTCACTGTTCTGTTCGCCTACAGCGGATTAGCCACAAGCTCGTGAAAATATGACGACTCTGCCATGTACTGGCGAGACTAAACTGCTTGAAATGGGAGGTGTACTTAAGTCCTTTTGGCATGGTTTTAGTCCTCACTTAACATGTCATATGCGCAACTGCCGCAGTCCCTCTGTCAACTCTGTGTGGAAAAACATGACCACATATATGGAGTATACAGTGTACAATTATTCATTAACGCTCTCGTCATACATAATAAAGTGGTCACACCAGCTGCGACGTGTCTCAACAGTATAGTCGGGGTGAATTATATGGGGTTTCTGTCCACTCTAATTAGGGAACCTCACCACAAAGGAAGTGAAAACAAAGATTGGGGTCTTAAAAGTGTTATTTTTACATGTAATAATACATCTCAGTAACACCAAAAAGTTAGATTAGTAAAAAAATGATGCGTTAATCGTTAACAGAACTTGCATTCATTTGCATGAAATTGAAATTCCACCTTTTCTAAATGCATCTTAATAATCTTATAGATTAAATTGTTTTTTTTTTAATAACTTCCGGTAAAACTTCTCTCTGGTGCAGGACTTCTCCAATCATTTAGTTTGCTTAAACCTCGCTTCGTTCTTACAATTGTCTGCAAGCTTGCATTCAGATATTTCTCCATCCAATCACATTGATTAACATTTTATTTTCTTTACCCTACTTTTTTTCAATAAGATGTTACACTCAGATATGTCACAATATGGCAGAAATTATCTCTCACTACCATTACATCAAGATAAGTAATGAACAACAAATACTGACATTTTTCAAAAGCAAGTCCCACACAAAATATATTTTTAACACTGAATATTTTGCATCAGATTACAGAAGTAAAATGGGTCATGCTTTAGTTTGGGGATCAATTCTCTCTATTAACTATTAATTATGGCTTTTTTCTCAATAAACTCTTAATTTGCTGCTTATTAATAGCTAGTAAGGTAGTAAAGTTTATAGGTATGAAGTAGAATTAAGGGATTTAAAATAAGGTCATGCAGAATTATGAATGCATTAATATAAGTTATTATAATATAAGTTATAATATAACTTATGTGCTTTATAAGTACTAATAAACAGTCAATATGCTAGTAATATGCATGCTAATAAGAAGCTAGTTAATAGTGAGTATTGGTCCCTAAACTAAAGTGTTACTGTAAAACGTTGTCACGTTGTCTTTAACCTTTAGTTGACTTTATTGCCTTTGGCAGACCCTTCCGCATCTGTTGCTTTTCAGTAATATTCAATACCTGCTTCTTTTCCAATCCAGTATTTCATCTTTTTCCAATTTTTCAACCTTTTGTCATTTTGCACTCTTACCTGGCAAGTGAATGATATGATCTGCCATCGTTTGTTCCATTATCTCATTCTGCCATAACTCATACTGGATATGTCCTACCAAGGGTCTGTGTTTAATTTACCTCAAGCTGAATCGCGCTAAAGTTTCCTCAAGCTGAAAGTAATGTATAAAAAAAACCCAGATCTTATCATCAAGATCAATATGCTTTGGATCGTCAAAATGTCCTTCTCTAAGCATTATTTTTTTTTGATATTTTTCTCTCTCTATCCTCTTTTCACCACTACAGTTGTGTCCACCTTTCTCACTGTAGTGCATCATTGTTGTTTGGCTGGCCTTACTGTAAACCCAAGGACTGGGGGCTCTGGTCTCTCTCTCTCTCTTGTTCTCTTGCTTGCCTGCAAGGCTCAAACCAGCTCTGGAAAGTTTTCCTCAGTCTTAATCCTGGCATAGTTATTCCACTCTGTGTACGTGTTTATGAAGTCCTGACAAAATCCTTCCTCTTCAGCCTCTCCCTCTCTCCTTCACTTCCCCTCTTTCTCCCTCTGGGGCTCCAACTTGCAGAGATTTAATTTCAACTCTCCTGTCGAAAGAGAAAGATTCTAGTATTTTGTAGGGACAGAAACTGGACTGTTTTGAAACTATTGTTTTTGCAGACTGTATGTTTTGAAGTTTAAAGAACTATTGTGGGTTAAATATAAGTTAGACCCCATGCATTATCACATCCACAATCAAAATATTATTTTTGTTTTGTTTTGTTTCAATACGTAATAGCCATGTGGGCATCGATACACAATTGTCATCCTGAAAGTTGACAAAATTCTCTGTTAGCATATATATGCACTCAAAATCTACAGTCTTTCTCTTCTGGGAAAGTGGACTAAACTATGAATGACTCATCTTGCACTTGTGGGCGTGTCCAGACTATTTACCAATCAGATCTCTAGAATGAGAATGTCCCTCCCACTAATACCACTTGCCTTTGACTAACAATAGCAAATCCTTGTTAATTACAGTTATGTAATTCACATTTGTTTCACACAATTTTTTCTGTTTCAATATGAAATACAGTGCAGAAAGTTGTGTTGCAACAGCAAATGCTGTTGGTGCCAATTCATTTGGCTAACTGGAAGCTAGCTAATTAGGCAGTTACGACATGGGAAATCCTTGAAAATTATGAACCCCCAGAAAAAACTATAAGGTAAAAGAAAATATGATCAAGACTACATCACAAATGGCTTAGAGATGTCACCACTTGATGTCCAATGGATCCTGAAGCAAAACCATTTGAGAGCAGTTGATATGTAATTGCATTACTGTTCATGCATTTTTACATAAATGAGTCATAATTAAGCTCAAGATGCATGTAGCCTAGAATTTTTTTGTTTTTTGATCAATTGACTTCATGAGAAGCTGTGGTGTGTGACAGATCTGTGAAATATAGTTTGAGGAAAGGTTTGAGAAGATTAGTAGGCTCTCTGCTGAACAGGTTCATGCAATACAGTTTAGCTGCCCTTGTGGCAAAAATATGTATGGAGATGTATTATTGTAAAACTTAAAATGGAAACTTGTGGTTTCTGAGATGAAGCTCTCATGGCCACAGTTTAGACCACTGTTAACTAGATTTGGAGATGACTTGGCCTTGACTTCGCAGGAGATGTTTTCACCCTCATTAGATTTTAGATCCAGATACTGAGAATCCACTGTGCCAAAATAATAGTGTTTAGAAAGTGAATTTTGATCAAATATTACAGCTCTGGCCACAGCTTAAATGATGTGATTCATAAACCCCTTGGTAGGTCATTTTACTGCTTTCATTAACATGTGAAATCACACTGTAAATCACAAGGCTTTATGAAAATTGATGTTTGTTTAGCATTTCATTCCCCATTGGCTGCATGTCATAATATCTCTGAAATCATGTGGAACAGCTCCACGAGCCGCAATGGATTGGATGCAAGATTAAACCTCAAGGACTTCTGGACTGTCTCATTTTTTTAAAAGGCACACTTGAGCAATGAGGGTAAGAACACTTTCACACTGGAGCTTTTTGTAACCAAGTCTGTTTGATGCCAGAGATTGGTTCGTTTGGTTGGTGTCAAAGCATTTTTCCAAACTCTGATATACACCAGTGAAACTAGACAGAGTCTCTTTGAAAAGATAGCATAGGGTTTGGTTCATGTAAATTCTGAATTGCAAGTATGAAAGCAATTGTCCTAAACTGAACCCCTATAAATTCAAAAAAAAATTTTTTTTTTCGGGAATTAATCCACATGATATTTTATAACTTAAACCAGGTAACAAACTAATTTCCTTGCCATAAAAAGATTAAGTGGGACTTCGTGCATTCGAGTTATGTCGGATAGAATTTATGAACTGAACATGAATGCCATCACCACAAAGTGGGAAACAAGTGGTAAACTAATGGTAAACTCTGGATTTTCTTTTTTGCTTTACAATAAAACAAGCTTTTGCATGTACAAAAGTATTGTACAATTACAATAGAATATAAATCTGTAATAACACCTGATGTTTATTGATCATTTTGTAGAACCAGAGTTAAAAAAAAATATTTTTGGTAAGAAAGGTGCAGTACTTCTCAAAAGTTTGGAAACATTATGATTTTTTACATTTTTAAAACAAAGTCTCTTATGCTCACCAAGGCTGTATTTATGTGCTCAACAATACAGTAAAACAGTAATAATGTGAAATAATATTACAATTTAAAAATAACTGCTTTCTATTGTAATATATTTTAAAATGTAATTTATTCCTGTGATGTAAAGCTGAATTTTCAGCATCATTACTCGGTAACACTTTATAATAACTGCACACTATGAATCATTAGTTAAGCATTGACGTAGACATGTGGGGGCGTGTTTAAACGAGGCATTTTAGGAGGGCGTGGACAAGTCTTAACTTTTATAAACAATATCTCTTTGGATTTGAGACTTTAGTCTTTGCAACTTTACAGACCTCCTTAATGCACCAAGAGCTTGTAACACTTCAAAGAGAAAGGAAAAATGACCCCTTTAATAAACGATTTAAATGTACATATATAAATCATATTATTTAGACACATGATAATAGTTGCTCAGTGTGTTAGTAACTGGTTTATTGACACATATTCC
>NW_015546056.1:611774-615523 GCF_001515605.1 Sinocyclocheilus anshuiensis | reverse complement strand
TGCAGACTTTTATTCAAACAAAGAGCGTAGTCAGACAGGCAAAGGTCATACACCAACAAACAGTGTCCAGAGGCAAGAGAATAATCCCCCACAGACTAGGGGTCAGAACAACACTAGGAAACAGGATACTAGGAAGCACTTGGTATGGCAGCTAGGCTAATCAATACTGAGCACCTGGATGTGAGTGAGTGCAACCTTTATAGTGTCCGGGTTATTGGAAACAGGTGAGGGTGTAATCAGAGGGGATCTTGGGAAATGGAGTCCAGGGTGAAAGTCTGAGTGGCGTGTGTGGCAACCTCTGGTGGAGAGCAGGGAACGGATCGTGACAGTGAGGACTATTTATACCATTTACAAAGGAGATTTAAAGGATCATTTATCTTCCAAACAGAAAAGTTAAACACAACACAGAGGGATATAGAACACAGTTGTACAGTTTCATTTTATTGCATCTTGAAATAAATATTTCTGAGTTCTGTATCCCTCTGTGTTGTGTTTATTTTTTAATTTTTTTAATTTTTTTATTTTTGTTAGGAAGATAACTGAGTCTTTAATCTCCTTTGTAATAGATGTGCTTGTAAATCAAGAGCAAGGCATTTATAGCTGTATTTATAAACTGCTTACTAATGACAATTAATGTTGGGACAAGGCTTTATAAAGGATGAACTGACTATTTACTAATGCTTACCTAATGATTCATAGAGTGCAGTTATTATAAAGTGTTACCCATTACTCCAGTCTTGAGTGTCACATGAAATTATTCTAATATGCTGATTTGCTACTTTAAAAAAAAAAATCTTAATGTTCCCAAACTTTTGGCAAATAATGTACATTGAACTCTTGCTCTGACTAATGTAATTTAAACACACTTTGGACCTCAATTTAAAAAAAGTGCATATAATGAAATGTGAATGTAAAACAGTTTCCGAAATGTTCCAATTAATGATTTATAAAATATCTGTACACTCAAATATGTTCCTGAATACATTCCTCTTTATAAATCGTAGTTCATCTTAAATTCAAGCACAATGTGTGCAAGCACATCAACTCCAGAACACCCACAAATATCTCTCTATATTGTTCAAAAAAAGCACTCATCCTCAGTAGGCAAGGAAATCCAATCGTATGTGAAATAGGCCCCTGATGTGTTAATTACGACTTCCAACTCATAAATTCCAACTTCCCAGGAGGACTCGAATGTGCACATTCATCGCATCCTCTGCAAACTGTTGCCATGATGATAGTTGTTGACCTAAAAGAGAAATCTGTCTACAATAATGCCCGTTATAGCACCCCTTGTGGCAACACTGAGAATGCAAGGTACACATGTGCTGCATTATGAATTGTGGTCTGACACATTTCTAAACACAACTACGCACAAAATCAAAATTAGCCAGAAGTGTTTTTGCTCACAAACTCGCGTTGGGTATGTTTCGACCTCAGTCTATCTCTCTATGCTGTCTTGATTGGCCTGTCAGTGAAATTGTAGCTCTAAAGAAGGAGGGAGCCTTCTGTGGTTTTCTCTCCCTCTGCTCTTTCCCAGAAAGATGAATCAGAGAGTGGTGACCGCTGAGGGGCCCAGGTTCCTTTCATCCTGCTCTTAAATCTCCCAGTGCGCTAAAGGGGGTCCAGGACTGCACCATCTCAGCTCCCCCGGAGGGGATAAAGCTGTTTAGAGAGTCCTGGTCCTGGATTTAAACACTACAGATTAAATTAGACTCTGCGCTGTGATCATACCAGCAAATGCATTCATGAGCTTATTGAAATGTTTTGTTTTCTTCTTCATGTCTGTTTTAAAAATTGCAATTGCATTCATTAGTTTTGGAGCTGTGGTCTAGCGGCTTCTCCAACATATTGTTTTGTGACTTGTGACTTTCTTTTTTCATGCAGCATAAAGAAATTTCACACAACTTGTCGTAACTCTGAATTAAATAATTAAAAAAAGATTTAATGCGATGTACTGTCGTATCTACTTTCCACAGATCTGATAGACATCAGTGGAAAAGTGTTGTTCCCCTCTTCCTCTATGTTCTTCTCTGGAGTTATGGGTGGATATTTTCCTGGTAATGGTGATTAATACTTTTCACTCCGTATTACATCCAGATCTGCCTGCAAACACGAACTCCAGACACGAACAATAGTCTTAAACACAGATCTAGCTTTGCCTTACCCATCAACTACTGTTCTAAGCCTAAATGAACCGCTGGTCACAGCTCATATCATTTGGACAAGCACCATAACTGTGAACACCTCCTTTAAAAGTCCCAAACTGCAAACGTCACACGACACCAGCCGCAGGAAATGACCAAACCCTGCATGCATCTAAAAATAAGGCTCGTTCTTAGAGGAGAATAGGACCAGGAAGGCAGCAAAGTACAGCAAATATTATTCCTATTCAACCGCTGCTCGACCACAGCACTGTTTTGGGAGTGGAATGGAGGGAAAAAAAGCAGCAAAAAAAAAAAGAAAAGCGAGGGGGCTGATGGGATAGAGAAGGGTGAAAAGAAAGGCCTCACATAGAGTGCTGGAAATCTGACAAAACAAACTATGAGATATAAGAAGAGGGAGTGAAAGGAAGAGGGCGGAAACGAGCGAAAGGAAGAAAAAAGCTGCCTCGCTCACACTGACACAGCTGAAGACGCTGTAAAACCTCAAAAACCTGGAGAGCAACGGCGCAAATAAAAGTGACTTTACACTGGAGAGCCCAGAAAAGTGTCTGCTCGCCCCTGCCATTTTGGTTTTCTCAGTGGCTTGGTCGAACTCGCTATTGTCAGAGAAGGAAAAAAAACTGCAGAGCTGTAATGTTGGCACGGGACCCACACCACAACCCCATCCCCCTCACCGAGCGCGAGGCAGCCTGGCACGGTGCTGAGCCCAGCCAAGAATGGAGCTCCTCGTCGCCTCACGCAATGTGGTGCACTGAAATTTCCTGCAGTAAAAGCCTGATTGGGAAGACACCCATTAAAAATGTGTAAAGCGAGAGCGCAAGGCACGGCAGCGTGAGAGCGAGAGGAGGCACGGGACGGGGGGCGCAATGAGGAGAAACCAAAAAACAAAACCGATTCCAATCGAAGTCGACTGCTTACCCTGCCGCTGTTCTTTCACCTTTCCATTCCTCCCTGCTTTTTCTCAAACCCTGTTTTGATTTAAATTGTGGCAAAGCTCCCTCTCGCTCTGTGTTTCCCAAACCGAGAGCTATTTCCTGATTCACTCCCTCTTTTATATAATTATTCCACAGTCTTGCTTTCTTTTTTCTTTTTTTTCTGCATGTTCTAACTTCAGAATGACGTCATGGCCTCCATAGGTTCATTGTGGCTTGGCATGAGTCTGCAAAGGGCAAAGTTCAACTGTAGAGATGCACAAACGTATCTGAATGCATTTTTAGGAAATGTTCTGTGTTACATATTTTTACCGATTTATGCCGTCCTACCGCGACTATTTTTGGCCAGGGACATGACGTTGCCGTCGGACCAATGTTTGCTGGGTACTCACAACTGCAGCTTTATTTCTCAAAATTTGCAACTTTATGTCTCAAAGTATGACTATATCTTGGAATAGTGTCTTTATATCTCAAAATTGCGATTTTTCATCTCTAAGAATTGAGGTGTTAGGTCTCACAAAGTGATTATATCTCGAAATTGCAGCTTTATGTCCCAAAATATGTGACCATATTTCTCGAAGTGACTATATCTCGCAATTGCAACTTCAAAGGTGGGGTAAGCGATTTCTGGTAGCCAATGTTGACATTTGAA
>NW_015546056.1:581782-607763 GCF_001515605.1 Sinocyclocheilus anshuiensis | reverse complement strand
CCGATCGCAGGCCTTCCGCTCCTTGAGTTCTCTGCAGCGCTGGAAAGCTGATCCGATATTTACACGGGTCCTACTTCTTGCCTTAAGCCTTCTTTTGTTCCGCAGACGTTTTCCTCTTTTGTTTTTTATCCGCCATCTCTATCTTTCTGTCGCTCGGCTCGGCTAATGTCCGTCCTGTGCACTGAACCCTCTCTCCTCCACATCATGAGTTGACACGCCCCTTACTGCTGATTGGCTACAAGTTTGTTTTGCTAGTCGGCCCGAATCAGTTTCATAAGCGTTTTTGAAAAATCGCTTACCCCACCTTTAATTCTCCACATTGCAGCTTTGTTTCTCATAATATGTGACTATATTTAACAAAGTGACTATATCTCGCAATTGCGACTATTTCTTACACCTAAGACAACTGACTGTATATTGCAATTTCAACTTTGTGTCACAATTGCTGCTTCATTTCTTAAATTGAAACTTTGTATCCCATAATGTGACTATATCTTAAAATTGCGACAAAGACTGTATCTAACAATTGTGACATTATTATTATTAATTTAATTTCTTACTTTAAAATGTCTTCCCTTTTTATCCTTTTTCATTTTTAACTCAGTGGAAACAGGTTTTCATAGTTTTTAAAGTTCCATAGTGTCCAAATTCCTGTTACTACTTAAAAGTGTCTCAAAATGTCTTAGTCAGACCGGCCACAGTCACTGACCTGATTAATATAGAGCGTGAATCCAGACAGCACAATCTAAAAATCGGCAGCTCAAATATTTTTGGCTAGCTGTAGCAAGTACCAGCAGTTGAGGTGTAAAAGTCGGTCTGGAAACGAGTCAGTAAGTTGTGCTTACAAGTTACCAAGCTGATTCAGTGTGCTTGAGGGAGAACTAATGACTGTATCTGTCAGGTAAGGGACATTAACAATGTTCAGAGTTTGTTTGATAAACTTTGATAAACTAAATTTTGGATAAACCCCTAAATGGCATGTAAAAAGGAAACAAACTGCCTCTTCCTGTCTAGGAGGTTCTTGGCTGGAGTAAGCTGCAATGTGGACTAGATTTTATGATGATATTTGAAAGTCTGGGTACACTAATCTACTGTCCAAAACCTGAAACAAAGGGCCCTGTTGTTCTCATTAATAAAAAGGCTTATTGTAAACATAATGACATCTGGATTATGTAATCAGATTACAAAAAATAAGTACTTGTAGTTACATTATATTACACTTTAAATGTACTATAGTTACTTTTCTATTGATTCCATGTTTACATAGTGTTCACCCAATAGCAATAAATAATTTATAACTTTCTGATTCTTCCTAATTCTTCTTTTTCATCATTTAAATGTTCCTTTCTAAAATAGCCTACCAGTTTTCTGGTCTTCCAGTTTTGTGGACATTCACACAAAGACCAGTCACTAGTCAGCTGGCTATGATTACACAGAAAATCGAGAGGCCACACAGAATTTGACAACTGGATTTACAAATATCATTTCTGTTTTAATAAGTGTTTTCTCAATATTTCAACATTGTATCAACTACTGATGAACACATTCATTTTTATTTGAATTATTACTCAGAGGACTATTTTACCATGTATGTATTACCTTGTCTTTGAAAGGTTTTTGTCTTTAACATGATTTGTTTTGATTTTACGTTTTAATGATGTAATTAAATAATAGCATTTTGTTAAACTCAGAAACCCAAAGCAGTTTCTTTATGAACCCATAGTTCGGGAAACTTTGACATAATGTAATGTTTAATGCATTTCATGTTGTTAATAACAACAAAATGGAATATATTTTCTTTCTTTTTGTATTTTTTATATCAGTATGGTACAAGATTATCTTGTTAATTTAAATCAATGTGATAAATAAGTTAGGTCAAAAGTAATCTAAAAGTAATCAAAAAGTAGTCTGATTAGATTACGTAAAATGTGCAATGTAATGGATTACGTTACTAACTACAATTTTTGTCATGTAACTTGAAACCAGTAACAGATGTAATCTACCCAGCACTGGTGATTTGATTGTAAAAAGTACAAATGAGTTTTTACATATTCATACAAATTTATCACATCATAAATTACTTTGCCATTCATTTTAAAGAGACTGTGTTGCTTATTTATTTGTTTGTTTGTTTGTATCATCGTGCATGTCAGGAAAGTTACCAGGTTTGTTATCTTTACATGATAGTAAATATAATTCAGTATAACTTTTCACAGATAAGGTTAATAAGATATTTTATGATGCTGATCATAAGTTTAATACATGTATATATTTGGGCATGTATTCCACTCTTTTGGTTTCATTTCTATGATACAAAGTATACTATAGTATAAATATATGTATATTATAAATGGCACTGTAAATAATGATACCTAATAATAATTTTTATTATTATATTTATTATTAATATTTCAACTGAAGGCTTTTTCAGTACACATCATTTTATTTCGGTGGCCTGTTCAGTGTCTATAATATTTAAACTGTAGGATTGTGTCTGTAATGTGTCTTTATCACCTTCAGTTGGCGTGTGTAAGTAAGTATGATTGAAATGCTTCTTGCTTTAGTTGTGAGTGTGCAGTTGTGGTGGTTGGCATGATGGGAGATTTGAAGATGCTGTTCTAATTAATCCTGCAACCAGTGAGTACACAATGACACATTCTCTGTCCCTCTCATACACACAAACATCACACATACTCTTACTCACCGCAGAGGGCTGTACTGTGGCTGCAGTTTAAAATGGCTGACAGTCACACCATACCCTGGTCCTCTGGGCTGATTTCACTCTAATGTACCAAGGGCTTTTGAGGGTGGAAGAAATGATGGCCTATGTTCTTTAAATGAACTTTCTGTACTGGGAATGTTTTCATTGAGAAATAAACACAATTGCACACACGTTCAGAGAGCTACGTGTCTGTGTGTGAACAAATGTAAAACATGCAACGTGTGATTTTCTTGGCCTGTCTTCATCATGCTCTGTCTTCTTGCAAGTCATTTCCAACAGTCTTTGATGTTGTGTATGTTTATGCATGTGAATATTTTTGTGTGTGGTCGTGTTTGTGCATGCTTCAGGCTGTGATCTGAGTCACAGCATGAAAAAATAAAATGTCCAAACAAGCAGTCCCTGATGGAGCGATGAAACAAACCTACAACCAGTGTTGGGAAGGTTACTTTGGAAATGTAATAGGTTAGAGATTACAAGTTACCCTACTTAAAATGTAATAAGTAGTGTAATTTTTCAATTACTTTATTAAAGTAATGTAACTGATTACATTTGATTACTTTTTGATTACTTTTCTAAATTTCTAATGTTTTCAACTGTTTATCATTTTCAAACATGTAAACCAGGCAGGGTAAACCTTACAGTAGTACTCAACACTGATTACTGTCACACTTTCGAAATCCTTCATCACTTGAATTAAGATTATATTTACATTTTAAAGTAGACATTGGATGCAAAATTCACTTTTACATAGTGTGCATATAATGTATCTTAGCAGTGTGTGGACACAACCACCCTGCAATGATAAAAATCCATTCACTCTTTTTTTTTTAATCGCCCAAAATCCCAAACAGTCTCAATTATCAAGCCGTTTTGATTTTCTGAGCAGTATTATGTAATATTGTACACAACCGCCACTTAGGATGAAGTGCATTAGTTTTGTTTTTAATGGTAATGCGCCACTGAATACAAGCTCAGATTTAAAAAGTAATACAAAAGTAGCGTAACGCATTACTTTCTATAAAAAGTAATTAAGTAACGTAATTAGTTACTTTTTTAGGGAGTAATGCAATATTGTAATGCATTACTTTTAAAAGTAACTTTCCCCAACACTGATCAAATCTTTACATAGCTATGACAGTAAACACTGGAATCTAACAATGCCTTGGAAAAAAACAGTTAATCTTTAAAGAAAATGAAGCATAGCTATACATAAACCCATATAGGAAATAAAAGAGTAATCGAATAAGCACACTCCTGAAACATTGGCGTTTCATATTTTAGAGCAGTCACTGCAATTTATGAAAGAAATCAATTAAATCTGTATGTGGGAGTGTGTGTGAAAAAAGCAGATGTAACCCCCTTTGTAATCCTTAACATTTTAATAAGTAACTGTAATTTAATTACACATTTTTTCTCAGTAACTGTAACTGATTACAATTACTTTTATTTTGTAATTAAATTACGTAATTTCGTTACATGTAACTAGTTACTCCCCAACACTGCCTACAACGACCCACAGAGCAAGGACAAATGCTATGACAAGCAGAACTAGGACTTGCACAACTACTCGTTTTTACAAGTTATGGTTGACTAATTGCCCAGAAAAAGGTTGATTGGTTGCCAAGCCTGTCAAAATTGTAGGCGTCTGCAGAACCAGTTTTAATGCTTTTTTATGAACATTTATGATATAAAACTTATTAGATGTCTACACTGGGAGAAAATGTGAGCAAACTGGGACCAAGTTTTCAAACACAACTGAAATCATGTGATTCATGATTAGTTTGTACAGACCCAACATGTTGAGCTGTGACAGAAACAGAAACATCACCAGCATAAAACACTAAATTTGTGAAAATGTATGGAGTCAAGAAGGTTTATTTTCTGCAGAATGTGAAGAAAAAACGAAAGATACAGTACAAAGATAAAGATAAGCAGCTTTACTGTAAACCAGCAGAATTTAATAATCAAGCTTCATTCCTCCACACCTACAGGTGGCAGTATAAACACTAAGACCACTAGGATAAAGAAGATCCAGCAAAAGTGTGGTAGCACAGTAGCTGCAGTGTACATCCCACAATGTGAGGAAACGGTCAAAACGAGAACAAAGAGATCATCTCTCAGTTTATACAGCAGAACTGGTAGCCATAATACTAGGTCTGCAGTGGATAGAACAAAGAATTAAAAACAATATAGTATAGTTGCATCTAGGGCTGCACGATTAATCGGATGCGATTGTCATGCGCATTTTGTTAGTAAAGCCGGTTCTGTAATTGCTTCACTGAAAACGCATGACAATTGCAGCTTCTGTCGAATCGCGATCTCGATTCCATTTCGATTTATCGTGCAGCCCTAGTTGCATCTGATAGTTTGTCTGCTCCCACAAGTATTAGATCTGGGAAATCATGGCAGACTTGATATTCTAAATGAAATATATCAAACAATAAATAGATTACATAATAAAGATGACATAATGTATCATTTATTTGGGTTCCTGCACATGTAGGTGAGAAAGGAAATGAAGAAGTGGATTTATTTGACAAAAAGTCTCTTAAATGTCAAATAGTAGATTTGCAGATTGCATTAAGTAAAGCTGGAGCTAAAACCATAATAAAAGTTTATACACAAAATATATGGCAGGAGTATTGGGATATTAATGACACAGGAAGGCATCTTTATAATATTCAAAGCACAGTTGGTGTTGGAAGAGAGATGGGTAAAAATAAAAAGACAAGAAGTGGTCATCACTCATCTCCGAAGAGGACATACAGGACTCAATAAGACACTTAATTTAATAGAGGTAAGCATAACAAATGTTTGTTCTACTCTAGTTTTTTCATCCTATTGCTTGTAATTAGTTTCTTATTCTTTTTAATCGCTGTTTACTTGTCTTCAGTGATCTTGAGTTTTGTTTTGTTTGTTTTTTAATTTAGGCTAGTATTATTTTTTTGTGATATTGACACTAATTATGAAATTTCTATGGTATCAAACGTTTTGATATCATAAAGACCTTATTTAAAGCAAAAATAACTATATTGTGATATATATCGTTACTGTGAAATAAAATTACTCATATCGTGATATAAGATTTTGGTCATAATTTTGGCAGAAATGTTTGTACTGGATTATTTTTTAAATGATATTAAACTGTCTGAAAACAAAACAGGGTTCAGAACCTGTCTAAATATCTTCACCTTGATCCATTCATGTACATAATAAAACTGTTTCTTAATAAAATATAAGTCAACATTTAAACCACTGAAATGCAATATTTACATTTAAAAGTGTAATCCGACATGTTCTCTAAAAAATCCTGTTGTCACTGGTGTGCAATGAATTTTGGGATAGTCTGGGCCATGAAGGATTCATTCGTTGTATTCTTCATTGCCTGGTAAACGAAGGATGCATTTCGAGGCCGCAGTTTGAGGGAGTCTTTGAATTGGGACAGCATTTATCGTGCCACAGTGGTTTTTGAATGCAGCCTTCGAAGGATGCAGCCCCTGAATTGGGACACAGCTTATTATTGTTGCTCATGAGTTTTACAAAACCCTTGCCCTAAATATAAAACATTGACATGTAACTCAACCATTTTGTGCTATGGACAGAAATTGCTTGTTTAAAAGAAATGGGCTGTCACTTTTTCAAGTGTTCGAATGTATGAATTTTGGTTGCTAAACAATAAAATAGCCGGGGAAAAATCCTGTGGAGGTTTTGGGATGGGCTATTTTCTAGCAACCTAGTGTTGTGGTGGTGGCTTTTTACATGAGTTAAAAAAATATTTTCTCCCCCCTTTTCTGTTTTGGAAAGTTCCTGAAAATGAGCCGGAGCTGGCGTGGTGTGTGTGTGCGAATTGTTGGCAAGTTTGTCTGGCTGGGTAGATTTGCCGAGGTGTTGTCTGGATGCCTGTGAGCGACGGTGGTATCCTGTTTCGCGCAGTCCCATCTGAGATCCCGTGGAAGCACCTGTGTTTCTTCTCTCTCTCCAGACAGCTACAGGCATATACTGAGAGGTCAAGACCGCTGGGACGGGTGAAAATTCCACTATGCCACTCACTTACAGCATTTCGTGCCCCAGACACAAGAGTTTGCACATCACTAGCGAACCTCAGCAGACTATACATTTCCCTCTCACTCCTAGAGAAAAGTGTATACTATGTGGGAGGGGGAATGCAGACAGCTGGATAATTGCCTGTCTAGCTGCACTGGGAGCAGCTTTTATAGGCTAATAAAGTCCTTTATGGATATAAACCTGTTTATTATCGCACAAGTCTCCATTGATAAAACTTTCTCTTTCACCTTGCACACGAGTCTGTGTTCTCATGTACAAACGAATGAGAGAGTCACCAAAGAGATATATGTTGGCAAGACACAAATCTGTCCAGTACAGTTTAAAGATATCTGTCTGATGTTAGAGCACTGACGTCTTTCATGAAGACCATGTGTGCGAGACTGCACGAAAATGACATTTTCACAAACCACAAAAACAACTGTAATCAGTTAAGAACATTCAGTCTCCAGTGCACTAAGTCATTTTTTGTTTATTTTTTGCTGGCCAATACCAATTTTCAAATACCATTGTAGAAATACCCTATTCTCGCAGGCATGTTTGTCTCCCTTGAGTAGTTTATTCCCCAACTCAAATGGTGTGATAATGGGGGAGTTTACCAAGATTAAATGAGTGATATTTAGGTGGTGATGTGATTTTCCACAAACCACAAAAACAACTGTAATCAGTTAAGAACATTCAGTCTTCAGTGCACTAACAAGTCATTTTTTGTTTATTTTTTGCTGGCCAATACCAGTTTTCAAATACCATTGTAGAAATACCCTATTCTCGCAGGCATGTTTGTCTCCCTTGAGTAGTTTATTCCCCAACTCAAATGGTGTGATAATGGGGGAGTTTACCAAGATTAAATGAGTGATATTTAGGTGGTGATGTGATTTTAACATGGCAGACACCATGAGGGCCAACTAAGAGGTAAAGTTTGGCTGATAGCATTACTTCATTTGACCCTGCTGGTAGATGGTGTAACTACACCATCAATCAATCAATCAATCAATCAATCAATCAATCAATAATCTAAAAGAAAATGTAAAAAAATAGAATAAAATGTAGGTAGAATAAAATAACATTTTAGACATCATTTTAAACCAATTTGTCAAAAGTGCATTTCATTTTTATAAGCAAAATATATATTGCTGATATTTCGTCAGATGTTTTGTAGCAAGTAAGCAGACAGCTGGATAATTGCCTGTCTAGCTGCACTGGGAGCAGCTTTTATAGGCTAATAAAGTCCTTTATGGATATAAACCTGTTTATTATCGCACAAGTCTCCATTGATAAAACTTTCTCTTTCACCTTGCACACGAGTCTGTGTTCTCATGTACAAACGAATGAGAGAGTTACCAAAGAGATATATGTTGGCAAGACACAAATCTGTCCAGTACAGTTTAAAGATATCTGTCTGATGTTAGAGCACTGACGTCTTTCATGAAGACCATGTGTGCGAGACTGCACGAAAATGACATTTTCACAAACCACAAAAACAACTGTAATCAGTTAAGAACATTCAGTCTTCAGTGCACTAACAAGTCATTTTTTGTTTATTTTTTGCTGGCCAATACCAGTTTTCAAATACCATTGTAGAAATACCCTATTCTCGCAGGCATGTTTGTCTCCCTTGAGTAGTTTATTCCCCAACTCAAATGGTGTGATAATGGGGGAGTTTACCAAGATTAAATGAGTGATATTTAGGTGGTGATGTGATTTTAACATGGCAGACACCATGAGGGCCAACTAAGAGGTAAAGTTTGGCTGATAGCATTACTTCATTTGACCCTGCTGGTAGATGGTGTAACTAATCAATCAATCAATCAATCAATCAATCAAATAAACAAATAAAAATCTAAAAGAAAATGTAAAAAAATAGAATAAAATGTAGGTAGAATAAAATAACATTTTAGACATCATTTTAAACCAATTTGTCAAAAGTGCATTTCATTTTTATAAGCAAAATATATATTGCTGATATTTCGTCAGATGTTTTGTAGCAAGTAATCAATTATTATAGTGTATTATATTTTATATTATATATTTTATGTTACATTGTTTTCAGGTATGATAGGAATCCAATATTTTAGACACCATTTTAAACATATTTGTCAAAAGTACTGTACATTTGTATATGGCTAATATATTTTTTGGTAAATAATGTACTTCATATCTCTTTCAATTGTAGCTATTTCCTTAATAAATGGAAAAAAGGGTGAATCTGTGTCTCCATCACCCTGTTGTTCGTGCGCGCACACATACGCAGACATGCAAGCCACCAAGACAGGGCAGAGAGTGTTGGGTTACATTCCTTCCATCAAGGCTGAAGGACAGCCAGCCAGGTCACTCTTAGTTCAGCCCCAGGAAATTGGGAAAAGAGAAGTTCCTCTCTGAATATCAATGAAATGTTACATGCACATGTATGCTTGTGTGTTTGTGTATGTGCTTGTGAGTGTATGGTTGTGGTTAAACTATGGGCCTCACAGGCAGAACCTCCTCCCAGTTCTGTACCGAGACTAGTCTGAGTCAGAATTCCTCAGACTTTTGGAAATTCTCGAAGGTCTTGGGGGCAGGTTGACCACAGCGTTCTGGGGGTCTGCAGAGTTTGGCTAGTCCCTGTGATTCTCCAGCTCTGGGAACAGGCCCTTGGGCTGACCCTGCCTACTCATACACATCCATCTGCTTCCTTTTCATTTGAGCTCTTTCTTACACAAGGCTTAAATGCTTAACAGCAGTCGTAGACATTAGGCATTAGTACAGCAGAAGTCTTACTAATTCTACTCTATATGAACAGCACAATGGTTTTATATGACAAAAATAAGAATGTTAACATGTGCTTTCACAGTTTAGATTTTACATTTAAGTATCTCAATATCTTTATCTCTTAACTTTAAAAGAAATAAGAAAAAAAATTATAAGGAATATGTAAGATAGTAGCCAAATCTTGATAGATAGATAGATAGATAGATAGATAGCAGTGTTTGAAATTAACACCCGCTGCTAAAATTAACGCTGTCAAATTACTAGCCAATTTGGTGGGTTACTTTTCAGGCAGGTGCGCTGGTTTCCTTTGATAGATAGATAGACAGACAGACAGACGGACAGATGAATAGACAAACAGACAGATAGACAGGCAGATGGACAGATGGACAGATAGATAGATAGATAGATAGATAGATAGATAGATAGATAGATAGATAGACAAACACAGACGGACAAACGAATAGACAGACAGAGAGACAGACAGACAGACAGACAGACAGACAGATAGATAGATAGATAGATAGATAGATACATAGATAGATAGATAGACAGACAGACACAGACGGACAAACGGATAGATAGATAGATAGATAGATAGATAGATAGATAGATAGATAGATAGATAGATAGATAGGTAGATAGATAGATTGCTGAAAAGAGCACAGTAAAGTAGACTGAGTTACTTGAGAAGGATCTGTTGGTTCTCTGCAGGACAGGTGTAACTACATTCAGTCATCATCACCTCAGTGACCCTCAGAGCAAAAGCTACTCTGAGGTTTAATGTTGAGGTTAGTGAACAGCATGTGAACGCAACTCACTTTCTTTTCTTCTTGAATAAATCATGTTTCAACTGTGGAAAAGAACAGGCAGATCCTGGCAGTCCGGGTCTGGTTGACTGTAGACTCCCTCAGGAACACTAAGTCACCCACCTTGGCAAAAAATGACGCTCATACTTGCCATGTCTCTGACTCTGAGGCCTGACTGACCTTTATCCCGTCTGTCAGAGCTCTTCAGTCTGGTCTAGCAGAACCAATTTGATTCTTCATGCTTGACAAACAAATAATCAGATTAATGTTTAATCAAAAATAAAAAAAAAAACAGTTTTCTGGAACAAACTCTCATGGCAGTTCATAACTATTTTACATTTTAGCCAACTGGTGGTGAATTTGTGTGAATTTGTACATTTTGATTCGTACAAAAACACAACTTTTTGAGAAAAGTACAACAGCTAATAAAACATCACAATAATCCACAAGTAGTCCACATGACTCCATTTCATCAATCAACGCCTTGTGAAGTGAAAAGCTGTGTGTTTGTGAGAAACATTCTGACGGCACCCATTCACTGCGGAGGATCCTATGGTGAGCGAGTGATGTAATGCTACATTTCTCCAAATCTGTTCTGATGAAGAAACAAACTAATCTACATCATGGATGGCCCGAGGGTGAGTATTTTTAGTATTTATTTATTTTTTCTAATCCTTTTACCATAATATGCAGCAAGTGGAATAAACTAGTGGACTATTTTAATCACTTTTAATTTGGTCTCAAATATATGAGGTGATAACATAACACATGTTCAAAACATGAAGTAATCTAAATATGCTATATTCCCAGATCCCAACTATTACTGAACATGTATTGTTTAAACTGAAACATTAGTTTGGTTGTATTGCTTTGTGCTCAAGTGGATCCAGAGACTGTCGCCTCTTGTGTCTATTTATGTTTACTCTCCCTCTGGTGGTGGAAATAGTCAATTACAATATTCCAAAATTCCAATATTATTATTCAGTTGTCACTGCACCACTGAGACTCAGATTTATTAGGAACATTTTTACTTATGCTTATTATGTCAGCAAGCTAAATTCATTACAGTTTTATTTTACAATTCACACTGACAGGTACATGTCACTGTGGGCTTCAGCACAGGGTGAGAGGTGTGACTGCTCCATGATGTCACACCTGATAGCGGTGAAAAAGCAGAGTTCGGTTAGGACGGGGGTCAAACCAGAGAGAGTTTGAAATGGACACAGACAAATCTCAGCAACAGTTCTCTGAAAATTACTCTGAGGTCACCGTTAGCTCAAGTGCAGGTAAGAACTCCTTTGAAATATTGATGACAAATATTTACAATTTAGTAATTTAGCAGATGCCTTCATCCAAAGCAACTTACAAATAAAAAGAATTTTGTCATTCTGCAATGGCAACTTTCAAGAGTAAACTAGAGTAGCACAAAAACTAAAGAGGATATAAAAGTGTTAAAGAGAAACTAGAACAGCAAGTGTTCAAGAAAGTTGTGACTGTGGTTTTAATACATAATATGCTTATATCAGTCAGCACGTTTTGTTTAGTCTTTAGGTGTTTATTTTATTTTATTATTTAGTTTATTTCAATTATAAAATTGTAAAAAAATTGTAATGCTGAAAATGAAAAATAAGCTGTATTGAAAATCTTTTCGAGGTGTGTTTTTTATAATCCATTAGGTAGAGTCAGGGTTATTATCGTTAACAAAAAATAAAATAAAAATTATTACTTGAAAAAATTAAAATGTATATAACAATAAAAATAAGAAAAGCAGCTTAAATGAGTTTGTTATTATTTTAAGTAATAAAAAACGAATTAAAATTAAATAAACTAAAACTAAAAACTATATAGACATAAAAAAGCTAACAAAAAAACAAGTATATTATAGTATATACTATAGTACTATATACTATATAAGTGATACAAAAATAACACTGCGCAGTATGACATTCAAAAATCCATTTTTAAGGTAAGTTTGGTGCACTTTCACTCTTTACCCTAATGTTGTGGATAGGCCCTGGAAACCAAGAGGCCCACAATTTGACAAATTAGTCACTTTTTTGGCCATTGTTTGCCTAAGCTGAGCGTAATCCTCAGGGCTCTGGCATGCCTCTCTCTCACGATATTGAGTTTAGGTGGCAAAGCCTGCTGTCTTTTGAGTTCCTGGACGTTTGTTTGGAAGCACTAAGGCTCTTAAATCCTCCGTCTTCAGTGAGCATCATTTGAGAGATGTGTACCTACAAAGCCAACATCTCAGAGGCGTCAGTGCTTGATGAAACTTTCACTGTCAATAGGAAATTGCTTGTAACTAGAGAGAGACCTGGCTGAGCCAAGACTCTTTCTGTTCTTCTCATAATGAATGTGGCTCTTTGAATTTCACCCTATTGGATGCAGATGTTCAAAATCACCCAAGAAAAGATTCTGGGACATCTGAGAGCGTCCGGGGTGGCGGAGGACGAGTGAGACCGTACCCCTCACCATCCCGCAGGAGACACCGAACTACCTTCAGCAACGAGCAGCTGGAACAGCTGGAGCTAGCTTTCAGACAGAACCACTATCCTGATATCTACTACAGAGAGGAGCTCGCCAGAGCCACCAAACTCAACGAGGCTCGCATACAGGTAACTCAGCTGATCGCTAACATGCTAATTAACCTGTTGAGAATGAAATGTTTCCAGGTTTAAGTTACACTAACCTGGGGTGTTGAGACTGCTGTTCACACTGATAGCGATTTACAGTGACACAACAAAACGTGTGGATAGAAACCCAGCAGAGACTTCATAATGCTTGCTGCTTTTGTGGACAGATTCACAAAAACCGTCTTAAGACAGACATTCCTTGAGATAATTTCTTGAGAAAATCGTAAGAATGTAGCTAAGTTGAATTCCTGAAAAATTCTAAAAAGTTCAAACATTTTATTAAAAATTAGTATTTTTCTTAAGATCTTTTTTTCTTTGAGGCCTTGCTATTACACAATTAATAATACAATTAAAAACGAGATCTCTATTTGATTTTTTTTTTTTTTGTTACTGAATTTCAGATTTAGGAAAAAGTCACAAAAGTCACTCATAATAATAACCAATACTTGTTTACAGTATTGATGATTGGGGGGGGGGCGAAAAAAAAAAATATATATTTTTTTTACAAATAATTACAAAGAATTGTCAAGTAACACGTTGAACTAAACATTTTTTGAATTTACAAATTTTGAAGTAGACAGACTGAAATTCCAAAAATCTTTGTTTTGTTTATTTTATTTGCAATTTCAAGCAATCCTCTTTTACAGAGTAGTAGTAATATATATGTGTAGCCATAGTGTGGTAATACTTAATAATTGAAACAACCCAATAAATTCATAAAACATTTTTTTTTATTTGACTCATTGATTTAAGATGAGTTGGAGGTTATCCTAACTTTTAAGAGATTATTTATTTTTAGGCCTATTTGTTTTTTTTTGTTTGTTTGTTTTTTTCATTTACAAATTTTTTTGTAGGAATTCAAATGATTCTGTTTAATAAAGTTTTGTCTTTAACACAGTCTTAAGAAAAAAAAATAGAATGTTCTTAACCCTTGTGTGACGTTTTGGACATTTTTGTCCTTTTCAGTTTAGTTTTTTTGATCATTTTGCCTGTGTTATTGCCAACTGCATACATTTTGGCACAGGTGTGTATTTTTATTGGAATTTTGCTATTTCACGTCCATTTCCTTTAATAAATCTGTTTTGCACTAGGTACAAAAAAATTGTTCCTCTCAGGACCTTAAGGACAAAAATGTCCCCATTGAAACCCATTAAAACTGCTATTTTTAATCGCAGTACCATTTAACTGTAAAATTATGCAATTTTTGTTGATAGGCTTTCATTATATTGGCAAGGCTTTAAAATGTAATTTTTTACTATTTTTTACCAGATGGTGCCATTTTTTCAGTTTTGACCTATAAAGAAAATACTCGCTTTATTTCTGTTTTCTGCTTCTGCATATTATAGAGCCAATTGGATAAATAATGCAGCTATAATTGTGTGGGTGTGTTGGTATGGATGTCAGAGTGTGGTTTGTGTGTGTGTCATAAAAATAAAAAAAATTGTGTGTGTGTGTGTTCTTGTAATATTTGAGAGAGAGAAACTCTACTGGAAATCACAAATCCAACCACTGTGTGCACCAGCAGAGTTTTGCTTGCATCTAATGGGGAAAATGTGGTACTGCGCCCAAACAAAATACTGAAAGCTCATTTTTTGAGATATCAACCTCAAATTTGGAACACAACTTGTTTAGATTTATGGCTTTGATTTTCTAGCAGGTATAGAGATCAGCATGTTTCATAAAATATATATTTGATATAAAACATCGTTCATAACTCATTTTCATAAACCTAAACATCTAGAACTTTTGTTTTGTTTCACTTTTTAAACTTTTTTTTACCTCAACAATAATCTGCCATGGGTCTTCTTTAAAATGAGACCAAACTTAACTCTGTGCTCCCAAGCTTCAAATTTTTATGACAGTTTTTTGACATGGACATTTTTGTCCACTATGGACCTATGTGTAACTTTTTTTAATTGACGCACAAGGGTTAATAGTGCTGTCAAACGATTAATCGCGATTAATCGTTTGACAGCACTAGTTCTTAAGAAATGTTTGAGAATAGCTACAGAACACTAAATATTCTTAATTTTACTCATGAGTTAGAAAATCTGAAGAAGAAGAAAATAGCAGCTATGAAGAATTTTATTGGTAAAAACATTTTGTAAATCCGAAAACTTTTACTCACATTTAATCATTTCTGATTGGCTGTGCCAAACAAATTACTTATCGCTGGAAACTTGTTGCCTCACACCTGGCGTTCTTGGTTCTTGGCCACTGTTGAAACATCTAATATGATATAATAACATATTAGCAATTGAAATGTTGCTACAGCAGCCAAGCCTTGACTCTCTTGTCTGATTACTGTATCTGTACTGTCTTTCGCTGGCTGCAGGTGTGGTTTCAGAACCGGCGTGCCAAGCAGCGCAAGCAGGATCGTGTCTCTCAGAAAGTGCTGCCCGTGGGCATGATGCCAGGACGAGGACCTCTCTTCAGCAGCATGTGCGTGTCTCCCTCCGCCATGAGCCGGCAGTACCAGTGCCCTCATTCACTGCCGTATATCCCCAGATTCTCACCAGTGCTGTCCCCTGGAGGATACCCACCCCAGCCGTCCTCCGGCTCTGCTCCATCATCACACGCCTCCAGACAGCCTGACGACTGGTTCAGTCAGCTGCGCAGCATCGGGCCAGCCACCACTTCAGTGCTCTCCCTGGCCTCTGTGTCCACACTGGAAACCACTAGTCACTGGAACTAGAGCAAGTGCTGTTTTACCACCGTTTTATACCGAATGAATCAAGTTTTTGACATTTTCTGTCTTTATTACAGTTGCAATCACACAGAACAGATTCTCTCAATTATTGCTGTATCTACCTAGACAAACATAATCACATTTATGTTGATTCCTTTGTTAACACTGAACTGTGACAATTAACTAGATTCAGTTTATACTGAACATACTGTATAGACTTTATAGAAGGACTATTATGAAAATGTCATTCTCAGATCTCAGATGAAATGTACAACAGACCCTTTGAACAGTTGAATTACATTTCCATTTAAAGTCATCACTAACAATTTACAGCTTTGGTAGAAATAAATTACACGGTTTATGTCAAGCGCTGTTCTTCTTGCCATTTTATGTATGTAAAATGAACAGACATGGGTCAATGACAATATTTAAAAAAAAATGTTGAAAACAGTATGTGCTAAGTTGCTAGAAATGTGCTCTCTGTAGTAATGCTGGTTACATACAGTTAAAACATTTTTTTTTTACCTTCATCAAGAAAGATTTTTATTTTTTCTGCATTTTAGTTGCACCACACGATTTGACGGACATAAGTTTATCCAAATATTAATTAGCATGGTTCTTTTTTTCTAAAGAATAACAATTAAAGATTATGCCAAAACACTTTCTTCTGAAAAATGTCATTCTTTGAATAAAGCGTTTTTTTTCTTCATTATGATATCTAGTTTTTTTTTGTTGTTGTTGCTTTATGCACTAAACATTATTTTTTATTTTAAAAATATAAAAAAAACATCATGATCAAAGAAGCATATTAAAATTTGGAATCATTAGGATTTTTAAAATGTTTTTCAAAGAAGTCTCTTATGCTCATCAAGGCTGCATTTATTTGATGAAAAAAAACAAACAAACACAACAGTAATATTACAAAATATTATTAAAGTTTAAAATAACTTTTTAAACAATTTTAAAAATATGCCCTAAAAATGTTTTTTTTTTTATAAAAAAAAAACAATGAAAAAGAAGTGTATTAAAGTCTCTATATGGATAAAGTACATTATAAATGTATTTCCTAATAAATTCAGACAAAATGAGCATCATATCATTGACCCATATGACATTTTGTGTACATTCAGACTCTAATAGCAAGCTGAAAATCAGAGCACCATTATGTTTTAGAGGATACAATTCCTATTCCCGTTTTAGAAATGCATAACATCATCAAAATAGTTCTAATACTCTGGTACTCGTTTTTAATGTCAAGCAAATTAACATTATGGCTACAGAGGGATTCATTAACATGTACATGTCCAAACAGGCATATTGCACATTTATATGTAAATCTAGATAATCCCAAATCTAGATAGGTAGATGCTTTGTGCTTAAAGTATTCAGTCATTGCAGATGGTTTTGAATGGGTATTTTTATGACAGTAACAGACAGTGTTAAAGCAGCACTATGTAACTTTTTCTGTGTTCAAAATTTGCAAAATGTATATAATGAGCGAGTACATCATCAATTCATCTTCCAAACCGCGTTTTTGTCTTATTCCGAATCACTATGGTACACTTATAATAAGCATTTATTCGATAATAACATAATTTATGCTCGTTTACGGTGGATAAATTTGGCAGTTTATACATTAAGGTCCATTCTGACAAGACATATGCAGATGTGAGTGCAACAACGAATACATGTTACACTGATGGCATACATACAAAACGTCTCATGTCACTTCATCATGACCCTCACCACTTCATTGTATGACATTTTATACTGAAGCACGAATATACTGTGCCTGTGAAATCGCACACACGTGAAGGAATGTGCTGGAGATTTGTACATCAGAGGTAATCTGCATTCACAGTAAGGCAGCGGCTCTTCCTGTCCTCTTTTACTCCAGAGACCTCGCAAACTCTGCATAGTCAATGTAGCCATCATTGTTTTTGTCATCGTCTCTGAGAACGTCATCAATGAGGTTGATAAGATCCTCTTCCCTCATTGGCTGGCCGTCATCTCCTCGTTCCTGAAAAACCAAGACCAGGTGACAATATTATAGGTGTAATAAAGAAAAAATACATGACAAATGATAGAAAGAGAGGCTGAAACAAGTGTACTTGAGCTAAGATTATAAAATTACATTTAAATTCAAATTAAATTTAAAAAACATTTATATGTGTCATTCTCAAGTTAATATTATTCATCAATATAATGATAATAAACTGTGCGTAGGTGTGTCCGAACTGTAACCTGGTATAAAGTCAAGCTCAGAGCTGGATCACTCGCCTCTCTGTGAACATGAGTAATAGCAGTGGCGAGCTCGAGTCCATCCAGCAGATTGTTGCCATCATAGTCGTGCATCTTGAAATAGTGAAGCTGCAGCTCTTGAGGCGTCATGTCCGACTCTGGCTTTTCAATCACCCCTTCTAAATGCTCCATGATGTGGCTACAACAGAACAGAAGAAAGCTTCAATTAAAGACTCGTGGAATAGTCACTATTCAACTCTGACCTTTGGTCGATTAAAGTTACAATTCACTGTAAGCAGCGACAGATCTTTTCTTTCCTATTGTGGCGCCTATCCAAGTGTATCAGATTAAAGAAAGAATGAACGTAGTGCAGGGATTTGGTTCTATCCATTGATTTTGTGGTTGGATGTTGAATTACATTTCTATTTCTAATTATTTCTAAACAGCTTTGATAGAAATCAATTACACACGGTTTTCGTCAAATGCTGTTCTTGCCATTTTATGTTTGTAAAATGAACAGACATGACAATCTTTTAAAAACGTTGTTCCTAGATATGTGCTCTGTCTGTATTGATGTTGCTTACAATTTTGAAAAATGTTTATACCATTTTCAAGAAAGATTTGTATGTTTTCTGCATTTTAGTTGCACCACACGATTTGACAGACAGATTATGCCAAACCACTTTCTTCTGAAAAATGTTTTTTTTCTGATCGAATGAAAAAAATATAAAAGACAAACTAAAATATTTTGTTTATATTTATTTATTTATTTATTTATGTGTTTATTTATTTATTGGGGGCCAACACTTTTTCACACCACTGTATATATATATATACACACACATACATACACACACATATACACACACTGGTGTTTCAAATTTCAGAAATATTATAATTTAAATTATTTTCTATATGAATATATTTTAAAATGTAATTTATTCCTGTGATGCAAAGCTGAATTTTCAGCATCAATACTCCAGACTTCAGTGTCACATGATCCTTCAGAAATCATTCTAATATACTAACTGGTGCTCAGATTTGATCAGTTACTACTAGTACTCAATTATTAATAATTACTAATAAGAATAATTATTAATCATTCTTTTTATTATCAACATTGAGAACAGCTTTTCTGCTTAATATTTTTGTGGAAAACACGATACATGATTCTTCGATGAATAGAAACTATAAAAGAACAGCATTTATTTGAAATATTTTTTTGTTGTTGTAATATTATAAATGTCCTTACTGTCACATTTAAAAAAAAAAATAATAATTTTAAAGGTTTCCTGCTAAATAAAAGTATTACTGTATTTTTGGTCAAACTTACCCCAAATTTTTGAATGGTAGTGTATCATGATTTCTGAAGGATCATGTGACACTGAAGACTGGAGTAATGATGCTGAAAATACAGCTTTGATCACAGGAATAAATTCCTGGAAAAATACAATTAAAAAAATAGAAAACAGTTACTTTAAATTGTAATTATATTTCCTCAATATTACTGTTTTTGCTGTATTTTTGATCACATAAACAGCCTTGGTGACATTTTAAAAATCTTAATCATTCTAAACTTTCTAAATTCTGAGGATGGATTAAGTATGACCTTTGTTTTCCTGACATGTTATTAGCTGGAAGACAGCCAGACAGACAGCCGGAGATCAGGACACAATATCATTTGGCAAAGAGTGCATTTTAGAAAAGAATCAAAGCTAAATCAACAAACACTATCGACATACATATCACATGAACAGCTTCACTGATTTGGATATGTGCATAGGTCCTAAAAACAAGTTTTGAAGTAATGGACAACTACTCACTCTTTATCCTGAACCATATTCCTGTCCAGCCGGGTGATTGGTGGAGGCACTTGATTTGAAGCAGCTGGTTCTCCATGAGCCCACACAGTCAGCATACAGCTGGAGCAGAGCAGGAACCAGCTCCATAATCTCGGTTGCTCAGACCTGTCTTTCAATCTCATTACACTGGAATCACGCGAGAATAAGACGAGTTCACGCGAGAAGAAGAATGACAGCTCCATTCAGTACTGCTGACGAACATCTGACCAATGACAGCAAACACACAATATCAAAACCATACTGATTAGATTATACAAAATATCTATAATGAAAAAACTGTATATTTTTATCCACAAATCTGATGGTAATGAGAAATGGGCGCATGTGGCTGACATATGGAAGAACTT
The DNA here is from genome assembly GCF_001515605.1 of Sinocyclocheilus anshuiensis. Classification (NCBI taxonomy): domain Eukaryota; kingdom Metazoa; phylum Chordata; class Actinopteri; order Cypriniformes; family Cyprinidae; genus Sinocyclocheilus; species Sinocyclocheilus anshuiensis. The sequence goes on along the minus strand of NW_015546056.1, from coordinate 587,650 downwards.
GAAGAACGAAAGAAATCAAAAGAGATCGTGGAGGAAAGCAATAACACAATTACTAAATATAATCAACGCTAAGCATGTGAAAGAATAAAAAGATAGATATGAATACTGAAATATTAAGTTACAGGAAGAGCAGTCGTTGTAGACGTTGCCCGTTACACAGTCATCTGAACGCTTTTCTGCGTTCCTCCTAATACATCCTAATACATAATCTTACAGCGATATAACAACATACACATGCAGATTTACTCACCTGCTATGAATCACAGCTGACGGGTGAATATTCGCTCTATTTGTTCAGGCACAGAGGAGTAAGCATGAACTCCTGCTGATGTTTACTCAGCACCGCTCTTTCTGACCGCCTTAGCTTGCCGTAGTTACCTTCCACCTCATGGACATGACAGCTAAACTCTGATTGGACGCGATCGTTTAAACTCTGATTGGACGCGATTATATATATATATATATATATATATATATATATATATATACAATGTTTTAAATGTTATGTTTTATGATGTTTTATTTTATGTGAACAATAATAAAACAATATGAATAATAATAAAAACGTTAAAATATGTTTTGCTTTTATGTAAACTATAAATAAAAGCTTTTAAAAATGATTTAATTTAATTTAATTATATTTTATAATGTTTTATTTTATGTGAACACAGTAAAAATGCAATGTGTTACATATCAGGATGGAAGAAAAAAAGCACTATATTAAAAACTATACCGAATTTTACAACGGTAATAAAAAACGTTACAATATGTTTTGCTGTGATTAAATTTATACTTGCATGTAAAATATTTAAATACCAAAATCTGACTAAAAAGTGACAGAAAATGTAATCCTATAAAGCTCAATTTCAACGATATATAAGAAAATATACTGAATTCTAGTGGCTCGGCTTTTTAACTTATCTCTTTGTAATTCTTATTGGAATAACATCTTTTTAAAATGTTTTTCATTTAATTTCATTTTTCATTCAATTTAATAATTTGATGAGTTGGACGAAAAAGTGCACTATATTAAAAGCTATACCTAATTTTCCAGCAATAATAATAATAAAAACAAACCGTTAAAATATGTCTTGCTCTTATATACTTAAACTGTTTAAATAAAAAAATCTGACTGAAAAGTCACAAAACTCTAAACCTAAAAGCTAATTATATATATTATATATAAGTGCTGTCAAACGATCAATCGCGATTAATCGCATCCAAAATAAAAGTTTTTGTTTACATACTATATGTGTGTGTACTGTGTATATTTATTATGTATATATAAATACACACATATGAATAGACATGAAAAGGCAAAAACAATGGGATTTTTTTTTTTATTACCAATCAATTTTTAGGTTTCAGGATTTTTTTTATACCTAACTTTGTTTAAGGATGGTTTGTTTAAAATATATGACAAAATGATTTGATATACCATTTTGTTTTATGAAATATGTGTGTAAAAATTCCATAAACTGGTTTTCCCATTAAGCACAATGTTATCTATACACTGTATCTAATTTGCATAGTATTGTGCTGTTGGCACAGCATATTGAAAAAAAGAAGTGTAATAATGTGAGTAATAATTGGCCAGATTTTTCATAATAATATCTCATATTTCATAAGAACGTTGATATATAATTTATTTTCCTATTCAATTGTTTTGTTTCCCAAAATGTGTTATAAACATGCTTTTAGTCCTGGTGTCCTCTACAGTGGACATGTATGAAATGATGTCCTGTTTCATAACAGGAAGTCATATTTTGATTTGAAACCCCATAACATTTTCCTGAGATGTTGATTTATGACAAACAATTTGAAAATTAATCAGATTTAAATTGTAATTACAAAACATTATCATATTAAAACTGTGACATGTGAGGTCTCAGAGAAATTCACTAAAATATAATGTCCACTACAGAGGCAAAAACTCCATAGCTGGGTCTCAGGAGGATATGTTTATATTAATGTAATTTATATTATATAAAAATATATTTAATATATAAACAACACATTTCTCTTAAATATATACGTGCATGTGTGCGTATTTATATATACATACTAAATATACACAGTACACACACTTTCATTTTGGATGCGATTAATCGCGATTAATCGTTTGACAGCATTAAATGTATATGTATTTAAGGAAATATACCGAATTCCAGTGGCTCAGTTTTTTATATTATTTATTTATATGTATTTTTTTTATCCTATTAAGCCTAAGAATCACCTTCTCAAATTTCAAAGCGATATCAAGAATAGAAATAAATTAGAAATGATGCCGATTTTTTTCCAGGTCAGGACGGCTGCGCGCTGATTGGATTTGAGTAGTGCGTCATAAAGCCGAGTCTAGCGCACTGGGCAGTAATAAATAATCCACACAGCAGCCGAGGAACGAAGGAGCTCGCGTAGAGCTGTCGGATTGTTAATCAGTCAGCTCGGTCATCTGCATGGCAAACCTCTGCAAAGAAAACGAGAGGGCCAAAGCTATTTTCCGACTACTGGTTCGTTCTTGGTGTCGTAGAAAGTAGACGTTAGGATAGCCAGTAGGGCGTGATGTTTCCTAGCAACCGTAGCTCTCCGACTATTGAATGTAGCTGGATAATGGATATTTTATAGGCGGTCGATGAGTGATTGTTCCATTATTAGACTTTATGAAGTTTATAAAAACACGTTATTTTGATAGCTGGAAAAAAATATACATTTAATGCACTACTTAAAAAGTACTCTAAATGTGTTTTTGGCATAAGTTGTTGCAACTGCCCACAAGATATCACTGATAATATAAATGGGGGAAAAAGTAGAATTTTGTCGAACTTCAGGAGTTGCGCTACCAGCATGCAGATGACTTCAAAGCTAGCAGGTGTGACCTTAAAACAATAAATCAATAAGTTAGTAAGAACATTAAAATGCAGTCCATTGTATAGGCTAAGTTTTTGTGGGTGTGCATGTGTCGCTCAGTTTGTCGTCCACTAGATGGCGCCACTATTTCGGTGGGGTTGAGGACAGGCGTCTCATTTTATTGTCATTTTGCATATTGCATTCTGTGGCAGGTGTTTGCATATTTTCATCTAAGCAGACTCATGACCTGGTCTCATTCCAGACTATGATGGAAGCAGCTCCCTCTCTTGATCTGATAATTCAATTACAACAAGCCCTGCAAATAGTTTACACAATATAATTGGTTAAATAGATTTAGTCATCCAGCAGTGGAGGGATTTCAGGGAAATAGCCATAGGACATAGGCTAGTCATCAAGGACAAGGCCTTGCTTTGGGGGAAAAAAAAAAAAAGACTGTTAAACTACATTTGTGGCCCTGGACCACAAAACCAGTACTAAGGGTCAATTTTTGGAAATTGAGATTTATACGTCATCTGAAAGCTGAATAAATAAGCTTTCCATTGATATATGGTTTGTTAGGATAGGACAATATTCGGCTGAGATACAACTATGTGAACATCTGGAATCTGACGGTGCAAAAAAAAATCTAAATATTGAGAAAATTGCCTTTAAAGTTGTTCAAATTAAGTTCTTAGCAATGCATATTACTAATCAAAAATTAAGTTTTGATATATTTACGGTAGGAAATTTACAAAATATCTTCATGGAACATGATCTTTACTTAATATCCTAATGATTTTTGGCATAAAAGAAAAATCGATAATTTTGACGCATACAATGTATTGTTGGCTATTGCTACAAATATACCTGTGCTACTTTTTTGTGCTCCAGGGTAACATTTATAGTCTAAACAGACACTTAACTCATTCCTGTTGTGGGTTTATAAGACTGAGACTTAGTTTTGTGAGTCTTTGTTCTTTTTAAAGGAATAGTTGACCCAAAAGCGAAAAACTGCTGAAAATGGACTCATTCTCAGGGCATCTTAGATGTAGATGAGTTTGTTTCTTTGTCTGAACAGATTTGGAAATGTATAAATCACTTGCTCAGCAATGGATGCTGCTCTGCAGTGAATGGGTGCCGTCAGAATGAGAGTTCAAACAGCTGATAAAAACATCACAATAATCCGCAAGTAATCCACCTGACTCCCATCCATCCACTAATGTCTTGTGAATGGAAAAGCTGTGTGTTTGTAAGAAACAAATCCAACATTAATTTATTTGTACTTTAAACTGATATTTTTGGCCAAATTAGCAGTCAATAATCCATAATAATGCTTCTTCTAGTGAAAAATCCATCCCCTGTTCTCCTCTCACAGAAAGATCCACTGACATTTGTTTAGAACTGTTATGAACTATTTTTTACTTAAATGGTGCTTGGTCTGTGCATATTTCTCTCCTGATTCAGACAAGACAACTTTTTCACTGGAGAAAGCAATATTATGGATAGACGACTTAGCTGGAAGCAACAGTTTTAACGTTAAAATGTCATTTGTTAATTAAAGTGCAGCTTTTTGCTTCACAAGGCAATCATTGTAATGTTTTTATGAGCTGTTTGAACCCGTTCACTGCAGAGGATCCATTCATGAGCAAGTGATATAACCTTTTTCCAAATCTGTTCAGATGAAGAAACAAACTCATTTATTTTGGATAGCCCAAGGTAAATTTTCAGCAAATTTTCATTTTGGGGGGGAACTATTGGTCTATAGCTGGTTTCTGTTTGTTTTTAGCTGCTCCAAGATGGTTATTATCAACATACCTACAGGTGGTTAAGCTGGGTTTTGGAACATATTGCTGGTTATCCAGCTATGACCAGCCTGCACCAAATAATGAGATAAAGGTGCTTCACGATGCCATAGAAGAACCTTTTTGTCTAAATGGTTCCATAGAGAACCTTTAACATCTGAAGAACCTTTCTGTTTCACAAAAGGTTCTTTGTGGCGAAAAAAGGTTCTTCAGATTATAAAAAGGTAAGAAAGAGATGGTTCTTTAAAGAACCTTTGACTGAATAGTTCTTTGTGGAACCAAAAATGGTTCTTCTATGGCATCGCTGTGAAGAACCTTTTGAAGCACCTTTATTTTTAAGAGTGTTGAAGCAACAACAGACATAGGAGAAATGGATAAGACCAGCTTGGCCAGACTGAAAGATCAGCTATAGCCTAAATGAGTGAGACCAGCAGCTGGACTGATTTAGATGTTTTAAGAGCATTGGAATGTATTTATTGTATTTATTTATTTTTCTATGCCATTTCTCTTAACAGGGAGTTCAACTTCTCACTAACCTGCACTGTAAAAAAATGCAACTGCATATTTTCCAGCTGACGAAACCTTTTGAGTCTCAAATACTAAGAAATGCAGTTTTCTTGAAACTACATAAAAATCCTTGTCAGACCAACAGAATTGAACATAAAAACCTTTGTCAGACCCCAAATGTTGTCCCAACTAGTCAAACACAGTTGTCTGAACAAAGAATTTCATATCGCTAAAATGTTAAGGCTTTGTGAGTTCCCAGCATGCATTGCGGCATTAATAAATTATGCAGATACTGTGGTTATTGTTTGTTTGATTTGTGCAGTAATCTGACTGATTCTGATGTTGTGATTCAGAGCAGCAGTAGATGTTAGTGAAGCATCAGCACTGAAGCTCTGGATCAGCTGAGGGAGGGGCTTGCTTTCTTTACTCATCTCTTGGTATTGCAGGGCTTTATAATGATATCTCTCCCTCTCTCACTCTCACTCTCACTCTCTCCCTCTCTCTCTCTCTCTCGCGCTCTCCCTCTCTCTCTCTCTCTCTCTCTCTTGCATGCTGGGAGTCGGTGAGAGTGGTGGTGGTGAGAGCTACTGTGTGAGTGGTGAGAGTTTCTAAATCTTGCTTTATCCTATTTACTTTTTATTTTCTTTCCAGAAAATACATGGTTTAGAAAGTAATTTGTAAAATAGTTGTATATTGGTGATTGTGAGGCAGA
>NW_015546056.1:549759-581561 GCF_001515605.1 Sinocyclocheilus anshuiensis | reverse complement strand
TAAAGAATATCTCTTTGGTTTTGAGACTTTAGTCTTTGCAACTTCAGGGATCTTATCTATTCACAATCAGCTTGTAACACTCCAAAGAGAAAGGAAAACTTGAAATCGCATCATATGACCCCTTTAAAGAGCTCATCTTTTTTTTACATTTGTTGTGCAAGTATTGAGGCTTTGAGTATATGTTCAACCACTTAAATCTATATCTTGTAGGATGCTTTACAACAATGTTGTTCATTGTGGTTTATAACATTTATAACATTTCATTATGTTCATTATATCATTATCATTATAATTTTACTGAGATAAAGTAATAAGTCCATATTTGTCATTGGTAAATAGACGTAAAAAAGGTAATGTGGTGGCTATTTACACATTATTTTTTTTCATCCAGGAAACAGAAAATAATACATTTACTCAACAACAGTACTTGTTTCAGTTGTTGTGACAAATATCTTTTTTTAGCAAAATAGGACAATCATCATTGCATGAACAAACAAATTTAGGTTGGCTGAACGCAGTTATGCAGTAACGTTGTTACTTAGAAGAACTATAAAAGAATTGTTGAGACAACAACAATGCCATAGAAGAACCTTTTTGTCTAAATGGTTCCATAAAGATTTTTAACCCAAAAGTTGGGTTAGTCCAAATTTGACCCAAAGTTGGGTTGAAACAACCCAGCATTTTTTAGAGTGTATAGTTCATATTTTTTCACAGATAATATTATGACATTTTTAATTCATACTTATATTAAACATTTTAGTTCTAACCCCTAAATTCTATCATAAAAAAGCTTGAATGATGTTCAGCTATGCGATATAATATCACGATTCACGATATTCTTAAAGTTCTTTCAAATGTAGGCTACTGTGTACTAAAGATAGACTGACGATAGCCTATTAGAATAGCAAATTAAATAAAAATTAAATAAATTCATATGGTCAGTCATGAGGGAACGCTGAGTGAAATTGAATGTGTTTTACAAAGTTTGGTTGTGGAACCCAGAATGGTTCTTCTATGGCATCGCTGTGAAGAACCTTTTAAGCACCTTTATTTTTAAGAGTGTAAGCTATTTTAGAGCTGAGGAAAAATTCCATGACTTCCTGATTACTTTCCATGATTTTTTTCAACCCTGGAAATTCCATTTCTAATATTCCCTCATATATAGGCTATTTGTCAAATCCCAGGATGTAGCAACCATATGCAAAAACCTTGATTTTGCATATCCGTATAGTGAAAATGGGAAAATGTAGCTATTTGCATAAAACCAAACTGATTCCATTAGCTAGGCCTACATGTCACCGCCCACGTTTTTATTCAGCAAATCAGTTCATTTGATCGAAAGCAGACAACTTGATTAATATTCATAAGCCCAACATGCTGTTGAATATTAGCGCAACAGATAAGAAATTAGCCTACTCATATTTCTAGGCTATAATTATAATAATACACTCTAAAAAATGCTGGGTTGTTTCAATTGCAGGTTTGCGTCATATTCTGAGTTGCATTATTTTTATTCATTTTGAGGAATACTGAATCTGTGTATTTTTTGTGTGTGAGTGAGATTAATTAATGCATATTCATATTTATTTTAGAACTACAGTAACATCTTCTGATTTCTGTCACCATTACTTTTAATGCGTTACCCCCAACACTGGGTGCAACTGCTGGCAAACTCGACGCAATATTCATCAGTCACTGAAATGGGCAAAGTCTTGTAGTGTTTGTTTGCACATGCTCAATGAGTTTCCCGTTGTCAGTCGGCAGTCACTCCTCTGGTGTCGGTGGAGCGCGGACACAGAGACGCCGGCGGGATGTCATCGCGGCTCTCCTTCTCTCAGTACCGCCTAGAGGCGGAGGTGGAGCGCTGCCGCGCGGAGAGTCAGTGGGACAAAATACCGTCTTTACTGGAGCAGCTCGCTGCCGCGCGCCTGCATGACGACGGTAAGTGCTCGTGTCACAATAGAATAGAATAGAGTTGAATAGAGGAGAGCCAGCAGTGATGAGTGTGAGAGAGTGTGTCTTGTTCCGCATGAACTTTGCACCTTTCTGTTAAACTCTGCCCATGTTTACTAATGTGCTGATATCAGTTACAGAAACTCGCATGCACTTATTGAGACTTCAGTTTTTGCGTTTGCGTCTGGCTGTGTATAAAGCCAGTTACCAGGTAGAAGCTACTTAAAGCAATAGTGTCATAATTTACTCACTCTCACTTTAGGGTATGTACTGAATTTGATGGTGTATTCCTCAACTATTATGTTGATGCAGATGTGTAGCACGCTATAAATACTTTCCCTGACACACTATTGCTGGCATTGGCTTTTGACCCGGTGTTGTTACCTTGGTGTTGTTGTTAAACAACTACCGTTTTACTCGGAGGAACAACTTTCTTGGTACTTATACACTGCCAAACTCACACTTTCTTGCTTTTTCTTGCCAAAGGTTTGAGTTTCTCAAGTCCTGGGGCATTATGAGATAGCAAAGTGTCCACCAGTTGATGTAGCCTACATCAGGGGTCACCAAACTTGGTCCTGGAGGGCCACTGTCCTGCAGAGTTTAGCTCTAACCATAATCAAACACACCTGAACCAGCTAATCAAGGTCTTAGGCTATACTTGAAACTTCCAGTAAGGTCGGTGTGTTGAGGAAAGTTGGAGCTAAACTCTGCAGGACACCGGCCCTCCAGGACTGAGTTTGGTGACCCCTGTTGTACATTATGCATTAATTTTCTGGACACCCTTCTTTATGCATACTGTCAGGAAGATTTTTGATACTGAAAAAAAGTAATATTTTTATTCTATAAGGATGCATTAAGTTGATCAAAGACCTTTATAATGTTTCAAAAGATCTATCTTTCAAATAAATGCTGTAATTGCTTTCTATTGATCAAACAAATATCAGAAATAAATATTAAGCAGCACAATGTTTTTTTTTTAACATTGATAATAACGAAAAATCATTCTTCCAAATCAGCGTGTTATAATCATTTCTGAAGGATCATGTGACCCTAAAGACAAAATTCAGCTTTGCATCACAGGAATAAGTTGTAAAATAAATTTTACAAAAGTAGAAAGTGAGAAAGTAGAAAGCAATTATTTTAAATTGTAACACGATTTCAAGATATGACTGTTTTACTGAATGTTTGATCAAATAAACGCAAACCTTGGTATGCATAAAATACTTTATTTTGACCCAAAATATTTATAAAACCCAAATATTTTGAACAGTAGTGTATGCTTTCATTTTAAGGAAAACAGGAGTTTGGACTGTCTGCTAAATTTGTGTTCCACAGAAGAAAAAAATCTCGATTTGGCGTGGCTACAGTGGCATGACAAATGTAAATAAATGTTACTTTTTTGGATGAACTATCTCTTTAAGATTTAGAAATAAAACCCAGTCTTCTCACTTTCACAAAGGTGGTAAAAGATAAACATGCTGCCTAAACATGTCTCATGTTCATTGTTAAATCAACAGAAGTTAACACATGGCACTCCCAGGAGGTGTGTCCACCACTGTCTAAATCCGATCTCTGACCCAGCACGTCTTGTTTCGCCATTGCAAACACCCAGACACTAATTTCCCTGTGGGGAAACAAACTCAGTCAGTAAAAGGTGGCCACAGAACATAGTATTCAGTGTATTTTACTAATGCTGCCAAGGGTTTTTGAGTGATGTACTGTAGTTACTTCATATTCAGTAAGGAAATGTCATGCATAAACCTGACATACAGTATAACTGCAAGTCTAGATTCAGTAGGGAGTGAAAAGTTGAACCAAACAGGAAACACCTCATCCACAGTGTTTATACAAAATATGCATGAAGGCAAAGCGAATATTTTCGAAGCACCTTCTTGCTGTATACTGTTAAGTTAAAACAAACACACTTAACTCTCTAAACCTGATCAGAATGCTGTTGTAGATTAATATCCAAACTAGACATTCTGTCATGATAAAGTCCACCCTTGGATGAAATATGCTGGTGTTGCTGGTGAGCATTTTATCCTTAAAGTAACCCAAAGAAGGTACCATAATCAGCCAACATCAAGCATGTTCTAGTCTTTCTTCTTCAACCTTTGCCCAACTTCCGTCTCTGTTTGTCTGTAGATGGTTACAGGACGCTGCTGCTGGCAGAAGCTCTGTTGGAGGAATGTCTATCAGAATGCTGTTGTAGATTAATATCCAAACTAGACATTCTGTCATGATAAAGTCCACCCTTGGATGAAATATGCTGGTGTTGCTGGTGAGCATTTTATCCTTGAAGTAACCCAAAGAAGGTACCATAATCAGCCAACATCAAGCATGTTCTAGTCTTTGTTTGTCTGTAGATGATTACAGGACGCTGCTGCTGGCAGAAGCTCTGTTGGAGGAATGTCTGCTGGAGAACATGACCCTGTTGAAGAATTCTACATTTCTGACTGAACAATCACAGCCCAAACTAGCCCGAGCCAAAGCTCACCTCGACTGCATCCTTAGCAGAGGACGCCTGGAGGTCTGGCACAGCACCTACCTGAGTTTCTATGTTTCTCAAGTCTCTCTGTCAGTTAAGCATCTCTGAGAAAGAGGCATGGATTGCAGAAACACTTTTGGTGATTTTAGTTTAGTTTTGTGTACTTAAATTCCATCAGTTTTATTAACTTAGTTAGATAACAAAATACCAAACCAATAAGTATCTGCAAACAATGGTGCAACAGTTTTTTCTCTCAAAACATCACTTTTCTGAGCACCTTTTTTTCTTTGTGCTTAAAAAAGTACTTTATTTATTTATTTGTACTGTATTGATTTGCACATTTATTAATACTGTATTCTTTGATATTTTATCATTTAAAGAAAAAAAAAGAAAATGTATGTTTTTTTGTCCTTGTTGTTAGAAGAAAATTTAGAAGGCTGCAAAAACCCTGTAGTTGCATGCATGTCGTCTATACATTTATTCTCTATTTAAATTGTCAGTAGGGTTGCACAATTAATCAAAATAAAACCGAAGTCGTGAAATGGCTTAATGCAATTCAAAATGTCCAAAGACTGGGACTGAATTAAATAAATATATGCGTTGTGTGTTTCAGAGTGAAGTATGGCACTGTGTTCATTTATACGTGAGCAGCTCACGATCTCCTGTTTTCAGTGTCTCAGAGCAGTTCGGTTTACAGTAAATGCTGCTCCACACAAACTCATCTCTCTCGCTTTAATGCGCATTTGTGAAGTGCCAACCATCTTCCCATATTTGTAATGAGAAATACTGATTAACAAAAGAGAAGCTTTAAGGAATCCGTGTTTTCTGTCAAAACAAAAATTTGGTAGTTCAACATTTAAAAATCGTAAATCCGTAACTTTTTTATTTTACAGGGAAATATTACTAAAGTAATATTTCTTATTTCGTTTGTATTTAGTAATGTATATATTTTTATACAATAATAAAAATAATAACAACATTTTGAAGCCATATTGATATATAATCACAAACATTTGGCCAAATTGAGCAGCCCTATAAACATTTTTAAATCGCAATCACAATTTTGATCATAAAAATCACAATTAGATTTTTTCCTCAAATCGTTCAGATCTAATTATCAGTGATTTTCGGTCTCTTCCCCTGTAGCCACACTACCTGAATGAAGCTCTGCTCCTGCTGGCTAAAGTGCACTATGTTCAGGGACGCTACAGGGACGCCCAGGGCATGTGTGCCAGAGCAGGTGTGGATGATTTCACCCACCACGAGAAGCCCGTCTACCAACTACGCATGCTGGCAGAGGCCTTTGTCATCAAAGGTATGAACAGTTGAAAAATCACTAATAGCTCATTAATCCTCCCTCATTATTGTATAATTAAGTCATGATGACAAGGAAATTAACATACTGTATACAGTTATGCGTGAGGTCTAAATATTCAGCTAATTATAGCATGCGTTGTAGCTTCCTGCAACCGTTCAGCTGTAACGAATCATCCACTGAAGTCGAGCGTAGTGAAGAACCCAAGTGCAGTTTATTTACAGTGATCCAAACATAATCCAAACAGACGAAGACTAGAAACAATAATCCGTGACTTGACGACATTAACAGACTTGACTTGACGAGGTATGAACAGACTTGACATGAACAGACTTGACTTGGCATGAACAGACTAGACTCACCAACAGCGGGTTACAACTTCAATACACGACAAGACACAATGGGAACATGATGGCTACTTATAGCAAACAAGGAGGGTCACATGACATGAACAAACCAAGACACATGACTAAGACAACCAATCAGAACATGACACAATGAACAGAGGAACCAATGGCATGAATACATGAGGGCAAGGGAAGCATGACACAAACGGGACCATGATTAAATTCCAAAATAAAAGACATGAAAACATGAACAAGAAACACCCAAAACACCACATTACATCAGCATTGCCACAACCTCTTTAAAAATGTTGGCAATATTAATTGCGTGGAAAAAAATGTAAAAGTTCACTGAGGTTTAATGAGGTGTAGTGGCTCTTAATTTGAATTTTTTTTTTTTTATTATTTAGTCCATTAGATGCTAAAGTTAAAAGACGAAGTTCCTAATATGGTAGGAACCATATTTTATTTGCCAGAGCAATTTTAATGTGTATTTATAGCGTTATTAAGTAATTTCCATTGCTCCATTCCACTGAATATTTGCTTCAGGCATGCTTTTATTGGATTCATACCCAGGCTAAAGTGTACACTGAAAGAAAGGTTGGCATTACAATCATAAAGAAATGTGTGGATAGGAGTGTGTCTTTTCTTTTATCATATCCTTGGACAGAATGTAACCACAGGGGAAAAAAAGGCAGTTTTACGTCATTGTCTACAGGGAAGCTTCTAATATATCTTTAGTTATCATTCAAAAACGTTTTTTTTCCCAGCATTTTACTCATCCTGTATTTGTCTAATGTCCCTTATTTTCAAATTTTCCATGATTTTTAATACATAACATTCTCTCGCAAGTACAAAAAAGTATGTGCTAGGTATATACAGTACTGTATGTATATGGAATTACCACCTGACAACATGAGTACTATTGTACTCCCACAATAAGGAACACATAGGCCTATTGAAGTACTCATACATATGACATCATGCAATTTTGTTCCGTTTTTTAAAAAAATCCCTAAACGAACAGGGTGATGCCAATTATGTAATAATTATGTAGTAATTGTTGGAAGTTTCAAGTTACTTCCACAGTCTTTCTGACTGCTTTTTATATGTACCCTACCCTGGCATCTGAACCCCCACTACAGGTTCACACACGGACACATACTATCAGACAGCAGGCTGGGAAAGTATAATATTAGCTTCTCTAGCGTAGAAAGCAGAAGCCACCCAGAATCAGTCCCTTGAGAGACTCACCAGGCACAGCTTGTGACAGCCGTTCCACGCTGACAGACCCATAGTAAATATTGCAATAACTCACTGCTGTGTTTACTAATAAGTTAACTACTGTGTGTTAATCATCTATCTATCTATCTTATCTATCTATCTATCTATCTATCTATCTATCTATCTATCTATCATCTATCTATTATGTTGTAGTTCCTTATACAGTTCTATTTTCTCTGCTTGTCAAAGCCAGTTTCACTTGCATTAGGCACTTGTTGAGTGTTAATTATGGTTGCTGTCTACAACTCTTCTCTTCAGATTTGTATAGATGGGGAACTCTTTTTAACAGTAGTGATGTGGTAAAGTTACACTAATTGCACAGTTCCTCATTTTTAGTTCTCCTCTGTGTACTTCCTCATATTTGGATGGAACTAGAGACTTCTGGGAGAATTCAATGTAGGCAGAAGTCTTGGTAAATCTAAGATATCAAAGCATTTTCTAGGAGGTTCAAATTTTTGTTTGTCCATGGCTATTTTCTGCATCTCGCCCTGCCGAAGCTCTGGATGAGACCCAGACGGAATGTTCCAGACAGACTGAATAATTGATTAAAGTCCCGCTAATATCATTTAAAAAGACCTGTTTGTTTGATAAACAGATATTTGCTCTCATGGTGTTTCTCAATTATATGTATTAATTGGCATACACTCTTAAAAATAAAGGTGCTTCAAAAGGTTCTTCAAGCGATGCCATAGAAGAACCATTTTTGGTTCCACAAAGAACCATTCAGTCAAAGGTTCTTTAAAGAACCATCTCTTTCTTGCGTTTTTGTAATCTGAAGAACCTTATTTCGCCACAAAGAACCTTTTGGGAAACAGAAAGGTTCTTCAGATGTTAAAGGTTCTTTATGGAACCATTTAGACAAAAAGGTTCTTCTATGGCATCGTGAAGCACCTTTATTTTTAAGAGTGTATACCGATTAAGAATAGACTGTACCAAACATAGAGATCCGTTCTTGTTCCACATGTCTAATTAAGTCTAATCAGCAGTACTGTAATTGGAGATGTAGTGCTTTGCTGTATTCATTTTGCATGTCTTGGCTCCATGCTTAAACTATATTTCATTCTCTCTTGTACAGTTATTGTCCCAAATTATATATATATATATATATATATAAAGTGACTCTTAACCTAATTGTTCTTCATGAATGTTCAGGTTTGTCTTTGGACCATCAGTCTATGTCAGGTGCTTCCCGTGTTAGACTGTCCGAGAGAGAGGAAGAATGTCTGTCCTGTTACCTCATGGCCTGTGATGCTGGCCTGCTGTACCTGCAAGAGCTTGACAAGGTCTGTGTGTGTTTTACATCTTGTCAGGGGCCGGTTTACTCAGAACACTCTGTGTAGACATGTCTCTAACTGTTTTCTTGGTGTGTCTCGCTGCGTTTTCAGTATCTCGTGCATGATTGATTCAAATTTAATGAGACATTTAGCTTTTATAAGCACTGACTGTAAATGCAAGAATGTGTTCTGTGTATATTATATGTTAATATATAGAATGCAAAATTGGTAAATTTTTGTATTCATCTGTGTTAATTTCCAGCCATCATTACATTGCATTTGCGTCTTGTTGACTAGACTGTTTGCACTCCAAGTTCTAAAACTGCTAAAAGCGGTTCATCAGTCCCAAATTTTGACTTGGACCCAGGTTTCTTCCTGCAGGCAGCTCTTCAAAGCGCATACCTGTCGCTGCTGAGAAAAGGGTGAGCGCGCACATTACTACTCTCAGACTCTGTACCCACAATTCTCTGCCCTTCATATTTAGCACTCATGCAGCCATGCACACACAGTATTCACTGCACAGCTTGACTTAATCCATTTATTTATATATGGGTCAGATGCACTATTCCCTAAACCTATACTTAAGATTTTACCCCCGGCGCTACAACACTGAGGGGTCAGACTCTCTTTCCATTCCCATTCTCTGTATATTCAAACTCAATTTTCATGTAGAAAACAATATCTAAAGGATGATCAGAATATAAAAGCACAACAAAATAAATGTTGATGACTTGACAAATTTAAAATAACTTTTAAAAGCTTGAAATTTGAATGTTTTACTAAGATAAGTCATGAAAAGTCAGACAGTACAATAAAAACAAATTTAGACCTCATTAGACCTCCTATGAAACTACATAAAACCATTAGACCTTTACAAAACCACCTGCTGCTTGTTGCTTGGCATTGTTAACATACAGTTGCTGGCTTGTTCTTAGTTTTTGTTAACATGCTTAATATGTAATATGTAGCAGAGTATAACATTTTTAGCATGTTTAACTGTTTTTTCACACTATACCATGTTTATAGCATGTTTTAACATGTTGTTAACACATTTTAGCACATTGCCAGTATTGTTAAACAGCATGTTTTAGCATGTTGATTGCAAAATGGATCACATTTCAAGCATTTTTGACATGTTGCTAACATGTTTTAGCATGTTAATATGTCTCTAGTATATCCTATCACATTGATAGCATGATTTAGTATGTTGATACGATGTTTTAACATGTTGTTAGCATTTTAGCACATGCCATAATGATTTAGCAAGTTGCTAGCATGATTTAGCACATTCCTTGCATTTTTAGCGTGTTTCTAGCATGTTTCTAGTATGTTTCTAACATTTTTAAACATTTTGATAGTTTACCATGCTAGCATGTTTAAGAACAGCTAGCATGTTTTAACAAAGTAGCCTATGTTAGCATGTTTCAGCATATTGCTAGCTTGTTTTAGCTTGTTACCAACATGTTTTAGCACATTGCTAGCATAATTTAACACATTGACAGATAGGTGACCGAACAAATACAGGAGAACTATAAGCCTGATCAGTCATAAAAATATATAACACACCATCAGAACATCCTGAAAAGCTGTGAAAAGTGAGTTTGGCAGTCTCTAGGATGAGTGAACGTTTAGAACGTTTGTCTCAGACAAAGAAAAAGAAGAAGAAAATCTTAAATAGTAGATCAGTATGCTTTGTCAAGCTAAAATAATAACTGTTAATTTGAGCAGTTTAATGTAAATCTCACTGCTCTCATTAAATTGTATTGTGTACATCAGCCATTGGACAATATTGATCGATAACTAGAATCAGAGAGCAATGAACACGGAGACGAGCAGAGGACAGCGCTGGGGTTTGTTTGCCTGCTTTAATATTCAGGACACGGCGGAATGCTGTGTTGTGAATAAAACATACTGTAACTGTACCTGTGAGTCTGCAGATGCCAAGCAGAGAAAGGAAAAATACAAGAGAGATGAAAAAAGATGGAGAGAACTTTTGACAATGCGTCTGAAGAACAGAAATGAGAACAGATGAAAGGAATATTCTAGTTTACCATTCCTGGTACAGTTCAGTAACACACAGGATGGGACTCCAGATGGTGGAGGGAAGTAAGATAAAGTAATGAGAGGGGAAATCAGGGATGAGAGAAACAGAGCCTGTAAAGAAAGACAAAATTGTTCAGAATACCAATAAAACATGTTAAAAATGTGACAACTGTGAGAATGGACGTGAGTACAGAGAGCAGTTACAGACTGACATACAGTATGTAACTAGAGATTGACACACACACACACACACACACACACACACACACCTTGGTGACGTGTTTTTTCCTTTTCCTGTTGCCACCCTGCAGAGCTTTCTGTCCACAGGACGTGGTTGAAGAGGCGGTGCTGGTGCTCCTCATCACAGAATCAATGGTGAGACAGTCTTCCTCACATTCATCCTTTCTTCCTTAACATGCTGTGTTGTGACATCTCTTCTCTTTAACTGCATCTTGAAAACTATAGCATAACGATATTACGAAGGAATAGGAAAATTTGCCAAACCTGTTTGTTGTTATTTGTTATGTGGAACACAAAAGGAGGATTCCTCTCTTCCATGATTAGAGTGACCTCTAAATTGTCCTTTGGAGGTGGGACTATTTTTCTAGGTGGATGAATTTGGATGCCCCAGTATTATAAATATACTGCATTTGGCATTGAAACTAATCTAAACTTGTCTTCTAATCTTCTTATGACATACACTACTGTTCAAAAGTTCCATTTTTTTAAAGAAATTAATACTTTTATTCAGCAACGATACATTAAATTGACCAAAAGTGACAGTAAAGACATTTATAACGCTACTTTTGAACTTTACATTCATCAAAGAAACCTAAATATATACAGTATATATCAGGGTTTCCACAAAAATATTAAGCAGCACAAATGTTTTCAACATTGATTATAGGAAATGTTTCTTGAGCAGAAAATCAGCATGTTACAATGATTTCTGAAAAATCATGTGACTCTGAAGACTGGAGTAATGATGCTGAAAATTCAGTAAAAAAATCATTTTAAATCACTTTTTTGATGAAATAAATCCAGCCCTGGTGAGAGTAAGATACTTCTATCAAAACATTAATTAACCTTATTAACCCCAAACATTATGAACAATAGTTTATGTTGTTTATCAAGACAGAAAGCAAATTTTGAGACATGTATGATTCATTTATGGCCATTAGACATTCATTCGTGTGATTTTTGCTAGTGGTTACTGACCATGGTAAAACTTGGCATTTATTTGACATTTTCATACAGACCCACACATTTTTACTAGAACATTTTAAAGTGCCCCTATTATGGGTAATGAAAGGTTCATATTTTGGTTTTGGGAGTCCCCAACAACAGGTTGACATGCATGCAAGGTCAAAAAACACTGTCTTATTGTCTTACACATTGTCTTATAATATGCATTCATTTTTATCTTATTTGCTCAAGGACTCCCAAACGATTCGCTCAACGATTCATTTTTCCAAACCCCTCCTTTGCGTGATGCTAATCTGCGGTGATTGGTCCGATTGGTCTCATTTCCATTTCATCTTGCCTGTAATGCCTGATAAAGCAGTGTTTGTGAGCGCAGTGCTGCTTTGTGTACAGCGTTACCGGGGACCGCTATTTTTACTGCTCCAAAAGTGGCACCTAGTGGCAAAGAATTAATTTGCATTTTCATTCAGACCAACACGAAAAGACCAACAAGTGCAGGATGTTTTCATTCACTTAGAGCTGTGTTACACACTGCATGAAAGGTAATTTTCAAAAATCCATAATAGGGGCACTTTAATATAGTATGTTTGATATAGTATGTATGTTTAAAATCATTTTAATTTGTTTGTCAGATACTTGAACCTAAAGCAAGTTCAGACAACACAAATTAAATGACAGAAATGATTGTTTAATGAGTTAAAACAACAAAACAACATCATACAGGTTTGGAACAAATAAATAACACATTTCCAAGATTTTAAATTTTAAGTGAACTATCCCTTTAAACACAGGGCTTCTGAAGGCCCCCCAAAACTGCATTTTGTGCGTGTCCGTATTTGACACCCAGTTCAGTTCTTGAACACTTTACTAATGAGCTAAAGAGCTGAATTAAACATGCAAGGTAAGAGAGTCATCTAAAATGTGCAGTGCTGGAGATTCTCCTGGACCAGGATCGGGAAACACAGCTTTAACATATTCCTAACCCTCTCTCTGTTGTCCCTTGTAGGCCAGTGGCGAGGCGGTGATCAGCCGCACACCGGAGCATCAGGAGGCGAGGGAGAGCAGCATGCAGGACGCCTCCTCCGTCTATGACC
Source organism: Sinocyclocheilus anshuiensis (assembly GCF_001515605.1). NCBI lineage: Eukaryota > Metazoa > Chordata > Actinopteri > Cypriniformes > Cyprinidae > Sinocyclocheilus > Sinocyclocheilus anshuiensis. Next base: position 568,563 of record NW_015546056.1, on the reverse strand, counting down.
TGCTGAGCATCGCCATGGCCAGGAGGGGGCAGTATGCCATGCTGTCAGAGGTGAGATGAGTCAGCACAGATCTTATCGACCCCTTTTGCAAACAGGAGCAAGTGACCTGTATTTTTTTGTAGTTGATTCTTTCTCTTTCTTTGTCACAAGTCGCCTCTTTCAGTCTGTCAATCTCTCTCTTCTCTTCTCCCAGTCGTATGGCTGCTTATTTCCCCTTCCTGCTTCGTCCTGTCCTTCAGGTTGTTTCAGTAGTTGGGCCGTTGTGTGATGGTGAGACTTTCTCAGGTGAATCTGGATCTAAGTTCAATGTTTTCATTCAGTTAACATCAACTGAATCCATGTCATTTCACTGGTAACCCACTGCCTTTACTCGGTATTACCAACACATGCCTGCTTGCATGTCGAATGTAAATCCCTTTCTCATCAAATTTAGGCTCACTTTCTCATGCATGTGCCATTATGTGATGTGTACAGGATACACACAATCCCCTATCCATGCTGAAAACAACAAGATCCTTCCTAGAAATAACTAGTTATGCTGAGCAATGTCAACTGCATTGTCATTTTCTTGGAAGGCTGATTCCCTGAGTTTCTTTCTGGCTGTGATGTGGTGTGTGATTGTTTGTCATCAGTGTTTGGAGCGGGCCATGAAGTTCTCCTATAATGAGTTTCATCTTTGGTACCAGCTTGGCTTGTCTTTGATGGCAAGTGGGAAGGTGAGATTCATGTCCTATTGTCATCATCATTGTTCTATACATTTATTAGTCATTCGTCGCTATAATCGGCTATATTTTGGATACAGTTAAATAAATATGTTCTGGTAACTGAAAGAAAGAAGATAGCGAAGGTTTTATCTAAATTAAATATATATTTGAAATTGAAAAGGCCTATGATAGTTCACCCAAAAATTAACAATCTGTCATTATTACTCACCCTCAAGTTGTTTCAGACCTGTATGAGTTTCTTCTGTTGAATAAAGAAGAAGGTATTTTGAAGAATGTTGAAGAGTGGCTGCCATTAACTGTTTGGTTACCAACATTCTTCAAAATACTTTCTTTTGTGCTCAACAGAAGAAAGCAATTCATACAGGTTTGAAACAACTTGAGGGTGAGTAAATTATGACAAAATGCTCATTTTTGGGTGAGCTATAACTAGACTTGTTAAAAAAGGTTTAAGAGGGATAAAGGGATAACCAAAAATGAACCCCACCACCCAAAAATCAAAATTCTCTCATCATTTGCTCACCCTCATGCCGTCATAGATCTGTATGATTTTCTTTCTTAAGAGTTTTAGAAAAGTAATGTATCTGATGCAAGTGTATAGGTTCCCAAATACAACTCCAGTGTATGAATAAAAATTTTCTGAAGCAAAATCAACTTTTTATATATGTTTAACTTTTTAATATAAACCATTGCTGCACTGAAATATAGTATATAGAGTATACTATATACAGTATATATATTATTATTATTTTATTATTTTTTTTTTTTTTACCAAAACACATTAAAGTTTTCAATTAGCCTGAAAACGAAAAATACAGTTGCAGTAATTACATTGGTTATTTGGGTCTTTATGCTGTTTAGGGTGTCGTATTCTCAGGTGATATAACACACCAGTCTTAGGCCCCATTTACACTAGTGCGTTTTTGTTTTAAAACGGCGTTTTAAAACGAAAACGATCCTTGTCTACACTGGCGTTTTCACTGTTTCACATGTCACATGACCATTCATGCAGGTACAACCATAGTTATATGTATAGGTAGGTTCCCTATTTTTTAGATGGCGGATGCATCTATGTGCTTGGAGCGGTTGAATGGGTACTCTACCTATACATATCTATGGGTACAACAATAAGGATGATGTTATTGTTACACGGTCGTCAAGGATAAGCAGAGCGAATGTGGGCAGCCACGCCATCGTTTTCAAAAGTCTCCGTTTTGGTCCGTTTACACTGAAACGCAACCCCGGAATTTTCAAAATAAGGCTATGTTTGCACCACAACGGTGTAGTCAAAAATGGAAAAGTTTTTCCCTTGCGTTTTTAAAAAGTTTCACATATACACATTTTCAAAACGACTTGCGTTTACACATATCCGCGAAAATGGCCAAAAACGCTGTATTACGTATGCCAGGCCAGTAGTTAGCACTGTCACCTTGTTAGTAAACAGTACCTATAGGGAAGTGACGATTACATGTTGTATATGATGTTGGTTGTAATATTGGTGAAGTAAATCCACACTTTGCTGAAGAAGTGTTAGCAAGCACCTGAGCAGCAACAACAGTACCATATACTCCGCCATTGTTGTGTATGGTTGTTCGCGCTTGCCTTTAAAATCGACACGTACTGCACATGTCTAGATACCTAACACGTACTACGCACGAGCATGACGTCACCGTTTTCAAAGATTCCCTTATTGGGTGTTTACACGGAAACGATAACGGTGGCTTTTTCAAAAACTTGCACGTTGAAACCCATTTTCAAAAATATGCGTTTTCAGTCCCCAAAATGCCATTGTCGTGTACACGAACAGGCAAAACGCATAAAAAGTTTAAACGGCCCCTAAAACAGGGTCTGCAGCGTTTTCAAAAGTCGTTTTCGAGGGTGGAAAACGCAGGAGTAATGAAAACAATAGGCGTAACCATAGCAAAAGTTATGCGTTTTAAAACGAAAACACACTAGTGTAAATGGGGCCTTAGTAAAGTTCTTCAACAACGAGCTGCCTCTCTATATTTCAGAGAGGTCGAGTTTACACATAAACTTAAGCATGTTTTGAAGCATGATGTGAGTACATTGTGAAGTTTGCAGAGGAAGTGACAACGTAGTGCAGAAGACTATCACTTCTCAAGTGATCTTCACAACGTGCTTATATCTATGTCAAATGTATTCTCAACACTTTCATGAATGTGTTTACAACATTTAGAGCCGATCCTCCCTATACGCAAAATACGCAAGCTGCGTAGGGCCCACGAAACACCAGTTGAAAGCGCACTGAGCCGCAGAAGAGACACTGTTTCTCAAGTGCTTTCCGTGAGCGCAGTTCGAGACATAGTGAAGCACGGACAAATGTGTTTCATTCATTTGTTCATAACCACTCTGTAACAAAGTTCGTAGATCGGGAAGAAGAAGGCGGGAACCGGTGAACGTTCAAACAAAACTTTAATAATAAAATAAACACAAAATAGCGCGACAGCCCTTCACGGACGACTGCCGCGCACAAACAGAACCAAAACACAAAATAAAGTCCAGGCCTGGTCCTCTCTCGTCTAAGCCTACAGTATACTGTCCTGTGCATTTTATTTTATTCTTATTTTTTATCTTACTTTTTCCATACCTATATTTATATATAATTTTCTTGTGTTTGTATTCTTTAATAATTGCACTGTCCATGGAGTGGACCTGACTTACATTTCACTGCTGGTCATATATTCCCTATATAACCATGTATGTGACAAATAAAAAATCTTGAATCTTGAATCTTGAATCTTTATTCTTCCAGAGCTCCTCCGTGGGACTCGGAGTGGCGCAGGTGTCGCGCATTATTATTAACTCCACCGGCCTTGCTCCGTTCCCATGGCTCTCGGCCCCGCCCCACTCGTCACACACTCATAACCACTTTTTTTTTTTATACAAGTGGATAAGCAACGTAGACAGCATTCTGAATTGAGAGGAAATCTTTGTTAACTGCATACACTTCTTACTAATTCTTGGAGAACTTTTAGAAATATTACACGCAACTGATTCTTTAACATATAAACCAACTGTAAACGGCCACTAACAGAAGCCAGAGATGCTGAAGATGAACTCAAAGAGGAGAAAATACTGTAGCAGGCAGAGCAATCTCACTTCACCATGCGCAAAATATTGGAACAAAATCCTAAATAATGAATTGCAGGTGGGGGTTTATATAAATGTATCTCTGAGGGGAACTGACTCTCTTCAGAAAAGTATTTTCTTTTCATCTTACCTCCATACAATGCATATTAATGTGGTATTTAAAAGCACAGCGCTGCTTTGTTTACAGCAGTAACCAAGGAACCGCTTTATCGCTGCTGCTCCATAAGCGCCACCTGTTGTCAGAAAATGAATTTGCGCTCTCATTCAGCCCGTCTGCTGTTTCTGTTTCTTGCAGACATGTTTTATGTAGCATAATTTCACAAAGCTGAGGTCAGACCATTCTGTTTTTGCTTCAGATTTTGAAATTATACAGTCGAAGTTACATCAAAAACTGTTCATGTTACATGTAGCATGATTGTTTGGATCGTGATTAAAACGCAGTGGTTCCGCAATTGTTTCATGCATTCTGATTCATATAAAGGCACAGTCAGGGAAAACTCTGTGATAAACCGTGAAACCGTCAGAATCCTAAAAAAAAAAAGGTGAAACCGCCCAGCACTATTATGTAGTATATAGTGTATATATTAGTATGTTTCTTACATGCACCTATTGTTGTGTGACATTGATTCATCTGCTGGGGTCATATGGATTAATGTCATAATGACTGGATGTGCTTTTTGAGTGTCAACATTCTGGCACCTGTCACTTCATGATCACAGAGATGGATTATGTGTCTACAAATCTTCATTTGTGTTATAAGATCAAGAAAGAAAAAGCCATATACATCTGGGACGACATGAGGGTGAATAAATTTGAATAAAATAAAAAAAAAACATTTGGGTGGACTCTCCCTTTAGAATTATGTGAAACAATGCAGTGCTACAAAATTAGAGCAAGTAGTGTCGTAACAGGCCACCAATCATAAACTGCCTCAGTGTCTGCCTCATTGAATATCCATGAGCTTTGTACAGATGCTTGAGCTTTAACATGCTGTGTCTAGTTTCAGAAATAGGTAAAAACGTCAAACGGTGATGGCAAATCCCTCTCTGCATTTTCGTTCAAGTGTTTAGTCATTGTTTTGTATTACGTCTTACGATAACCAAAGCAAATACTGTATTTGTGACAATATCTCCACACATAGACAAGCAGTTATTAAAAGAGGTCGTGCTCTTGTTGTGTAATCTGCTTGTCCAGTCAATGTTATTAACCTCATGAATATGCAAATGAGAATGTTCATCCAGGGTTTACGGATGTACTGAGTGATAAGCCAAAATTAACCTGCAGGTTAACGATTTTTATGAGTGAAGGTTCACGCTTCTTTTGTTGTATGTTAATGAATGTTGTATGTTCTGTTGTATGTTAATGAATGCAGAATACTTACATTACCAGGGTTTGTGTCACTGCTACATTTTGAATTACTATACTATCTTACATGTGTGCTTGTATATTTGAGAGCTGTATTATTAATGATATTTTACAGAACGAGGGTGCAGTGTCAGTGCTTAAAGAGTGTGTAGCAATGAAACCACAGGACCCCATCCCACCTTTGCTTGCAGCAAAAGTGTGCATCAACCAGCTGCACTGGGTGAGAGAAACACAACAAGCAGCACATGTGCACAATATGCAGATTCATTCAGCAATAAATAAATAAAATAATAAATAAATAAAACAATATTTATATTTAGAGCAGTTACAATATAGAGCAGTTCCAGCCTCTAAAAGTACAAAAGTTTTTTTTTAATAAATTAATACTTTTATTCAACAAGCATGCGTTAAATTGATCCAAAGTGACATTAAATACATTTATACAAAATACTTATTTTAAATAAAGCTGTTCTTTTGAACTTTATATTTAACAAAAAACGCAAAAAAAAAAAAACTGTATCAGATTTTTCAAAAAAAAAATATTAAGCAGCACAACTGTTTTCAACATTGATAAGAGAAAAAATGTTTCTTGAGCATCAAATCAGCATATTAGACTGATTTCTGAAGGATCATGTGACACTGAAGACTGGAGTAATGATGCTGAAAATTCAGCTTTGCATCACAGGAATAAATTACTTTTTAAAATATATTCAAATAGAAAACAGGTATTTTAAATTGAATTAATGTTTCACAATATTACTGTTTTTACTGTATTTCTGATGAGTGTAAGAGACTTCTTTCAAAAACATTAAGAATCTCATTGACCCAAACTTTTGAACCATAGTGTGCAACATCCCAGCAAAAGGAATAAGTATGCTTTATTCTATGAATGATATAAGCAATATGCGTTTCAGGAAAATTCATTGGAAATATTCACTTTGGCATCCATAAATCCTAATCCCATAAATCCTATATAATCCTAATATATTTATATTAAAACTAGCTATGCTCATAGCATTATTAATTTAGAAGGAATTTTTGATCCAGATCAAACTAGAACTGTACGAGAAACATTAAATCTGTTTTTTCAGCCTTTTTATAATACTCAGTGTACAGTATACATCGCTCAATCCTATAAAAGATCTAGATTCATATCACTAATGACCTCTGTTTTACATTAGTAACATTGCTATACTAGTTATACTAATAATGCAATGTACTGTACAGTCACAACACTATCAATCAAATACACACTGCAGCACTGTTGACAGAGATTACGGCACATCTGTTGGAAGCGCAGCGCTGAATACAGACAGCACGCCATAAGAGGCTTATAGCACAATAGAGCCACAAAAACGTAATGCAAAGGCTTTAATGTCAGATAGCATGCCATCCCACAGTCACACTTCAGACCGGCCCTTTATCATCCCAGCATCAAAACAGGGCATGCGGGGATTTGTCCTCAAGCAGTTGTCCTTGATGCTGATTCATGTCAGCATGTCTGGCATTTCAATTCTAGAATATTATACAATATTTAGTCATGACTACATGATTAAATAAATAAAAAAATTGTTGCAATTTCAGATGATATGCTTGGGCATTTGACATGACCTTTTTTCTGTTTATACACTACCGGTCAGTTTTTTTGTTTTTGTTTTTTACGTTTCTTTTTTCTTGTGAAATATTAGTACAATTTAACTGTTTGTTATTTTAATATATTTATACATGTAATTTATACCTGTGATGGCAAAGCTGAGTCTTCAGTGTCACACGATCCTTTAGAAATCATTGAAATATGCCGGTATAGTGCTCAATTATCATCAGTAATTATTGCCGTCCAATTATTAAAAATGGTTCTTATTATTGTCAGTGTTGATAACAATTTTTGGAGCTTGATATTGTGGTGGAAACTGTTTGAGTATCTAAAAACATTTTTTGTAATGATTTTCTAACATTTTCTTAAGGATCATGTGACACTGAAGACAGGAGTAATGATGCTGAAAATTCAGCTTTGACATCTCAGGAATAAATTATATTTTAATATACAGTGGTGGCCAAAATTATTAGGATACTAGTATTTTCTCAATAAGTCAGTTACTCTCTTAAGTCAGTTATTTCTATCATTTGCTGTAGTGTGTCGGTAGGAAATATCAGTTTACATTTCCAAACATTTATTTTGCCATTAATAATCCAGTGAGATTTTAGTTTGCACAACAGCCAGTGCTCCACAGAGATCTGATCTGATCATCATCCAGTCTATCTGTTATGACATGAAGAAACAGAACAAACTGAGACAGACTAAATCCAGAAGAACTGGCAACGTCTCCAAGATGCTTCAAGAGACCTACCTGCAAAAACAGAATATTAAATAGAAATAGTGATTTAAATTGTAATAACTTTTCTCAATATTACTGTTTTTACTGCATTTTTGATCAAATAAATGCAACCTCTGTGAACACAGGAGAGACTTCTTTAAAAACATTACACAATCTTAATTATTGAAACTATTGACTGGTAGTGTACATGCAGTTTTTATGACCTTATAATAATCGAGCAACACATTGGAATCTAAAATCTTATTTTTTTACCATTGCATTTACATTTATTCTTTTAGCAGATGCTTTTATCCACTTTTTATTATTAATTATTAATAATATATTCATATAATTAATTTTATTTAGCTTAAGCTTTTGTTCTAAGTGAATGAATTGTTCTTTGTTGGGTTTAATCCCTTAACCTTTCAGTTTCCAGCTCAGATCTTTAACCTCTACACTACACCACCAGTATATCTCATTGTAAGTTGAGAAGCACTGATATAAATCATCCAAACATCTAATGCATGTGTAAATGTGTGTGTGTCAGCTGGAGGATGCAGTGTCCCTCTCAGCAGGTGTGGTTGCTTTAGGAGAGGGTGCTGGAGAGTTCCTTCCTCAAGCTCATCTGGCCATCGGACTGTGCCGTAGTCTGCAGGCCTCTGACGGTAAGCCCGGCCTGTATCCTTCTCTGAACCTAAAAATGATCCAGGCCCCCAGCTGTCCTCAGCTGCTCTGTGCTCCCTCATGTCTGCGGTGACTCACTCTTTAACTGTGTGTTTGCAGCTACGCTGAAAGCCGACCGCGATGAGTTCAACAGAAGAGCGCTGCAGTCACTACGGAAGTACGCTTGATGTTTACCTCTTATATTTCAGCATGTGTACTTAACACAGATTGTGTTAAGGAGGCTTCAGCCACCCACTTTGTGTGGGAATTGTTTCAGTTGACCCTTTGCTAAGTTTATACCATAACTTTTATTAATATTAGCATTGTTTTTTTTTCCCTCAAAACCACACCACCGTTTAAAAGTTTGGAGTCTGTAAGATTTTTTTAAAGGTTTTTGGAAGAAATATCTTGTATGTCCACCAATGCTGCATTTATTTGATTAAAAATACAGTAAAAACAATACAATTTTGAAATATTATTACAATTAAAAAAAAACTTTTCTATTTTAATATATTTTAAAATTTAATTTATTGTGGTGGAAAAGCTGAATTTTAAGCATCATTACTCCAGTCTTCAGTCACATGATCCTTCAGAAATCATTCTGATATGCTGATTGCAGCTCAAGAAACATTTATTATGATTATCAATGTTGAGCCGCTTATAATACATTTTTGATTATTCTTTGATTAATAGAAAGTTCAAAAGAACAGCATTTATTTAAAATAGAAATATGAAAACAATGAAATAGAATCAATGTAAAAGACTGCTGTTACTTTTTATCAATTGAATGCAGCCTTGCCGAGTAAAAGTATTAATTTCTTTAAAAAAAATCTGACCACAGACTTTTGCACAGTAGTGTATCTACAGTATATGCAGTTTTTTCAGTTAAAAACTAGTGCTGTCAACAGAAGAAAATAATCACAAATAATCTCATGATTATTGATCAGTATTTATAAAACAGACTGAAATTGGTGATACATAAATTTGGTGAATGTCCACGTTAAAAAAAAACAACTTTTTACAATAAGCATATTTATTAATGTTAACATCTTGAGTTCACTTTTTTTCTTATCATGGTTATGTAGTTAATGTGTTATGGAAACTTGATTCTGAATCCGAATCTTTTAATTTACACCAATGCTAATGTTTTCAAAATTTTTAATCACGTTTTTTAATCATGTTGCTATGCAGTTCCTAAACAAATTTCAGAGCCACAATTAATTGCAGCATCTAATCTTAGTAAGGAGTCAGTTGTGAGATGACTGGCTGATGTCAGACTGGTAATAAGGTGATGGAAACTTCACACAGATTCTTTTTTGTCTTCAGAGCACATGCACTGGACCCTGGGGACCCTCAGATCTCCTTCTACCTCTCTCTGCAGCTCGCTCTGGTTCGACAGGTTAGCACGCTAACACATCAATCTCGCTGACTAGATGCAGAATCGCGTCTGTTCTTCATATCTTCCAAGAAAAGACATTTACATTAATCTCTCTTCTTATTTTGCTTGACTGTGGATTTTTGTTGCTTTTGTTTACACATATGACTGTCAAGATCACATGATTGTGTGAATAGTTCTTTATCTCATCATATTCCTACCCACTGTGTGAGAGCTCTTGTGTTTTTGGTATAGGTGTCAGAAGCGATGGAGCCATTGCAGTCAGCTCTGAATATTCGTGGGGATGATCTGCACTCTCTACACCTGCTGACTCTACTGCTCAGTGCCCAGAAACACTGCCAACACGCCCTTGATACGCTTAAACTCGCCATTAACCAGCACCTGGACAACTTTAAGTATGTTTTATGTGTTTGTTCTACTTCAAATGTGATAGTTCCCCCTTAAATTAAAATTGTTTACTGAACCTCATGTCATACTAAGGTTACACTTGATAGTCCACTTTCTACTAATTATAAGTAACTTTGCAACTACATGTCAGCTAACTCTCATTAACATTTTAGCAGACTGTTAAGTTAGGGTTAGGGTTAGTAGAATAAGTTGACATGTACTTGCAAAGTCAGTAGATTATGTGTTGGGAGAGCATCAAAATAAATCAAAAATTAAGCAGACCGAATTCAATTAAATTCAATGTTATTCAATAATTCAATGTTAGCTTCAGTTCCTGTCTCCTGAAATGCCTTCATCCTGAACCTCATGTCATACTAAGGTTACACTTGATAGTCCACTTTCTACTAATTATAAGTAACTTTGCAACTACATGTCAGCTAACTCTCATTAACATTTTAGCAGACTGTTAAGTTAGGGTTAGGGTTAGTAGAATAAGTTGACATGTACTTGCAAAGTCAGTAGATTATGTGTTGGGAGAGCATCAAAATAAATCAAAAATTAAGCAGACCGAATTCAATTAAATTCAATGTTATTCAATAATTCAATGTTAGCTTCAGTTCCTGTCTCCTGAGATGCCTTCATCTGGCTGATTTTTTAAGAGAGAGGACAACAAAATCATCCTCACTGCTTGAAGACTCCATTTAGTACTATTTTGCAAATGTTTTCGCAACAGATTAGTTAATACGCATCGGACTCAGTGTGCAAGGTTTCTGTGCGTGACGAATTTTTAGGATGACGAATACGAAAAAACGCATACGAAAATTTCGGACTCAGTGTGCAATGACTTTAAGGCTGCGTTTACGCTAGTGCATTTTCGTTTTAAAACGCATAACTTTTGCTACAGTTACGCCTGTCGTTTACACTCCAGAGTTTTCGACCCTCGAAAACAGAGACTTTTGAAGATACTGAGGACCCCGTTTTAGTTTGAGAACTCCGGGGTTGAGGTTTCAGTGTAAACGGACCAAAACGGAGACTTTTGAAAACGATGGCGTGGCTGCCCACAGTCACTCTGCGTATCCTTGACGACCGTGTAACAATAACATCATGCTTGTTGTTGTACCTATAGATATGTATAGGTAGATTCCCAATTCGACCGCTATAAGCTCGTAGATGCATCCGCCATCTAAATAATAGGGAACTTACCTATAAATATAACTATGGTTGTACCTGCATGAATGGTCATGTGACATGCGTTTTAGGTTGTGTAGTGTAGACGGAGATCATGTAGACGAGGATGGTTTTTGTTTTAAAACGCCGTTTTAAAACGAAAACTCACTAGTGTAAACAGGGCCTACAGTTCATTTAAAGTGTTCTAAAGTTCCATGTTCTAAACTTCCAAAACGTTCTAAAAAGACATGCTCTAAAGTTCCAAAAAGTTGCTGGTAGCATTGACGTCTAGTTGTATTTTTTTCCCTATGGAAGTCAGTGCATGGCTACCGGCAACCTGAACATTCTTCAAAATATTTTCTTTTATGTTCTACACTAGAAAGAAACTTGTACAGGTTTGGAACAACTAAAGGGTGAGCCAATACAGATTGTTTTTTTTATTATTATTCTTGGACTATCCCTTAAACTGCATTAGAAAACAAAATATCTGTAACCTTTTAGTATAGGGACCAATTCTCACTATTAACTAGTTGCTTATTACATGCTTATTATTAACATATTGGCTGTTTATTAGTACTTATAAAGCACATATTCTATATCCCTAATCCTACCCAATATCTAAACTTAACAACTACCTTACTAACTATGAATAAGCAGCAAATTAGGAGTTTACTGAGGCAAAAGTCATAGCTAATGGTTTGTTAATAGCGAGAATTTGACCTTAAAATAAAGTGTGACCAAAATATCAAATCTAGTGGCATCTGAACGTGACTGCAGAATCTTTCTGAAGAACTGCGTCTTTTTTGTGTTTTTGATTTTAATCAGCTGTTGTTGCAGTTGTTTTAGATTTTAATGCATTGAGTTTCTAGCATTGCTGATCCGTGCTGGTCGCTGAGGGAATACAACATTATGGTAGGGGCGTAACATTTCCGTCTCACGCTTGAGGTATTCGGCCAATCACAATGCACTGGATAGCTGGCCAATCACAGCACACCTCGCTTTTTCAGACCGATGAGCTTTGTAAAAATCGACACGTTTCAAAAAGGCGGGGCATAGAGGAGAAACAATAATGTACAGTATGTGGAAAATAATGTGTTTTTTTAACTTTAAACCGCATAAACACATTTCATTACACCAAATACACAACATAATGTTATTTTTAGCAGCATCATATGACCCCTTTAATTCCCAACTGTATCTACTGTTTCATAGTTTTAAACCTAAATTACTTTTTTGTGAAATGTGCACAGTGCAAATTTTATTCAGAATATTTTCAGTTTTTACATCTCCATGTGGGGTCAGTGTTGCACTCGATACGAGAATGGAGAGAAAATAATTAATCAAATTCATAGCAGAGTAACACATAAGAGTGTAAAGACCCCCAGACTCTCACATGCAAACACACTGAATCTATTGTGTGTCACAATGGTTATATTGTCGCACGTCTCATTCCAAGAACCTCTGCCTTTGAAGAAAACAAATCATCACTTTATCAGTGGAAAAAGTGAACTCAGCTTTCTTGAAACTGTGTTTGTTGATGTATGGGAGGAGGCAGTGGTGAGCGTTGACTTTTTTAACCGGGTATGCTGAGTGATCACAGATGACAAATAAGAAACACCGTGGCAGGTGTCGATTTAAAAGTATGCACATTTCCTACCTTATTTGTAAATTAAATTAATCTCCTATCCTTCTATCGTTTCAGGTTTATCCATTGTTATTTGAATGCAAGAAAAATATAGCTGGTTTTCCAAGTAACAACCGCCAAATAACGTTTACAGGTAGTTAAGTTATGATACGTAATCAAGAGGGTGGGGAGATTCCCCCGCTCTATATGTCTCTCTGCATCAGCTAAATTATTTTTTTATTCACAGTGAATAGGAGTTAAAACTCCCACCCGTGTGACACTCCAATAACAGACCATGCAAAATACCTAAAAGTATTTAAAATATTGCAAAGTAACGTTGCAACCTTGCAAACAATAATAAAATCAGAGAAGGACTTCAAGCGACACGAGCATACACAAAACAATATGATGTTTGTTATTATTAAAATTTTATATAACCCACGTTTTTATAAAAAAAAAAAAAAAATTTATCGCTTAGGCAATAACATTGACAGTAACATATATATCTTCAGCATACTGTAATGTGGTGTTTGGGCCAGGGGCGTAGCCATCATTTCAGAAGTGACAGAAATGTCAAATACAATAATTTTATGTATGTATTGTTTATTTATTTATTTAAGGAATTCTTTTCTTATCTCTTACTTTGAATTTGCTATATGAAGTCAAATGCACTGCTGGACAATAATAAATCATTTGTAATCTATCATTTTTTCCTAATGGCAATTTTATGATTGTTTTATAAATAAAATGCTATAGTATTTAACTTTTCCTCTCCATCGGCGAATGATGATTCTGAAAGAAAACGTGCCCGATGTCTGTTTGCTATAGCAACGAACGCTACTTTCATGCATCTGATTATCAGATAAACGATCGCGCTCTTATTTCAAGGTTGTTGTTAATGCTGTGGTTATTTTAACAATTTCCTTCATACATTCGGTTCAACGACATTGTTAAAACACATTTATCATTCAATGGAACTGTGCGTATGCTTTAGACACTTACATTTTTGCTCTGTCCATGCAATAAATGTGCAGCCTTCGACTGCTCAGGGAATGTCGTCGGCATGACTGAGAGCCATTGAAAAACTACAGAAAAGTAAAACTACTTCACTTTAGCATTACTGACCACGAGTACTAAGGAGAGATCACACATCAGCTGCTCAAAAAATGTGTCGGTGAGACGAACGGAGCGCGAGCGCAATCCTGAGAAAGTCACTGCAGGCGGGAAATAGTGGAGCGCGTGAAGGAGAGATGCGAGGCACGAACACTGTTCAAGGTCTCCATTAATTCGTGCTTGTAGTAATTTAATGTGTATATATTTTGAAAGCATTGAATCGCTATAGAAATCGCATTCTTAGCGTTTCAAGATCGATGCATATGCATCGTCAGGGTTTGTAATCGATGCATCGAGAAAACGAGTGAATCGTTACACCCCTAGGTAATGACCATTTTGTCTGTACACCAATTTTAGCTTTAGTCCTCCTGTGGTAAATGGGTGTAACCCTACTAGGGTAAATTCACATGTATGTACTTCACCACCACACTACTGCTGTTCCAGAACAAGGGCCCGCCGCAGCAGGAGCATCTGCTAGTCTCTCTGCATCTCTTTCTCACTGGCGTGAATGCTCTGCTGCCCTGTTTACACACACGCTCTTAATAGCACACACCAACACACACACACCTTCACATTCATCTCGCTTCACCCCTCCACCCTCCAGCACGCACAGACGTCCACCCACTCGCTAAACCTTGCTAAAGAGAGGGACAGGTCAGGGGAAGAATGTCCCCAGACAGCTGCAGAATTGCTAGTTTGTGTTAGAAGCAGCTGAAGCATCAGCCACTGATGATGGAGAACTAGGGCTAGGGCTGAAAACTGCTATGTGTTAGCATTCATACCATCTCAATGGCAGTTGCTCGTCTGCACATTCATCTCAGGAAGTACGTGAATTAGATACATTTCCATGAAATCATGGGACACAAGTAGATTGAGCATTTTTCATGCAAGAACAACAAAACAGTAAACTATATAACATATCTTGTATATAACACACCATTTTTAAATTGCAAAATGTACTATTTGAGTTATTATACCTTTAATCAAAATATAATAACTCATTTCATTTCTAAAATGAATATTTTTCCTACTCTTTAGCTCCATTCTAGCCCTCAGGATTTTTTCGTTGATTTTTTTTTCTAGAGTACATAAGTGAAATGAGTTGATTATAACTTTGTCATCAGCAAAATCTTCTGGATGTTAGATATATTGCACAGCCATTATATGTTTAATGCAATATATGTTTTATATACACTACCATTTAGAAGATTGAGGTCAGTAAGATTAAATTTTTTAATAGTCATTTATGCTCACCAAGCCTGCATTTTTTTAATCAAAAGTACAGTAAAAGCAGTACAATTCTAAACTATGATTACAGTTTAAAGCAACTGTTGTATATTCTAATATATTTTAAAATGTAATTTATTCCTTTGATTACATAATTAGAAATTTCAGAAGAACAATGATTAAAAACACACACACACACACACACAACTATATAACATATCTTGTATATAACACACCATTTTTAAATTGCAAAATGTACTATTTGAGTTATTATACCTTTAATCAAAATATAATGACTAATTTCATTTCTAAAATGAATATTTTTCCTACTCTCTAGCTCCATTCTAGCCCTCAGGATTTTTTCCTTGATTTTTTTTTCTAGAGTACATAAGTGAAATGAGTTGATTATAACTTTGTCATCAGCAAAATCAAGATTGCGGTCAGTAAGATTACATTTTTTAATAGTCATTTATGCTCATCAAAGCTGCATTTTTTTTTATCAAAAGTACAGTAAAAGCAGTACAATTCTAGCTATTGCTACAAATATACCCCAGCGACTTAAGACTGGTTTTGTGGTCCAGGGTCATATATATACACACACACACATATATATATATATATATATATATACCGTCACAGGATAGTTATAGTGTTATTTTAGTATTATTAATATACTTTTATAGTATTTATTATTATTTTGAATGATTCTACTTTTAATTTTAGTAATTTTTTCTATGTGCTTTTGACATTTTTATCAGTTTTTTTAAATACTTGTGGATTTAGATTTAATTTATTTTTATTTTATTTGAGTAATAAAGTAAGCTGTTTTTTTGGTGCATGTAGCACTGTAGTTTATTAACTGTTAATGTCTTTGTATGTTTTAGTCTTCTCTTTACCAAAGTGAAGCTGGAGGAGGTTTTGTTCGGACCCGCTGCAGCATTACAGACCTGTGCAGAAATGCTGCAGCTGTGGCAGAGTCGCTATGATTTAACCCGCCTCAGGTAACGTGCTGCATGTAACGTGTGAGAGTGAGTCAGTGTTGTATGCTGTGATTTCATGCATTCTGCTCTCTGTTCCAGTGAGGAGGATGACACTAGCAGCATACCTCCTGATCCCGGGCCGCTGAGCAAGAAACCCAGCGGCCTCCATCTCACGCTCCCAGACTTCCAGGAGACAGAGACCGGTGTGTATCACGAGTGTGTGTGATTGTGTGTGTGTTTATGTGACTGAGACGTGTGTCATATTGTGTCAGGGTCTCAGAGCGCCCCGTCTCTAGCTGTGTCCCGTCTGGAGCAGGCCATGTCAGAGGTGTCGGCCATCAGCTCCGCCCACAGGCACGGCCCCGCCTACATTTGGGCCACTCTGGAACGCATCTGGCTGCAAGCAGGTATGGCTTAACTTCTTTTTGAATATATTATTAAAAGCTATTATTTCTGGAACTTTTATTAACATTAATCAGGATTAAATTACTGGTTATTAAATATTTGTGTAATATTTTAGAAAGGCATAAATAGCCGTTTGGCTGTTCACTGACATTACTTTCCTGTAATCGTACAAAAACGTTTTTTTACTTGTTGACCTTAATACATTTGGGAAGTCCTTGACGTACTATGACAGTATTTGGATGTTAGTTTTGCGTTATTTATATGCTGCTCTGCATGAAATGTGTTTCCCAGGGATCTTATACTGGGTGTTTGTGCCCTCTTGTTCCCATTCCCAGCATTCCTCTGGCATAGGTTCATTTCCTGTCTAAAATGGGACAGGATCCTGATTCTGTACAAATGAGTGAATGTGAGAGCACAGGCAGAGCGGCCCATTGACATAAAGAATGGGTGTGATGTCATACTGATAGTTTAAAATAGTAAGGGCCCACTGAACGCAGTCCATCATGCAGCAAACATTTCATTTTTTACATCAGCTGTCATTTGTAATGTGTGAGTGTTGTTATGCGCATTGTGTCATAAATAATATTACATTAAATATTATAATAAATCATTTTAATAATAGTAATAATATTAAATATTTTAATATGTATTATGCATTTATTATGTAATTAAAATGTGAAATTAATATTTTTTATTAAAATTAAATTTTTAATTTCATTGTTGTCATAACATTCAGCATATGCAGTCTTTGAAGAATCAACACAACACAAAACCGTACAGCTATACATGGTTAAATACATGCAATAAAGGCAGCAAAGAATTATTGGAAAGATGACCAGTATGCAAATATTACAATAACGCCTTCATTGCCAGCTACATTTTGAATGTTAAACATTGCAACAAAATCAGAGGGAAATTTGCAGCTTTCACCTTGAATATCCCAAAAGTATGAAATGTGTTAATATACATTTGCGAAATTTTACAGGCAAGAAAGGTCCATTATCTATTGTCAGTAGTGTAGCAATGTCACTTTCAAACCAGTATTATTTTAGTATTGCTGATATACTATTATTATTATTTAATAATATTTTGAATTAGCTTTTATTTTTATTTTTTTTATGTTTAGCCTATATTTTCAGTTTTCATTTTAATTTTAGTTTAAGCTTCAGTGATTTTGTTGTGTTTTTGTAATTTTTAAATGTTGTTTTTGTTTTCTATTTATTTATTTATTTTTTCAATTTTGGTAATTTAAGTACTTAAGCATATTTACTTGAGCTAGTTGCCAAGGCAGCAAAAAATAAACAAAAAAATAAAAACATTCCTATTCCTATTACCTACAAAACAAAGTTTGAATAGAGTCTGTATGTTAAGCAGTTCAGTCTGAATTAATTTAGATAAGTGTGAAGAAAAATTTCAATACATTGCTGTCCTAAAAACACCATAATGAACATGTAAGCTGTTTCCAAATGTTTGTAAACCCTTATTTCTTGGTGTAGTTGCTGCCCAAATGGTCCTACCAGGGATTCTGTGTAAACAAACACAAACACACAGCAGACAGCAGTTGATATGAACACAGTTTATTTGCCGTGGTGAGTCCTAAATGCCAGAGTAGAGCTGCAGATGTTTACACAGCGCTCCGTACATGGCCTTATTTAGACATGACCATGAATATCCCTCTATGAGCATGTGTGTGAGATTTTGGGTGGAGGGGGAGGTCAGCATGTATCTGCAATCGCAAATGTTGCCAAAGCTGCATTTGAAATCATCTGGACAGAACAAAATGCTACATGTGTGATATGATGGAGCATGTTGGTATTCATTGCTTACTCTGAGTGAGTATTAATGCTGGGGCAGCAGATACGTCTTTGTGAGAGTTTATATTCCAGATGGCTGTGTCACGGCCGTGAAATCAGAGACGTTTCATAAAGATGAATCATCAGGCACTCGATGATATCAATAAGAGAATCTCACGATATGACAAAGCAGTTGCTGAAAAAGAAGAGTTGTAACTGCAATACTATGATTTTTAGTGCAATTATGTATCTCATAATGTTGTTTTATGTTTTGTGATGTGGTGCCGAGCAGGAGAGTTGTTCATGGCTGACGGGCGGATGAAGGAAGCTCAGTTCTGTGTGCAGGAGGCAGGAACTCTCTTCCCCGCCTCACACTCAGTGCTGCTGCTCAAGGGCCGCGTGGCCGAGCTCAGGGGCAATGACACGGAGGCCAAGAGCCTGTATGATGAAGCTCTCGCCATCAACCCCAGAGGACACCACATACTGCTGCACCTGGTGAGTGACACACGCTGTACATCACACACACTCACACACAC
>NW_015546056.1:547299-549556 GCF_001515605.1 Sinocyclocheilus anshuiensis | reverse complement strand
ACACACACACACACACACACACACACACACACACACACACACACACACACACACACACACAGACAGACAGACACACTCACACACACACACACACACACACACACACACACTCACTTTAACATCTTCAACCCACACCACTGTTGTTAGTGTCAACTAAAACAATAACTAAAGTCGTTTTTGATCATTGAAATGAAGCTGAAATTATATGTGTAATAATAATAATAATCATATAAAATAATTAATACATCAAATAAAATATTTGATGAAAAACGTTAAAACTACAAAAATGAGAAATGCAACTATCCAAAATAAATGTTTAAATTGAAGTGCTAAAATTGCTAAAACTAAAACTGAATAAATAAATAAATAAATAAAGCATAAATTGAAGCAAATATATATAGAGAGAGATTTTTTTAGATGTAATAAAAGTGTCAAAAGCAAGTAACAAATTTACTAAAACTTATTAAAATATATTAGAAGGAAGAGTTAATTCAAAATACTAACAATTACGGTCACACTTTATTTTAAGGTTCAATTTTCACTATTAACAAACCATTAATTACAACTTTTTCCTCAGTAAACTCCTAATTTGCTGCTTATTAATAGTTAGTAAGGTAGTTGTTAAGTTTAGGTATAGGGTAGGATTAGGGATGTAGAATATGGTCATGCAGAATATGTGCTTTATAATATTAATAAACAGCCAATATGTTAATAATAGGCATGAACAACTAGTTAATAGTGAGAATTGGCCCCTATACTAAAGTGTTACCATTATTACTGTAATAGTATATAAATAATACTAAAATAACTCGACTTGAATCCAACAGTCTTAGACTACAATGAAATTCTGGCATTTTAGTCAATTAATTGTGATCATGTGACCTTTTGTACAGAAGGTGAGATGTTCTTGCTTCCATTGAAGCTCATGATGTTGTAGCGTCTGGACCAATCAATGACAGACAGTTGACCCTGAGAGGTCAAGTAAATATCTACAGCGGATCTAAATATTTATAATTAATTATAACTAGTTATGATTAATTATTCATATTTCCCTTATGAGCTGATTCGCTACAATGTTCTTCTGATCATTCTCAAATCGTGTTTGACACAAACTTGCATGCTGCTGTCATTAAAGCAAAAGAGAGACAAACCAAATATCAAGAGATTATAAATTCATATTAATGAATATTACATGGTAGTCAATCAGCGTGAAAAGCTTTGAAGACCACTGGTGTCCTGGGATATGGTGATTGAGTCATTGCATATGCAATTTACTGTACATGCAGTACAGTACGTACATCTTTACAACCCACAGTGATGTGTGCTAACATTAGCTCTGCCTCCACTCTCTGCTCTCATTGTGACTGCATAATGTCAGGCCCTTCATTACTCATCTTCACTGGAGTAACCGGAGTAAAGCTAGGCCATTTTCTCCCTATATCTGGCCAATCAGAGCACACATCCCCGCTATTTTTGGACAAAAGACGTACAATATCAATTCCCTGAGCTGATGAGAACTAATTCTGAGCTGGCTGGTGATGCCCTGCATAGTTCACACACACACACACACACACACACAGCCGGTCTTCATCAGAGCATCACAGCACTGATTTCTCAGGATTAAGCAGATATGATTGAACTGAGGTGGAGGTTTGAGGGAATTCATCAGCTGGATCCAATGAGGAGAGGTTAAACATTTCTGTTCTTCGTGACACCTGTGACTAGAGCAGCAGCGCTCTCATTACTTCTGTCCTTCCTCTGAGACAATTTATTTCAGAGCCTCTCTGAAATTTTGGTTCACCCAAAAATGGAAAACTATGACCGTTTACTCACATGCTGTTCCAAAACCAGATAAATCTCATGGAAACATTTCCAACTCACCTTGAAGTTGTGATGTAATTAACGTAGAGACAGATCTTTACTTCTATATTGTGATGAATATTATTATTATTGAAAAGATTATTGAAAAAGCAAAACATGTAGGGCGGGCTTGATTAAATTACTCAATTGTTGATTGGATGGAGGCAGATCTGAATGTGAGCTTACAGTCGAATGTAAGAAAGGGGCGGAGTTTAAGTGGACTAATGCAGTATAAAAAGTGACGTGACATGTGGCCAAGTATGGTGACCCATACTCAGAATTAGTGCTCTGCATTTAACCCATCCTAAGTGCACACACACAGCAGTGAACACACACGCACCGTGAACACACACCCGGAGCAGTGGGCAGCCATTTATGCTGCGGCGCCCGGGGAGCA
>NW_015546056.1:546764-546976 GCF_001515605.1 Sinocyclocheilus anshuiensis | reverse complement strand
GCGGTACGAGACTTGAACCCACAACCTTTGGGTTACGAGTCCGACTCTCTACCCATTAGGCCACGACTTCAGCCACGACTTTGGTATACGTCACCAAAGAGAAATTTAATGGATCGAATTATGATATTTTGATTAAACATTACAAGATCAACTTAAAAAATAGAGACAATTGTGAATTATTTATAATAATACAAAATAGCATGCATTTAGCA
>NW_015546056.1:537582-542159 GCF_001515605.1 Sinocyclocheilus anshuiensis | reverse complement strand
CGTGACATGTGACATGTGGCCAAGTATGGTGACCCATACTCAGAATTAGTGCTCTGCATTTAACCCATGCACACACACTTGGGTTACGAGTCCGACTCTCTAACCATTAGGCCACGACTTCGGCCACGACTTTGGTATACGTCACCAAAGAGAAATTTTAATGGATCGAATTATGATATTTTGATTAAACATTACAAGATCAACTTAAAAAATAGAGACAATTGTGAATTATTTATAATAATACAAAATAGCATGCATTTAGAAAATGTCATTTCATGCAGACTTTAAAAAAGGCGAAAGAATACAAAAGAAAAAAATTTTTTTTAGGACCAAATATTAATTAAGGTGATGCATCTGGGTGTTTTTCTTTTTTTTTTTTTTTTTTGTAATTCCCATTTATTCTAAATATAGATTTCATTATAGTATTTTTTCTATAATACCTGAAGAAAGCTATCTGTTATCATTCTTTTTAGTCAGTATAACCAGTCCAAAGTACAACCAATACTACCATGATGTAAAATACTTTCAATTGTATTTTTATTTAAACAATATTATTTTTATTTTATTTTGTTTTTTTGCATTATACTAATAATAATGATTTGTCATTAAAATTACAATGTCACAAAAAATAAAAAAGTCAAAAATTGTGGTACTACAAATAGACATTGTTTTCTTTATTTTTGTTTATTTTTATTTTGGGCTCCTATGACACAGGCATGTATAAACGAGATTTTGTGAGATTCACCCATCCAAATAAATACTTTTTTTCTTTATTTCATTAAACAAAAAAGGATATAGCCAGAATATGCGAGAGGCTTCAAACACCGGTCCCCATGAACCAACAGCTCCTGTATGTCCAACTACGCCATAAAACAACATTCAACAGCGTCTGTTTTGAGGGGCTACTCCTTTAAATAAGTGTGGGAGATGGCAGGGTGCAACTGAGGACAGAGGAGCTCAATTCGGCCCATTTTTATACAGCTAATTTGGTCACGTCATGAAAACTCACACTTACAGCATATATGAATCTGCGTCTGTGGGATCCACAGGGACGTGTGTGTTTGAGTCATTGCTCAGGGCATCTGGTTGGGTATTTTTCATTTAGGGATGTCAGCTGAGGTGAGTCAAACACAATGTCATGTCATATGAGTTTAGTGACTCAGCATCTCATTTGATTCAATTTGTGTGTGCCTATACATGTGCTTTTTCATATCTCTGTTTTTTTATGGCTCTTTCCCTCCCTCCTTCTGTCTCTCGTCTTTCTGGCTCTCTTCCATTGGCCTGTCAGTTGATTAGATAATGCAAATACATTATTTATAACACTTCACTCCTTCTCAGGCCTTTATGGGATGCCTAGCAACCAGGCAATTGTATCATACTGTGCAAGAGAGCTGATAATGAGACATAGAAGCAGTGTTAAGGCCATTTCATATGAGATGTGGCATGCATTAAAATCAGTCGAGGCAGAGCGCACTTCACGCTTTCAACAGGCTGATGTTGCTTTGGTCATCATGCATTTGCACCAAGTCACCATGTTGTAACATGTTGAATTCGGCCTGCTAGGATCCTTTAGGATGCGTTATTGTATTTTATATTATGGGAACCACTTGGTTTGCCTGCACATTCATTCCCAAACTCACAAGCCAAAAAAAGATCTAATCTAATTACTTTTTTTTTGTTAGAATAATATTTGCAATTTAAAATGCATTTTTAAAAGAGGTCACGGTTTGCTGTGCTTTTTTTGTAGGGATGCTTTGCACAATTTGGCCAAAAAGGTTGTGATTATGCATTAATATAATTATAAAACAACAACAACTAGAAATATGAGGACTGTAATACTATTATTTTAGTGTAAATTAAAAAGTTAGTATTTTAGAAAATAATAATTTTACAGTCAAAAAATACAATTTGGTGAAATTACAATTCTAATATTTATGTTTTTAATTACTTCATTTGCAAATGGGGGAGGGGGATCTAATTGAGATTTTTGTGATACAATTTGTGATTTAAAATGTATTTTTAAAGAGCTCCAGATTGCTTTGCTTTTTTGTAGGGCTGCACAATTTGGCCCCAACATTTTTGATATGTCAATATAATAATACTAATTATTATTATTATAATTATTAAATTAAAAAATATTAAATAAATTAAAAATATTACCATTGTAATATTTCACTGTACAATTAAAAATAGAAATTATTTTAAAAATAATAATAGTTTGATATTACGGTAACATTACAATAATAATATTTATATTTTAATTTCTTCATTTTCAAATATTAAACCATCTACCTTTTATTTTGGCCAAAAACTGCACTGAGCGTTTCCTTTGTTGGCAACAGGTTTATAAATGTTTCTCATTACAAATCTGATTGCGTTCCCAAATGCATATTATAAGCGACCCAAAGAGCAGAGCAAATGTAGAGATGAATTCATGTGGAGCAACTCTTACTGCAAACCGACTTGCTCTGAAAGACTGAAAACACTGGATTGTAAGCTGCACATGTGGAAATGAACACAGTGCCGTGCTTTGCTTTAAAATGTGAATTAATATTTTTATCGTAGTTGCACCAAGTCATAATACGATTCCAGGTTTCTTTTCGATTAAAGAAACAACAAGGAGAATACAGGTCACTGCATGTGTAAATGTTCTGGCTGCTGTGTTTTTCTGTAAATCTAGCTGTGTGTTTACACATGAATCAGTGGGGTATCTGTGTTTGTCTGCTTGAAAACACATGAATTAGTGTTTGTACTGTGTGTGTGTGTGTGTGTGTTGTCTGTCTAGTAGCTGACACTTGTAATCGTAGCTGGTCCCAGCTGGATGGGATCAGTATCCCGTTGGATTACAGTGTTCAGATGCAGGGCTGTGACCCTACGTCAGTTCTTCAAGAGGCACCTCTACATCACTACATAAAACTGAGCTCTTTTATGTCCACATGTGCCAGCCTCAAGTCTATTTACATTGTAAAACCGCCAGCTTGTGCTTTGCTGTTCAGTCCTCCAGATAGAATCACCAGTACAGCCTCTTGCTGAGCTGCGATTGGTCCACGGGCCTGTCAGTCAGTGTATTCCTGCAGCTGTGTTATGATCGTTCTTTCAAAACATGCTCTGCCTGTGGCTGCTTCTTTCACTTGTGTATGTGAGAGCCTCATTTCCTGCCTCGCTTTTCACTCTCCCCTGCGGAGTCATTCTCCTCTCTGATGTGCTTTTGAAGTGCCTGCATAATCAGCAGTCATGTGCTGCCACCCAGAAATACTACTCTGCATTGGTGTGTGTATGTGTGCTGAAAGAGGGGACGATGAAATGTAATTGCAATGAGTAAATCATGCTGTTGTTTGCAGGATTAGGGAAAGTAACACAATTTAACTCTAGGCATACACACCAACATACACTGCTGTTCTAAACACACTTTTCATGCCATACTGTTAATTTACAATATAAATTACATTGAGATTTCAGATTCAAGAAGCTTTATTGGCACGGGGGAAAAGGCTACACGTTGCCAAAGCATTAGTAAATAAGCATATATGCACTTTTACAAACAGAGTGCAGTCCATGATTTATAATAAATGGTTTTAGTTCATTTTCCTGGAAATGAAGACTGTACATTTTATAAGTGTAATAGTAAGCTGCAAGGATGTATGTACGTGTACTGTATGTGTAAGCCAAAAAAAAAAATGCTTTACTGTTTGTACTACATGAACCTCAATATTCATCAACCTTTGTCCATTTTGATATATTTTTATATTTGTTTGACCTCTAAATGGCTTAAAAGTGTTTTTTCTTTCCTGACATGGAAACTGTCATGACAGTTTTGCATGGTAGTATACATGGCAGTGTTAATGTGTTTGGTCTTGGCAGAATAGATCTGCTATGCTACTGCTGCTGCAAGTACTGAGACTTGCTACTGCCAATACATCCACAGACGTGCTGCTGTGAGCATGTAAGAAATACTGCTGCTGCACATATAACATACATGAAAAAACCCCATATATAACACATGAAATTACCTTTTGCAGATCTAGACAGGTGGAGCTGGGAAGGTGGAGGGTTTCTAAAGCGCTCTATAACTGCTGCAGCAAGCACTAGCCAAGTATTTGAATGTTGAGCAGCAAGCTCATTGGCTGCTGATGCAAAAAGAAAACAATCAGCTGTGCCATGTGAATGATGATGTGATTATATTAGAACGATTCAGAACCTATCGGCCTGTGCCATCCAGAGTTTCATGACAGAAGTTTGTATTCTTTTTCGTGGATCTGTGTGAATAGAGATGTTTTTGACAGTGTTGTGGTCTGCTTGTGAAACTTTTGCAAAATGCGAAGAAAAAATGTCTCCATTTACAGTAGGTTATTGTTGTGTAACCTGAAACTGTTTTGTACTGATTACAAGTTTAAAGCCCCATTCACACCAAGAACGATAACTATAAAGATAACGATATTAGTGTCCACACCAGTGGACGATATCGTCTGTAAGGGCACGCTCATCTGCCGCTTTAAATTCTCGAGCTCGTTATAGCAGGATTGAGCCTGATTGGCTGCCAATGTTTTTATCGTTCATCAGCTGGAAAAAATCGATCT
>NW_015546056.1:523702-532862 GCF_001515605.1 Sinocyclocheilus anshuiensis | reverse complement strand
TAAATTAAAAATATTACCATTGTAATATTTCACTGTACAATTAAAAATAGAAATTATTTTAAAAATAAAAATAGTTTGATATTACGGTAACATTACAATAATAATATTTATATTTTAATTTCTTCATTTTCAAATATTAAACCATCTACCTTTTATTTTGGCCAAAAACTGCACTGAGCGTTTCCTTTGTTGGCAACAGGTTTATAAATGTTTCTCATTACAAATCTGATTGCGTTCCCAAATGCATATTATAAGCGACCCAAAGAGCAGAGCAAATGTAGAGATGAATTCATGTGGAGCAACTCTTACTGCAAACCGACTTGCTCTGAAAGACTGAAAACACTGGATTGTAAGCTGCACATGTGGAAATGAACACAGTGCCGTGCTTTGCTTTAAAATGTGAATTAATATTTTTATCGTAGTTGCACCAAGTCATAATACGATTCCAGGTTTCTTTTCGATTAAAGAAACAACAAGGAGAATACAGGTCACTGCATGTGTAAATGTTCTGGCTGCTGTGTTTTTCTGTAAATCTAGCTGTGTGTTTACACATGAATCAGTGGGGTATCTGTGTTTGTCTGCTTGAAAACACATGAATTAGTGTTTGTACTGTGTGTGTGTGTGTGTGTGTTGTCTGTCTAGTAGCTGACACTTGTAATCGTAGCTGGTCCCAGCTGGATGGGATCAGTATCCCGTTGGATTACAGTGTTCAGATGCAGGGCTGTGACCCTACGTCAGTTCTTCAAGAGGCACCTCTACATCACTACATAAAACTGAGCTCTTTTATGTCCACATGTGCCAGCCTCAAGTCTATTTACATTGTAAAACCGCCAGCTTGTGCTTTGCTGTTCAGTCCTCCAGATAGAATCACCAGTACAGCCTCTTGCTGAGCTGCGATTGGTCCACGGGCCTGTCAGTCAGTGTATTCCTGCAGCTGTGTTATGATCGTTCTTTCAAAACATGCTCTGCCTGTGGCTGCTTCTTTCACTTGTGTATGTGAGAGCCTCATTTCCTGCCTCGCTTTTCACTCTCCCCTGCGGAGTCATTCTCCTCTCTGATGTGCTTTTGAAGTGCCTGCATAATCAGCAGTCATGTGCTGCCACCCAGAAATACTACTCTGCATTGGTGTGTGTATGTGTGCTGAAAGAGGGGACGATGAAATGTAATTGCAATGAGTAAATCATGCTGTTGTTTGCAGGATTAGGGAAAGTAACACAATTTAACTCTAGGCATACACACCAACATACACTGCTGTTCTAAACACACTTTTCATGCCATACTGTTAATTTACAATATAAATTACATTGAGATTTCAGATTCAAGAAGCTTTATTGGCACGGGGGAAAAGGCTACACGTTGCCAAAGCATTAGTAAATAAGCATATATGCACTTTTACAAACAGAGTGCAGTCCATGATTTATAATAAATGGTTTTAGTTCATTTTCCTGGAAATGAAGACTGTACATTTTATAAGTGTAATAGTAAGCTGCAAGGATGTATGTACGTGTACTGTATGTGTAAGCCAAAAAAAAAAATGCTTTACTGTTTGTACTACATGAACCTCAATATTCATCAACCTTTGTCCATTTTGATATATTTTTATATTTGTTTGACCTCTAAATGGCTTAAAAGTGTTTTTTCTTTCCTGACATGGAAACTGTCATGACAGTTTTGCATGGTAGTATACATGGCAGTGTTAATGTGTTTGGTCTTGGCAGAATAGATCTGCTATGCTACTGCTGCTGCAAGTACTGAGACTTGCTACTGCCAATACATCCACAGACGTGCTGCTGTAGCATGTAAGAAATACTGCTGCTGCACATATAACATACATGAAAAAACCCCATATATAACACATGAAATTACCTTTTGCAGATCTAGACAGGTGGAGCTGGGAAGGTGGAGGGTTTCTAAAGCGCTCTATAACTGCTGCAGCAAGCACTAGCCAAGTATTTGAATGTTGAGCAGCAAGCTCATTGGCTGCTGATGCAAAAAGAAAACAATCAGCTGTGCCATGTGAATGATGATGTGATTATATTAGAACGATTCAGAACCTATCGGCCTGTGCCATCCAGAGTTTCATGACAGAAGTTTGTATTCTTTTTCGTGGATCTGTGTGAATAGAGATGTTTTTGACAGTGTTGTGGTCTGCTTGTGAAACTTTTGCAAAATGCGAAGAAAAAATGTCTCCATTTACAGTAGGTTATTGTTGTGTAACCTGAAACTGTTTTGTACTGATTACAAGCCCCATTCACACCAAGAACGATAACTATAAAGATAACGATATTAGTGTCCACACCAGTGGACGATATCGTCTGTAAGGGCACGCTCATCTGCCGCTTTAAATTCTCGAGCTCGTTATAGCAGGATTGATTCCGATTGGCTGTCAATGTTTTTTATCGTTCATTAGCTGGAAAAGATCGTTCTGAAAGTGATTCCAACAATATCGTTTCTCTGTGCCTTTATCGTTATAGCTGTGGTGTGGACTATTCTTTAATATTGAGAACGATTTTTAGAACTATATCTTTATCGTTATGTTTATAGATATTGTGCTTGGTGTGAACGGGCCTTAACACTTTCCACTTTACCCATACAAACACTTTTATGTATAGAGTTATGTGTAACATCAGCACACCATCACAAACTCCCCGCACTCATGTTTTTCTTGCCCACAAAACAAGTCAAACGTTCAGTTCTGTAAAAATACGTCGTTACACAACAGAACAAAAAAAAATAATTGCTTTCTCCCTCTCTTCCTGTCCACAGGGGAAGTTGTTGGTGCGCACAGGCCGCGTGGGTCTCGGGGAGAAGATGCTAAGGGACGCGATACAGGTGGAGAACACGGCACACGAGGCCTGGAGCGGTCTAGGGGAGGCGCTGGAGAGCAGAGGCAGCGCACAGGCTCCCGACTGCTTCCACACCGCATTGGAGCTGGAGTCCAGCTGCCCTATACGGCCCTTCACCATCATCCCACGAGAACTCTGACACATCTCTCACACTCATACACGTGTGTATGAATGACTGGAGCGAACGCTGTTCTTCAATCACTTTAATGACACATACTGTATAACAATAACATTGCACGTTTAGGCTTTTTACTCTAATGAAAGGGAATGGTCTAAAGGTGTGGTCACACTGAAATATATTTTGCTGAAATATCAGCAAAATTTTGGGGGCAAAAAAGGTCTGTTGTCAATAGAGATGTATAAAGCATTGATCACCCAGATATCTCTTTCAAATCAAGCAGCTTCCTGTTGTTCAGCTCTGGGAATTCACATGACCAACTCGAATATGAGCGGAAACTGGGTAGGGAACTTTTTCGGCTTGACTTGACTTGAAATGACTGGATTTCGCCTGCAAAATTTCGCTAAGCAACTGTAAATGTGAACACTCATTAATTCAGTAGTTAAAGGCACGTTCACATTAGTGAATTTTAATGGGCATAAAAAGTCCATTGTGAATTGTGTATGAAGCACTGCTCAGCCAGGAATTAACTTTCAAACCAATCAGCTTTCCATTGCTCGATGTGGTGAATTCACATGAAAAACTTGAATCTGAAGAGAAATCTGCATATGGATTGTTTTTGCCCTGACACAAAATTCTTACATTTCTATTGAAATGCCAACGAATTTTAACTAGCAACTGTATGTGACCTTAAACACACTGTCACTTTCAAACCAAGCAGCTTTCTGTTGGTCAACACAGCATATTTGCGTGATCAAATTGAACACAAGCAAAATGCGCATGGGCAACTTTTTAGTTTTTTACATGAAACTTCCAGTCAAACGTCCAATCGGATTCTTATTATAATGACTAGATTTCGCAAACCCTCTTTTAGCGTAAAAAAAAGTACTGTCAGGAATTACTGAAGATGCACAGTGAAAAATTATTTTTAAAAATGAGTGATTTTTGCGGCTGAAGCAGATGCCAGATTTATGGGAGGAGAGTATTTAAATGAATCACGCAACATGATTTACTAAGGTTTGCGGTAGTGAATTTACTGCTTTTATTTGCGCCATTTTTACCGCCCCAAAAAAGCACGTTTTAACACATTTTGCGCTTGACATGGCTGTGATTGTTGCTGCCAGCAGGAGGCACCGCAGAGAACAGAGTGTGAGGTAGAAGGGAGTATCTATAGATTAGCATCGGCTCTGCTTGTTTACGATCTTACGCTAATTTTTCTGGTAGATTGCGTTGGTCATTGTGGAAATAAGACGTTGCGTCTGTGTTCTTTATTTAGAACATTGTCAGTAAATCACTTACAGAAATTTCCGCGCCCATTTGTGCTTTTTTTTGGGAATTGTGCTCTCGTGCTAATTTGCCTTGTTTAGTAAATCTGGCCCTCAGTCTTTCGGAAGTTAACCAAATAGCTAACATCTTTTACAGCTCCTTTAGCGTTATGAAAAACATATTAGCTCAGGGTTATGTGTAGTGTAAAAAGTCTTTATTATTATATAATACAATACAATGTACACACAGCACTAAAATAGCGCCGCCCTTGTGACCAAAACATAAACACAACACAGAATGACTGAACACAACTCATTTTCTTTCTAACTGCAATAGTTTTTGCAGATATGTAACTGCAATAGTTTTGCAGATACATGTTCAGATACCGAGTCTTGTTTCTCAGGGACAAAACTGTTGAATTCGTGACTCTTTAAATTCTTTAGTATTTATAAACCTAATAATCCTCTGTACTGTGTGTTGTTTAAAAATTGTTCTTCTCATAAAGAGTTATTTTGCAATCCCAGTTTCTCTTGTATTCATTGCATATCGGTTTCAGTCCTGTAGCTCCAACCCTTAAGATCTTATGTAATGTTTCCAGTGCTGCTGGTGAAAGACTTGGTCTTCTTTCTCTGGGGCGGCTGTAGTTGCCTAGCAGCTGAGCCTTGTTTGAGTTTCTGGGGAGGCTGTTGGATCTTCAGCACGTGGGTCTAAAGCCTCATGGAAAACAGCGCTGTGCTATTTTAGCTGGTTCTCTTTGATGACGGGATCAAGATGTTAATTAGGGAGAGCATTGAACGAACGCATAGACCATTGAGTTGAGTGATGTAAGTGTTATAAGTGGGATTCTTGTTTACTTGCACACATCTACAGTATACACATGCCTACTGTTTCTGCTGGCACAGAAGAACAAGTGTTCTTTAAATGGTATTTCTGTCATCCTCCCATTTCTTTTGTTTGAAACCGGTCTTCTGGCCTTTCAGTTTGTTTTGATATGTGGAAGTGATTCAAAACAATGCAATTTTATAAAGCTTTATTTGTTTCGCTACTGCTTCTGCATAACAATTCATGCGTTTCACAGCAGGAATAATACATAGGTCCTATTAAATGGGTCAAAGACTTGATGCTTCTGTCTGTTCTAAAATACATTCATATGCAATTCAAAACGTACATTCACATCCATGTTGAGAGTTTAAATGTGAAATTATGAATTTGAGCATTTCATGACATGGAAGGCTTTCTAATGCTAAAACCCGATTTAAAATAAAAATGTGACAAAGCTTTATATAAATATTTAATTCAATAATTGACAGTTATACCACCTGATTTTTTTGTTAAAGATTGCATTGCTAGAATATTTTTATTAGTACATACCTAATTGTTAAAAATGTGTTCAGGGATTCATACAAATAACATGACGTGATACATAACAACATGATATTGGCTAATGTAGTCTACCAGCATTAAGTTCTCGTTTAATTTTTAACATATTTCGTCATTAAGTATTTATTTATTCTCTTTCTGTTAGCGGTTGTGTCCTGCAGTTGGAGTGGCAGTGGTGATGCATGGGATTATTTGGAGAGGTGCTGACTGATAAAGTCATGCTATTTATCTCCTAGCATCAGCATGTACAGTATAATTATCCTGACCAGGCCAGCCGAGTGATCCCAGCATCCCTTCACATAACAATGTTCCCGTATGGCTCACGCAGGAGAGCTGGGCTCATTATGCTGCATACATTTTGAAAGAAAATGGAGTGATTAGATGGAGGCCTTTGAAGTGGAAGACTGTCCTTTGGGATTTCCTTAGTTAATCATTTAATAGAGCAAAACAACTGGAAGTAAAACTCCCGATCATGTTCTCCATAAAGAAATAGATTATGTACAAACCTTTTAGGACAGAAGTAAGCTCTGCAGTTTTTAAAAGGATAGTTCACCCACAAATGCAAATTCTGTCTTCTTTACTCACCCTCTTGTTATTTCAAACCTGTATGACTTCCTTCTTCAATTGAACATAAAAGATGAAGCATTTTCAAGAATGTCGCCACCAGTTTCAATTTCCAAGAACTTCTAAATATTTTATTTTTGTGTTCCACAGAAGAACGTCATACAGGTTTGAAATGACATGACATGAGGGTGACAAAAGAAGACAGAATTTCCATTTTTGGGTGGAGTATCAATGTGCCTTCAATTTGTCTCTTCAAAGTCAAGTTCTTCCACACCAAACTTATCCAACCATGACTTTATGGACCTTGCTTTGTGCCACAGTCATGCTGGTGTAGAAAGGGGTCTTCCTCAAACTGTTCCCACAAACTTGAAAACGTGGTATGCTTTAGTCTTGGAATGTACAATGAAGGCAGGCAGGTAACATTCTCCTGGCATCTGCCAAACCTAGACTTGTCCATCAGACTGCCGAACAGAAGCGTGATTCGTCACTCCACAGAACAGGTTTCCACTGCTCCAGAGTCCAGTGGTGGCGTATTTTACACCATTCCATCCGACGCTTGGCATTATACTTGGTGAGACTTCCATGCAGCTGCTCGGCCATGGAAACTCATTCCATGAAGTTTTTGTGCTGATATTGATGCCAGTGGAAGTTTGGAACTCTTCAGCTATTAATCAGCAGAGCAGTGGCCACTTTTACACCCATATAGTGTACTTTAGTCCATATAGTATATATAAACTAGTAAAAAAGTAATATACTTAAAATACATTTATTTCATACTAAGTATAGTTCAAATCTATTAATATATTTACTGAAATATCGCTCAAGACTTAGTGATCAAAAAATTTAAATGAAACTTTTTTTTGGAGTAATACTTGTGTACAATGCACATTTCGAACCACAATATTGAACCTAAAATGTGACCCTGGACCACTAAACCAGTCATAAGGGTCAATTTTTTTGAAATTGAGATTTATATATAATCTGAATAAATAAGCTTTCCATTGATGTATGGTTTGTTAGGATATGACGATATTTGGCCGAGATACAACTATTTGAAAATCTGTAAACTGATGGTGCAAAAAAAACAATTTTGAGGAAATCGCCTTTAAAGTTGTCCAAATGAAGTTCTTTGCAATGCATATTACAAATCCAAAATTTACGGTAAGAAATTTCCAAAATATTTTCATGGAACATGATCTTTACTTAATATCCTAATGATTTTTGGCATAAAAGAAAAATCTATAATTTTGACCCATACAATTTATTGTTGGCTATTGCTACAAATATACCCCAGCTACTTATGACTGGTTTTGTGGTCCAGGGTCACAAATGTGTTTTAATTTCACTATTGATGAGGATGATCTTTGAATAATATCGGTCTTTAAATGCATGATATTTAAAGTGTACCTGAAGTATACTTGCAATAGTTCCACTTTAGCACAATCAAATATACTTCAGTATATTTTTAGTTGGACTACTTCCGCACAATTAAAGTGCATTAAGTACACAATTAGTTGTTCCAATTTAGCAGACTTTAAGTATACCAGTTTAGTATACCTAAAGTGCAACTGCAGGGTATTGAAACTCCTGAATGTTGTATTTATGAATATCCATGATCACTGACCAATTCAGTAAAATTAATGGGAAATAAGAGAAGTTACTCTATTGCAGATCATGGTAATGCTTTTGAGGGCATCAGCACATGCAGGTCATTAAACAGCATGTTTGTCAAGTTCCTGCTCATTTCTTTATTCGTCTGGATTGATTATGTGCTAATGAAACAAAGTGATCACCATCATGAGAAAACCTTTTCTCTCAGGTTTCGCTCTGCTGTGTGTGACACTGTCCCAGCACTGGACGGCTCTCTGGTTACTCACAGGTGGCAGGCCAGCCCTGCTGCTCCCGCTCAGACTGGGGCAGGACCCTGGAGTCATGGAAGGTCAGGTGTCCAGACTGAGTTACAGCCCTGACAGCTGGCTGCCCACTGATGGATGGAGACATGAAGGTACAAAGTTATGATGCTGGAAAATGACACAAACACAAACCCAAATAAATTTTGTGTTTCTTATGTTTTTACTGTTTATTTAAAGTAGATTTATTTTTGTGTGTTTGTGGTAGTAGGTAGGCTGTAAATGACGGACGGACAACATTTTCAGTATCTAAATCAAATTTATTGGTGTTTAAAATGGGTCGTATAATGGCAAATAATTTCTTAAAGTTATAAACGTGGCTGAAGTTTACTATTAGAAATATCCCTGACAGGGTTATTATAGTTAATTTTAAACTAAAACCATAAAATATATTCAATTGAATTTCATTACTTGAAATAAAATTTCAAATAAAATATAGAAAAAGATTTTTTAGGTCCCACTTTATATTAGGTGGCCTTAACTACTTAAGGCCACCTAATATACAGTGGGACCCTTTTTATTTTTCATTTTCATTTAGTTTAAGTTGATGCACTAAAATAGCTAAAACTGAAATAAAATTAATATAAATGTAAAAAAAAGAGACAAATTTTAGACATGTTTATGAAATAAACTAAAACTAAAAAATTGACATCATTATTACTAAAACTTAAATTACACCAAATACACAACATAATGTTCTTTTTAGCAACGTCATATGACCCCTTTAACCTAAAATTTAATTTAAAGAGTAAATATAAAAATAAAAAGTAATTCAAAATATTAACCATAAAACCATAAAAGTGTCTCAATTATAATAAAATAACACAATCTGACCAAACAATTATGCAGCAGGTTTCAGAATGAATTATTTGATTAATTTATCATAATGTGAGTCAGTTACTAAAGAATAAGACAATTAAAATTGTATTGATCCCAACATCAAAGCCACAGATAATACTGTAAAAGAAAAAGCAATATTACTCATTGTACATGCAAAGAGGACGTGACAAAAATAAATAAATAAATAAATAATAGCCATTTAATTTTTAGAGTCTAGAAAGAGGATGAAAATGGTC
>NW_015546056.1:519608-523632 GCF_001515605.1 Sinocyclocheilus anshuiensis | reverse complement strand
AAAAATTATGATATGACCCCATTAAATGTATTGATTGTCATTGATAAAACTGAGTTTATAAACTGAGTTTTCAAGGTTGTAACCTTGCATTCACCCTCACATTCAGAGTGCTCAATCAGTTGTTCTCAAAAAAAGCTGTTACACAATTTGTGCTGTTCATATTTCACAAACAATAATACCACTCCCCACTGTCCTGATCCCAGACCATCCTCTTTAAAGAATTATGAGTCATATAATAGACCTGTGATGTAGTACCAGCACCTGACCATTGCAATGTAAAATGATACTCCAACTCAGAGGACCTCAGATGATGCCAACCCTGAAACAACATACAGAACTACCACATTTTGCTATAAGTTTGATTGCATCATATAATAATTGCTGTTAATAGCGTTCATCGTCTGTTTTATTACGTCTTAAATTGATTTTTCCGTACATTTCTGCCATATGTACATTAACTGAGAGTCACCACTGATAAGCTACCACTAAATATTGTAGAAACTTAATTTGCTGTAAAGTTGCTTTGCAATGATTTGTATCGTGAAAAGCGCTGTACAAATAAACTTGACTTGACTTGACTTGACTTTTGTCTTGTGTGATATTGACTCTGAACCTGACCCTGTTAGAAAAGACTTGTGTGATTGCATGAAGCCCTACAGCGTCACCTGACTGTACACTAGTCTCGTTCACGTTCTATTTCGGGAAGAATGAAATAGCGGCGCAATAACACTTACTCACTTATCTTGGTCACGGGTATACTAATTTTGTACTGACTTTGTGCAGTTGTTGATTTGACACCAATGGTTTTGGTTTCCCTTCTTGCTTATTGCTTTTATAAAACAGTATATATGAGCAATATCACACAAGTAGCCGTGTGATATCGCACTATATCAGCATGGCTGTGATTCAGCCATGGACACGAGATGCATGCATTTTACTAATGTTTCTCTATCTCTCTCTCAGTATATAACCCACACGGAGGCTACATTCTCAGTATCATTAATGTCAGCAGAATTATTCAGGACCTCAACAATGGAGTTAATCTTAGTGTGAGAGTGTTGTAAACAGCTGTTTTATTGTGTGACACTGACCTCTTTGTTCAGGCTGAATGAGATATGTGAGTGTGAGAGTCATCACATAGCTTTTTCCTACGCCCCATGACACTTTGCGCAAATTATGGGAGTAACTCCTGTTTACACTGTAAACAATCAGCATAAGGTTCGCACTGTGAACGCAATAATAAGCATTTTCAAAACTGGGTACAATGAGGTGACATTATTTTACTCACCCTTCAACCATCCATCATTAAAAGGAAATTTAAAAGTGTAAAAGCATTAACAAATTACTTTCAACATACCATGAATAATTCCTAAAGATCCTCCTTCTATCCACAGCAATATTATGGATGTGTTAAATATCATTATAGTGTAACAATATATGTAACAATTACATTTTACAGCATCCGTGTGAAACCTGGAAAGAGACATATATATATATATAGTGCATATATATATAGTGCATATATATATATATAGTGCATTCCAGGGAATTATTCGTGGTTTATATCATAAATTAAATCAGGAGAGCAGACCACAAATGCACAGTATATGTTGTCTTTTTTCATTTACTTACAGCGGAATACAAAGGAAGCATGAAAATAATCAAGAGAAAAATAATGGCTATTCTCCTGACTTCTGAAAATAGAAAATTAATGAAAATTTACAGCCCATTCAGTCAAAATGACGGATAAGGATAATTTGTAGTGCAATCTTATGATTTGAAATGAGCACCTGTTAAATGTGTTAACAATTAAATGTGCACCTGTAGTATACTTTAATCTTCAATCTTAAAAGCATATTTTAAAAAATATGTATTACATAATCCTTTTTGGTTAATTTGTAGCCTTTTTAGAGGCAACCCAGCCAGCATTTCAACAATTATTCACAGGTGAAGCAACATCATGGATCAAGGTTGTATCACTATTTAATTTTGTTTTGATTTTTCAAATCGAATCAATGTCAATATGGCAATGTTGTTTCAATGTCTCTTTAATATCTTGTTAAAGTGCCCCTATAATGAAATGTTCATATTTTGGTTTTGGGAGTCCCCAACAACAGGTTGACATGCATGCAAGGTCATAAAACACTTTAATTGTCTTATAATATGCATTCATTTTATTATTTTATTACCTTACTTGCTCAAGGACTCCCAAACGATTCGCTCAATGATTCATTTTTCCAAACCCCTCCTTTGCGTGATGCTAATCTGCGCTTTTGTTAACCTTTTTTTTTTTTTTTTTTACAGCAATTCAGAATTAATGATTTTTTTTTCCAATGTTAAAACAACAGCTGACATACTGTATTTCAACCACATTTCAACACTGAAGGTCAGTCACATGTCAGCTGGAAACACTTTACTTACAAAAGAATGGGAAATATAAAAGGAATACATGAAGTTAATGGTATGTTGCGAAAAAGAAGGTCATGGGCCCAGTCCACTTTGACATCAGTGCTAAGCCACTGACCTTTGTGCCATGTGGGTTCATACACACCTGATCCTGGAGTTTCCTGTCAAAAACAGACAAAATGGCAAGGTTTTGAGACTTTTAGCTTCATTTAACTCAAAAACATGTACTTCCTTCCCACTTATGATGATCAATACACTGTCTGGCTGTGGCGTTTTTTGGCCTTAAAACCGGTTTTGCTATTGTAAAACAGGCATAGAAATGGAGCTTACCGAGTGCACGCTGTACAGCCGTGGAACAGCAGACAAACCTAAAGCAGGAAGTGACTGCAATGCCTGTGCTTGGCCTTGAGTTGTAATGTCCAGGTGCTGGTCCCTCCTTCTAAATCCGTCAGTGGAAGTCAATGCAACAAAAGAGAAATTACAGTTTTATTTAATTAACCAGTTGATGGAATAGTTCACCCAAAAATTATCCTTTTAGGACCTCTTTTATAATTTTGGACCATATCAGTTTAAAATCACCATCCACTTCCATTGTATGGAATAGAGCAGCTAGGACATTCTGTTAAACTTCTCCTTTTGTGTTACACCAGGTTGAAGTATTTATTTAAGGTTTATTTAAGATCCCAAATCAAATTAGAAGATCCAAAATCGAATCCAAAAAAAGTAATTAATCAACTTTAGCTTTAATGCATAAACACCAATAGGCCTATTTATATGCTTTCAAAAGCATAGTTGAGAAGACGCCTGTGCTACAAAAGCTGTCTGCTATCATTATATGCCATTTGATTCCACCGGCGGCCTCACTTGATCCAGCTGGCCTGTGCTGTGGTGTGTGTGTGTGTAGCGGGTTGAACTGTGCCGGAGGTGTTAATGCTGGCCGCAGGGGAGCTCACTTCCCTCTGCCTGCTTGCCCATGAGTTCAACTTCCGATGGTTTTAGAGCCCTCATACCGTTGCGCTCTTCTTCTATGGGACGGCCAGCCAGCTCGACATTCCCCTGGATAAGAGCGGATAGCTGTGCCATACTGCACATGTCTGTAGAGGCACTGAGCTATTATTTCATTAAGGGTGTGAGTCCTGTCCGGAAGAGCCAAATTCAACACCCTCCACCGCCAGCTACTGGTCTTTATAGTATCTCAGTAGTTCTCTAGATATCTTAAGAGTTGCTATCCACATTCATTTTGTAGCTCTATATGCTTACTTTATGCCAAAAACTGTCTTACTTTTGTCTATTTTTATATCTCCTAAGAAATACTATCAGAGGGTTCTGAGATTAGCACACAGCCTGATATTACAGTCCAACAGCATTGGGACATGTCACTGTTTGAATCACTCCGCTTGTCTGTTTTTGTATGTTGCAGACAGATTTGTGGTTTGTGGATAAAAAGTATATAATTTTGATTTATTTATTAGAAAATGATTTCGCTATAAGGCCCTTTTCGTGTAGAGCCCTTTGAAGCTGCATTGAAGATACAATTTGAACCTTCAACTCGTCAGCTCCCATTGAAGTCCATTATACGGAGAAAAATCCTGGAATGTTTTCCTCAAAAACCTTAATT
>NW_015546056.1:510883-519484 GCF_001515605.1 Sinocyclocheilus anshuiensis | reverse complement strand
CTTAATTTCTTTTCTTTTGAAGAAAGAAAGACATGAACATCTTGGATGACATGGGGGTGAGTAAATTATCAGGACATTTTTATTCTGGAAGTGAACAAATCCTTTAAACGAGGAACAAAACAGGTGACTGTATTTATGAGTAAGTCGTTGAATTATTCAGTTAATTAACCGATTGTTCGAAAATGCAGACTCATCCACAATCGAGTGAGTTATTGAATCATTCACCAATTTATGCAATAGCATTGATTCATTCATGGACACGGTGGTTAATTATGCTTTTGAAACTATGATTATTGGCAGAAAAAAAAGACCAAGTAACTGATTTGTGTCTAAAATGTAAGTTACTCAGTAATAACCCCTTTTTAACTGTAGAAATATCAAACTCGATTGTGTTATTGGTTTGATTATCAGCAGGGCTGTGTTTACCCACAGCTGAATCAGACCAACAGCACTCTTGTTCATGTGATATTCTGAAGAATTTTTTGGAAGAAACATCTGGGGAAAACAATTGAAACCTCAAAAAAACTGAAATACCTGACTTTTTTTTACAGATTTTTTCCCAATTTACAGTCTG
Organism: Sinocyclocheilus anshuiensis; assembly: GCF_001515605.1. Lineage (NCBI taxonomy): Eukaryota > Metazoa > Chordata > Actinopteri > Cypriniformes > Cyprinidae > Sinocyclocheilus > Sinocyclocheilus anshuiensis. The sequence continues at coordinate 518,910 of NW_015546056.1, read as the reverse complement.
GGAGTTTGGAGTCATTGGTACTTGCTGAAATTCAGAGTCAGTCTGCAGATTTTGGCAGAAAATTGTGCAATGTATAAAAGAAAAAGCCTTTTAAGACAAACAGACGATCTTTTAGATTCAGACTGTGATTCTATCCAGTCAGAGGATATCCAACATGGCACTTGAAAGTCTTGTAGTGTGTGTGATCCTCAGTCGTTTAGTGTATGATGCCTAGTATAACCATTTACAAAACTGGAAATTGTATGATGTCTAGTGTTTCAATATCTGTTCAGAAGAAGTCTTTTGTGTATTACAGACTTAAGCTATAAAAGATCATCCAGTGAGTAATAGAATTTGGCTGTTTGTTGTTGATCTGTCATCTTAAGAATAAGCTTGAGGTTTCTCAGCTACTTAACCTTTGACAAAACACTTGTCTTACATGAAATGACACCCTCTTACAACCACACAAAGCCCTAATGTTCAGCCTAATGAGACCCAGAGGATGACTTAGCATCCTCACTGTTCCGTCAACACCAGACAGCTGCCAGCACAGCTCGAATAACCAGCCAACACGCCACTGAAGCCATGGTGCATGAGGTGCAACACTGACACACAGCAGTGAATGGTGCACAGCAGTGAAACTCACTCACTGGAAACTAGATGCTTTAGAAAACATTCTGGGCAAAAACAAGAAAAGCATTTAATATACACATAATAGTTTAGGTTGAGATTTTTATGTTGAAACCGGACACTTACTGGGAGAAAGCTGACCCTCTGTACCGCTGATCGGAACATCACGTGTCTGCAATAAGAGACCAGTGTCATAAGAGAAGACAATAAAATGGTGCAGACAGGCTGGAGGAGAGGAAAGAGTCAACAGACAGGTGAAACACTACAGGCTTCAACAATAGGTCAGGCTGTGCTTCAGATTTGTACTTGCTCTGCTAATATTTTATTGGCCCCATCACAAAATTAATGCATTGTATTTATTTATTTATTTATATTCTCATTTGTGGTCAAATTGGTAGTTGACATGAAATTTAGAGCACTTTTATCACTGTCCTGTCATATGACCTTCTATAGTTCAGAGGGCTGTGAAGTACTTGTGTAACTGTATTTCATACTATTTTGTGGAACTTGTGTACTACTGAAACTGAATACTTCTACTTTTACTCAATTGCATTTTTTTTTAACAACCTTTCAGTTGCATTTTGAGCTAACGCATTTGACTGGTCATTATGATGCAATATGTCCTCTCATTTCTTCTTATTTAGTGGAAAAAATCTCCACTGTTTCTTGGTTTCATCAGTAAATTTCCAAAGCTAAGAAAAAGTGTTAACTTTTTATTTAAGGCCTTTAAGAACAATTAAATTGAGTAAACTTTAAACGTTAGATATTTGGCTAGATACTTCAACGTTCAATTGATTAATTGTCCACAACAGTTAAAATAATTAGTTTTAGGGTCTGAATGTTCCTCTAAGTCTAACCAGTGTTAAAGGTGTGAATTAGAAATATATATATATATATATATATATATATATATATTAGCTACTTTAGTATAATTTAAAGCTTGTTTAGTCTTATTTTAAATCATTTTAAATTATCATAAGGCCATGGGTCACAAGTTGACTCCGGCTGCCTGAGAACCACTGCTCTAGAATTGATCTAAAACATTTAAATAAGTCTACAACTTTTAAAAATGTAAATGTCTTGCAGCATTTAAAATGAACTAGTGATCACAAAGTTTATTTAAAATGTTGAGAAGAAATGGTGACAAGTTCAGGACCTAAGATACCTACTTTAACTTGTATGTCAATTTTAACCTTAATATTTTTTTGTCTATTGTATGTCAATATATGTCTATATATGTTCCGTTCAGTTCCGTTCGTTTTTAACAGTAAAAAAACTGTACGCATTCCGTAAATTCAGCTCACTGCATTTTGCTGGTTCCAAGACCCTTTACGTTTTTCATTCCACAGCACTGCATATCGCGTTTTTAACAGCAAAAATAAATAAAAAATGCATTCAGTTCACTGCATTTTGTTCTGTGAAATGCATCTCAAGACCCTGCACAATTTTTTTTTTTAATTTCATTTCATTTCACTTCACTGCACTGTTCATTCGGCTCACTGCATTTCTGTGTGAACAACTGACCTATAAACGCTACCTTATTTTTCTCATAAGAGTGGGAGCAGCCATTTGTAAATTTAATGTGTCTGGCTTCCGGTGTCACCCGCTTCCAGCTATTTTTAGCTGTACAAAACACCTTGTTTTGCGGCTTGATATTTCAAACTGGTGTGTCTTAGCATATTATTAATTAATGTATTATCCTAATTATGAACACACTGGTTTGTAGTGCATACTGTTTTACCGTTTACTGAACTTTGTTATTCTTCTCGTTATTTCCCTACAGCGGTTAATGAACCGGAAGTCTCGCACACTCACAGAAAACGGCTTACTTCCGCATTGAAAAATAAGGTGGATACTGTGGACAGATGGACTAGTAACGCACTGTATCGTGAGAGACTGTCACGAAATGTTACATTCTCATCGAATCGTGGGAAAACAAGGTAAACGTGATTTCACCAAGCGCAACATGTTCCTGGATCAACATCCATATTGATCCTGCAACAACATTCCAATCAACCAATCAGAATTTACGGATACGTTTACAGGAAATGTCCATTTTAGCCTTACAACCAGAGTTTGCTTCTACACTCTTGTTATTCAACCATCATTTCCCTCTGATTTTAGGCATAGGCCTATATTATGGGAAGGTTTAGGGGTAGGGGTAGGGTTAGGTCTATATTTTTGAACAATAATGTTGATCCTGGATAATAGTGCTGGGCGGTATACCGGTTCATACCGAATACCGGTGTTTATTTTTGTTATGATATGAATTTTTAAAATACCGCAATACCGGTGCATGTCGCTTAAACAACGTTCAGAACCTCTCTCAATCAGTAGAAAATATAGTTAACACGGTCATGCATGGAAAAAAAAATACCGTCATGTACCGTGAAACCGGTATAATTTTGAAAAATACCGTGATATAAATGTTTGGTCATACCGCCCAGCACTACTGGATCAGCAAAAGATGTTGATCCAGGAACATGTCTTGCTTGGCAAAATCACGGTGACCGAACTTAGAAATTATGTGTTGAAATGCTGGTGATGTCAGGGCACAGGCCGGGCCGCCACTGATTTAAGTGACTGACTCACCTTATCTCTGAGGCCCAAAGTGTGGGTGTCTGGTCTGGGGCAGCTTTTGAAAGAGCAAGTTGCCTGGCACCGCAGAGCCTCATTGATTGAGTCGGTGAAGTTATATGCCCCGGGCAATAGCACATCCCCTCGACGCACAGTCGACATGAGGGTGTTTCACTCGGGGCCTTTGAAGCTATACGTCCTAGGCACAGCGTTAAGTCCCATCTCCTCTATGAAGTCCCAAATGTGGTAACTGCCAGGAATGGGATAGTCCTGGTGGAAGAAAGAGGAGACCTCTTTTATGCCAGTTTCACACCTAACATGATTCCTGGGGTTACTACACTGAGTATGTGCTTTTGTAACATATAGGAGATCCATATTCACATCCAAATGGCTATTAATCTACATGATATGAAGCCCAAAGTTTAAGAAACGGCTGGACTGAAAACAACATTGTATTGATAGTAGATTTATAATCTGTTTTTTCATGGCAAAAATAAGCTTGACTTGCAGCTGCGGCTTTGCGGTGCTGCTTATGCAGGCAGCGTGAAAGCTGTAACCTGTTAATATGAGAACCAAAATAAATACAAGCTGCTTTCGTATGCGGTTTGAAACAGGCCTTATTTTTGAGACAGAGGCCACTTGTACTCCAAAAATGCACATAAATGCCATAAATGTTTCAGGACAAGTGTTCTTGTTATTTTTAACTCTTTTCTGGATATTTTGTAAAATATCACCTACCTTAATAGTGTTTATCCACCAATCACTTCTGTCAGTGTACATTTCTTTCTGTTTCAGAATAAAAACAACTTTTTTCAGAATACTTTGATTAATTTAAGAACATTTTTTTAAAATAAAAATCTTTTGTAAAATTATAAATGTCTTTACTGTCACTTTTGATCAATTAAACGAATCCTTGCTTAGTAAAAGTAGTAATAAATGAAAAAAAATAAGAAAAAAAAAAACATTTGTAAAAACACCAAATGTTTGTAGGTGCACATTGATCCAACTCAGATCAAACACACCTTAACAAGTTAATCAAGGTCTTCAGGATTGTTAGAAAATTACTAGAAGGTGTGTTTGATGAGGGTTGGAGCTAAACCCCTTAAACTCTGCAGAACTGAAGATCCCTGCACTATAGAGAAATATTGTCTTCCACCGCAGTAAATGTGAAAACTTACCCCGTCTATACATTTTCCTGTGGGTAATGTTTTCTCTCTTCCTGTGGTCATACTTCTGTCGTTCCTGTTTGTCTTCTGTAACAGACACCTCAACGACAAGAAGCGTTGCTTAGATACTTATACTATTTAACTATTAATCAAGAGTACTGGATACACAATTTCTGCTATTTGTTTGCTCTCTTATTCGTTAGTTCCCTTTCAGTCGGTCACTCTTGACGTCACGTCGGTGACCGACGAATTGGGATCTCACTTAGAGAGACCAATCCACTTCAAGTGTAAACTAAACAAGCCACTGCATATTGGCATGCGATAATTGCATCCAGCTGTTGCTGATCACAGCGTGAGCATAAAAAGGCAGCCGGTGCAACGCATACCAGCTTTTCGCTTCGGAGCCGAGCTTTTCGCTTTTCGCTTTTCGCTTTCTCCCCTGTGCGTTTCAGCACCTAACAGAGCTTTCCCTGAAAGAGCTTATTTCTCTAAAAGAGCTTACACGGGTTCGTCTTTGTAAAGACGACGGATCGTCTTTTTTAAAGATGCCATTTCACCCGTGCGTTTCTGGATGCAGTCGTTACCTGGCGCCGGGTGATGGTCACGATCGCTGTGTCACGTGTCTGGGCATTAAACACGCTGAGGTGGCGTTCGTGGATGAGTCATGTTCCCATTGCTGGAAGATGACCATCTCGGAGCTGCGGGCCAGGCTCCGTTTCCTCCAGGGGGGCGGAGCTCCGTTGCCTCTGCCGCGATCTATTGTTCGTCCTGGCAGCAGCCAGGCGAGGACTACTTCGGACAGTAGCACGGGCAGTCTGAGGGTTACATTGGTGGAAAACCCCTCAGGGAACCAACCCTCAGGGGACCATCACTCCTCTAGCGCATCGCAACCAGTCGAGCTGGGTGGAGCTCCGTTGCCTCTGCCGCGATCTAGTGCTCATCCTGGCGGCTGCCAGGCGAGGGCTACTTCCAGCAGTAGCACTGGTGGTTTGAGGGTTACAGCAGTGGCAAACCCCTCAGGGAACCAAGCCCCGGGGGACCATCTAGCGCATCGCAACCAGTCGAGCTGCCAAAGGAACGCGCTGGGCCCTCTTCAAAGAGCGTACCAGCAGTGTCCTTCGGTGCTCCTCCCTACGACCGGATGTCGATCACTGCATCAGAGGGAGAGCTCTCTGGAGAGGAAGATTCGGCTGTGCTGCCGCCCTCCGGGACGGTGGCAAAGCCTGAATCAGATCCGGAGATGTCGGCTATGCTTCCCCGGGCCGCCGAGAGGGTAGGGCTCAAGTGAAAACCTCCACTGCGTCCCGAGCCCTCGAGATTGGACGATTGGTTTCTCGGGGTGGCTCGCGCTGGTTCTCAGCCCTCAAGGTTGGATGATTGGTTCTTCGGGGTGGTCCGCGCTGGTTCTCAGCGCCCTGCCTCGGTGCCTTTCTTCCCGGAAGTGCATGAGGAGCTCACCAGGTCATGGACGGCACCTTTTACTGCCAGAAACCGACCTGCTGGTTCCTCCTCCCTCACCACTCTTGACAGGGGTGCAGCTAGGGGGTATACGGCGATCACCCCGGTGGAGCGGTCGGTAGCGATGCAGTTGTGTCCTAAAACCGCCTCCTCCTGGCAGGGTAACCCGTCGCTCCCTTCCCAGGCCTGTAGGCATTTGTCTGATCTGACCGGCGGTGCTTATACGACTTGTGGAGAAGCTGCCTCCGCATTACATGCTATGGCGTTACTGCAGGTTCATCAGGCCAAGGCACTGAAGGACCTGCACGAGGGTGGTCACGATCCGGAAGTTCTGAAAGAGCTCCGAACCGCTACTGACCTCGTGCTGCGAGCGACGAAGGTCACCGCGAGTTCTCTGGGTCGTGCGATGTCCACACTTGTGGTCCAGGTGTGCCATCTTTGGCTGTGTCTGGTCGACATGAGGGACGCCGACAAAGTTCGGCTCCTCAATCCCCCTGCATTCGGCGACGCGGTCGAGAGCTTTGCCCAACAGTTCTCGGCTGCACAGAAGCAGACTGAGATGATTCGTCACATCCTGCCCCGGCGGGCAGCTGCTGTCTCCACCCGTCCGCAGCGTTCCAGCCTGCCCCTGCATCCGCCCCGCTCCCGACGCTGCATCCGCATCAGCCTCGAGCAAGTGGCGCGGTGGAGCTGGGCGTAGACAGGCCGCCCCGCCCGTCCAGGCCCCCAACAAACCTGGTGGTGAGTGGAAGAGCAAGAGGCCCCGGGACGGGCGACCCAGAGAGGGAGGAAGCTGCTCTTTGGGGGATGGTGAAGGCACCTCTCCCTCCCCCGGAGGAGGGCCGGGTGGAGAATCTGGAAAATATCGACGAGAGAGCGGTTTTCTCTGTCCCTGGGTCCCAACACCGGACCACACTCATCCTCCTCCATCACCAGCTGGCAGCAGCAGGTGGTTCGAGAGCGTCAACAAAGGCCCTACTCATGCACCCTCTGCCAAACTGTGGAACCAGGTAAGCGTTAGACCGCACACTCAGACCCCTCTTCGGTCCACTCGCAAGCCGTCCGAGTTGGGTCCCTGCGTTCCACCTCGCTGCCCCACTGCGGGTAGGGTGGTGGTTCCGCTGGTCCCGCTTGCACGGTATCTGGGTGCCTGGCTAGCGCTAACCAGCCCGACTCGCTGGCTTCTGCGGACCATCAGCCTCGGCTATGCGATTCAGTTCACCCGGCGTCCCCCCAAGTTCAGCGGCATCCGCTTCACAGCAGTGAAGGCGGCCGATGCTCCAGTCTTGCATGCAGAGATCGCAGTCCTACTGGCGAAGGATGCGATAGAGACGGTCCCTCCAGCCTATATGAGGACGTGGTTTTACAGCCCCTACTTCATTGTACCCAAGAAAGGCGGTGGGTTACGACCAATCTTGGATCTGCGTGTCTTGAACCAGGCCCTTCACCGGTTACCGTTCTAGATGTTGACGCAGAAACGCATCTTCGGTGCATCCGTCCCCGAGATTGGTTTGCAGCGATCGACCTGAAGGATGCGTACTTTCATGGGTCGATCCTTCCGCGCCACAGACCATTTCTGAGGTTCGCGTTCAAAAGACGTGCATATCAGTACAAGGTCCTGCCCTTCGGGCTGTCCCTGTCTCCCCATGTCTTCACGAAAGTTGCGGAGGGAGCTCTTGTTCCCCACAGAGAGCAGGGTGTTCGCATCCTCAACTATCTCAACGATTGGCTTATACTAGCGCTGTCTCGGGTTCAGTTGTGCGAGCACAGGGACCTGGTGCTCCGGCACCTCAGCCAGTTGGGTCTTCGGGTCAACTGGGAAAAGAGCTAACTCTCCCTGACGCAGAGGATCTCTTTTCTCGGTATGGAGTTGGATTCGGTCGAACAGACAGCATGCCTCACAGAGAATTGTGCGCGGTTGGTGCTGAACTGCTTGAATTAATTCAAGGGCAGGACAGCGGTCCCACTGAAACAATTTCAGAGGCTCCTGGGGCATGTGGTAGCTGCAGCGGCAGTTACACCGCTGGGGCTGCTTCATATGAGACCGCTTCAGCACTGGCTTCATGGCCGAGTCCCGAGTTGGGCGTGGCAGCACGGCACTCACCGGGTCCAAGCTACACCTGCCTGTTGCCAAACCTTCACCCCGTGGGCAGACCGTGCATTTCTCCGGGCAGGGGTGCCCTTAGAACAGGTCTCCAGGCATGCTGTGGTTTACAC